>NC_091818.1:2763181-3066212 GCF_041296235.1 Equus asinus
TCAGAGTAATTTCTCTTCTGTCCACCAGGTCAAAAGAAAGACTTCATTCAGGATTTGAATATTTTTGAGGGAGAAGCTTGTCAAAACATAGCCAAAGTTTTTAAAATGCTTCTTCAAATAGGAAACAACACTCACTGTGAAACAATGCTCAGGTATCTATTCAAAGTGATGACAGAAAGAGTCAAAAATCTTAAGAGTGACCTCAGTCATTATTTTCACAAAACACATTTCTCTCTTAGGTAGAATTACTCAAAGGAAGAGCTTTTATAACCTCTTTATCAAGAGCAGATCCAAAGTTCAAGAAAAAGTATCCTTTTAGAGAAAACCAAATTTGAATTTCTGCACCTACTTATGTTTCACATTCAAACTCATTCACTTAATTGAACTTACTTTAGTCTACTTGAGTAGGCATAAAACTCTTTTCAGAATTTCTACTTCACAAACCTTCTACAACTTTCTTTTTCGTTTTCAGAATGTGTCAACAACACTTTCTTATTTCCTTTCTAGTACATTAGGACAAATTTATCTTTTTTCATCCATCAAACAAAAATATTTCCATTCTTTATACCTTTTTTACTGAAAGCATACATTTTAACTTCCCTGAATACAGAGCTCTTTTCCTTATTAATTTCCTGTAGCTTTAATTCCATAAGTTAATTAGAACTTTTAAGCCTTAACAGATCTACTAAACACTAAAAAGTAAGCAATTATGAATTGTCTTTTATATCATCATTCTAAACACTTCATAACTTTAGAAACATGCAGCTTTACAATAAAACACAGGCATGCTTTTTGAGCCACCCACACTCTTTTAGCCTCTTCAAGAAGAAGCCCAAAGTAGATAACTTAGATATGTTTATTAATAATGATTCAGTGTTTCATCCTATCCAAAAATGATCCGCATATTCATCTTTTATCATTTAGCTTACCTTTGCAAAAGTCAAGATTGTTACACAGAAAAATTTTGAAGCTGTTTTGTTTCTACAAGTATACTGACCATAAAAGTTATTGTACTCACCTTTATGAGTTTCATGTATTTAAACCATTTGTTTCCAACAACCATGTTCAGATTAGCTATGAAAACCTCATGAGGAATTAGACAAAACTGGTCATCATTTAAAGCTATTATTTTACTGACAAATTTAAGAAAGTGAACTTATATGACTAGATAACCCAGGCTGAATGCCTGCATCCTATGCAAATACCGACAACACTGACAAGATAATTTTCAATCAAACCAACAAACTTTAACAAGCTTTCATTTACCAAAGGTTAATTCACATCACGTTAACTTTGAAAGGCACTGAGTTAATTTCTACTACATTTAGAATTTATGTAAGCACTTTCTTTAAGCCAACTAAACAGAGATCTTAATTTTGGCCATACCATCCATGGGTAAAAATATCACACGTATAATGTACACATAGACACACATAGACAGAGACTGTATGACCATTGTTTTAAAAACTACTCCAGTGAATCAGGTACAATAATATAAAGCTCACCAGTTATGAATCCACACTTTGTTTTGAGCCTTTTTAGTAATACTTATGGAGAAGACCCTCGAGATGGTAGACTTTTTGCAAGGGTGCACTTATGACCATTTATCCTTTCCCCTCCTTTTTTTTTTTCAGTCTTAAGAATGAGTGATGGGCTACATAGTAGTTCCTTCAGAGGGGGAATGAGAATCCTTTTCATCATAAAGGAAGTAGGTGGAATCTGAACTGCCTCTAGAGCTGTCTTTCCAGTCTTGCAAGGATTTTCTAAGGACGGTTGCTCTTGATTTCTCAGAAACTGGACTGAAACATGAAGGACATTCTAGGTTGATCTACCTGTCCAACTGCACCAGAAAGTCACAGAGATACATCACAAATTTTCTCCCAGATGAAGTTTCTGTGGCATAACCCATACAATTGAAAGTGTTTCTAATTAGTTAGAATGACCCTAAGTGGTGAGTCTCTTGGGATGCTTACATCATTCCCCATGGCAGTAAAGCCAGTGTCGGACTGACATTGAACTGGACAAGGGTGCAGTGCCTACAAAGCCCTGGAACATGCTGGAGGCTGGGGCTCCCAGTAGCCGGGTTGAGAGGTAAGTCCCTTGCAATATATTTTAAAGTTTTTTAATTTTACAGAATGTCCAGGTTCTGGTCAAGTCCAGCCTGAAATTAAGCTCGACTTGGTGACAACAGAGGACATGATGAGCAAAACAAAGAAATTAAAAGAAGACACCAGACCTCACCCTCATGGCCATTCCCAGAGGGTTATCATGATAAAAGTCACACAAAAGTTCCAATGCTGGGGCACACTACCCTAGCATGACAGTTCACAGAATAAATCACAGGCCTCCTAACCTCATAGACAATTCAGTAGGTGACTAAAATACTCAATGAGTCAACCGCCAACAGGGGGCACCCTACTTGGCATCACCGGGGTGATCAGACCCAGAAAGCCAAAGTTGGGGGTCCCAGTGTTGGAGGACTTGACTCTTGAAAGATTTCTTTGTTTCCCGGTTGCAAAGCTCAAAAGGAGACGAAGTTGGCCATTGTAACTCTAAGAAAGATGAAAGAGACAGGTCCATTACCTTGAAAATCCCCCCTGAACCTAGGGAAGCATCCTACCTGTTGTTCCTACTGTGGGGTGCCTATAGCAAGGGGTTATGGGGGTGCCCCCCAGAATTGCATCCCTTGGGTACCTTCCCAGGTATGCCTGGCAGGAACAGGTGCCTGGTGAACATCTTTCGTATTCTGCCTGGAAGTAATAGGTGCCTGGTGAGTGGTCCCCAAGAGAATAGGAGAAGTTTAAGTGAGAACATGATAGAGAGAAATAGTGAATAAGTTTCCACCACGCTGGGGTCATTCTACCCAATTGCGTGTTGGAGTGATTCTCCAAAGGAGGGTTTCCAATACTCAGCCAAAGGTTAGACGTTGGTACTTTCCTTGAACTGAAGTCCCGATTGGGACATTCACACCATTCAGATGGTCAAGTGCATGGGAGGTATCCCAATCCAGCTTTAGGGATAGAAACCTTCCACGAGAGTCTTGGAGATTGCCAACCATCCTAATGACTTAAATGGCTGACCCTTTCCCACGTAAAATTTATGTATTAGAGATAGGGTCAGGAAGGAATGGATTAATTCACTCTACATCACTCTTAGGCTTAAGGTACTGATTCTCTTCAAGCTGAATGACAGATTTGCACCATAGAGTAGCCATGGGCAGCAAACATGAATTCATACAGCTATTCAAGACAGTTCCTGATGGAGAAGTGAATTTAGATTCATCCTCCAAAAAGAGAGAGGCACAAGGAAGGAAAGGGCACTTACCAGAATTCGAGCTCACAAACCAATGAAGCACGTTCCCTATGTGGGCCACGAGATATGATGTGGGGTCGGCAAGCTCAAGAGTTGAAAATAAGATTTCTTGGACCCTCAAGGTCTGGCAGTGGTGCTCTTTTATTTAGACAATGGTACAGGATAGCATGGGGACAGGACCTATGGGCAGTGAAGAGCTGCAGGCATGGGGACAGGACCCATGGGCAGTGAAGAGCTGCTGCTGCTGCTGCATTGGGAAAGGACCCATGGGCAGTCACAGCTCCTGCTGCTGCCCGGAGTTGAGGTTAAGGACTAATTTTCTCAGGCATGGTTACGTGACTTATTTTTCCTGGAAAAAGAAAAGATGATGTAAAAAGTCATTAAATGATTTCAGTTCAGATGGGTTCTGGATATTGTGTGGTCATATAACACTAGATATGAAACTGGCCCCATAGATAGGCATGTAGGTGAGCATGACCTGGGCTTCTCTCACTGGGGCACCTCTAATTCATACCAAAAGAAATTCAACGGGTCATATAGTTCTGCATGTTCACCAGCTAACCTTGGGCTTTCGAGTGGGGGCAGCCTTAATCCACATCAATCCTCATGGTCTTTCACAGCTGTCTCCCATAGATATGCTCATCAGTGTGTTCTCCTTCATTCCAAGTTAGGAATTTTGTATTTCTTTAATCACCATATGTTCTCTAGGCCGATGTGAGTGCTTTCGTGATTGTTGGGTTTTGTCTTTGAATTTCCAGCGTTCACTTGAAGGAATCTTGGCTATCCTAGCCTAGGTCCAACAGAGCACTGAGAACACGAGGTCATCTTGATTGGTTTGACATTTTGAGATCAGAAACGCCAAATTCTAGTTTGTCCTGGCAACCACCTTATGGACATAATGTTTCTGAGACAAATTAGACAAATCTGATGAATTCCTCTCTCCAGGTAAGATATTTTTATGTCTTTTGTTCTGAATTTGGGTAGGCTAGACCTTGACTTCGGATCCTTCATTGTGCCAGTAGATTACGTCTAGATACTGGTTTACTTTATTTCTGTAGGGTTTGCTAGTTGTTTGGTTTACATTCTCAGCTCTGGCATGTTTACTTTTCGTTAAATATAAGTGTAATGTTCTAATATTCAGCCAACTTCCTCACATACGGTGGCAAACCACATAATCAATACTCTTCTATGACAAGAGACAGGCGGAAAGAATTTCATTGGGGCCAAATAGAGCATTTTAGCTTTGATGGCAGCCTTCACTTTGGATTGGTGGTTCCCAGAGGGAAAGAAAAAATCCCAAAAGCTGTGCAGATTTATGGCATAAAGATTTTGAGGCTGAAAGAGATTAGAGAAGATAAACTTTCAAGGATTGTGAATCTCCTCCAAATGCTTAATGATGCTACAGAAAAGTAGACCATTGGAAATATATTAAGAAGAATACTACAAAGACAACGTGTTCCATGCTAAACTCATGAACCAAGGGAAAATGTTACCTTCTGTGAGGTTACTACTCATTACCTTCACGAATAATCACAGCAGGCCAGCTTCTTCCCAAGTTCAGGCAAAAGATTGGTCCAAAAGTAAAATTCAGGGCCAGTCATGTGTTCTGGTGTGTAAGAGCCCATGTTCCTAGTCTGTGGCCTGGGACTCATGGATTCGCATCACGGGTGCTGATCAGATTAGTAACATCAGGAGAGATAGATTTCATGGTATGGTGAGGGCAGAGATCATACACAAGTGGAAATTGTGAGCATACCTTATACATATGCACCAGGAAAACAACATGAAAATATTGCAATCTATGACGCATCTGGGAGACTTCTCAAATACAGAATGGAGGAAGTGGTGTGACTTGCATAGGTGGAATTGTCGGACTGCACAAGATGACACGATCATTGAACATCAGAGGATTGGCTGGGCAACTTCAACTTGGGAGGGACTCGTGGACTTTTTCTGGGGAAAGTCTACATATTTGGCCATATCCACAAAATGTGACAGATAAAACCAAGGATAAACTTAAAGTAAAGAATTCAGTGTCTAGAGAGAATGTAGTAGACATTTAAAAGTCCCAAGATAGTTATAAACAGACAAGAAATCCAGGAAATGGAAAACTATCAGACTGGTGTCAGATGGCTCTGAAATACTGTGTGCATGGAAGACACCGGGACAACGGAGAAGTTTGAGGGTGTTTATGACATCAGAGTGAACATGTCACCCAAGATGGCCTCATCTTTATAGTCCGAGGATTGTCCTAGGCTACGATACTCAAGTGAGAGATACCCAGAAAAGAATTTAAAAACAGAAAACAACACTGAAACTTGAAGAGTTAGAATTGCCGCTGATTAAAGGGATAAGAAAGAAGTCATTGTGGAGAAGCAATAAATAACAGAGAGACAAGCACTGAGTGGAGAACATTGTTATCTACTAAAGTAGATGTGGAGGCCGTGCTGATTGAAGCTTGCAACTTGATTTGAAACCAGAGGCTGGACTTGGGTCTTATCAGACCTACGTTGTCCTTCTGCCTTAATCATAATCCCAAATCAAGAAGCATCTCCTGAGGACATTGTAGAGAAGGATCGATGTTTCCCTTCCTATGCCATTAGCACTCATTGAAGAGAAGTCTCACTTTCCATAGCTCTGGCTTTACGGAGGCCCACTAGGTACATGCTAATTTGTCACAATACATCTCTTTGAACCCTTGAAGGACTAGAACCCTGTCATGCTCCAGGTATGTCGCATTGTTTGGCAGGGCTCCAGAAGTGTGCTGAGAATCACCCTTTTCCACAGGGCTTCATTGCTTTGTGAGGGATGCCCTACCAGGCTAGTGTGCTCAGTTTGGCTCCAATGAAATACTCTCCCCCATCTCTTGGAGTAGAATGATTACTGATGACGTGTATTGACATCATGTGAAAGGAGGTTGTCTGCAAATTAGAACATTACAATTATCTTTATAGAAAAATAAACATGAGGTTGTAAATCAAACAAATAACACACCTTATAGAAATACAGTAAGCCAGTATCTAGACGTAATCTACTGGAACATTCAAGGATCGGGGGTCTAGATCGAAACTTCCCAAATCCAGAAATGAGACAGAAAAGTATCTTACCTGAAACGGAATTCATCACATCTGTCTAATTTGTCTCGGGTACATTATGTTCATGAAGAAGGTTAACATGACAAACTAGAATTTGGAGTTTAAGATGTCAGAACGTCAGACCAACCAAGATGAACACGTGTTCACAGTTCTCATTTTGACCAAGGCTAGCATGGTAAAGATTGCTACAAGTGACCAATGTAAATTCAAAGACAACACCCAACAATGAAAAACACTCACACACAGGCCTATAGAACATAGGGTGGTTAAAGAAATAGAAAATTGATACCTTGGGATGAAGGAGAATTGGGTGACAAGCATACCAAACGGGGAAATCTGAGAAAGACCACGATGATTATGCTATGGAAAAACAAAACGGGCTCAAAAGAAGGAAGGCAAACACAAATAACACCTGAATAATCCACAACGAAAGGTGTCAGACTTTAGCAGACTCTGCTTGAACCTTTGAAAGTCAGAAAGTGACACAAACCAAAAAACTGCAGCGAGGTAAAACCTGGGCTACCTGGAAAGGGTGGGTATGAGACTCCTCCAAACGTCCTATGAAACCCTGTGTCCATGAAGCTTGCCGGGAGAGCAGAGACACAATTACGACAAATTCTGTGACATCGCAGTTGACCAAAAATACAAACTGGCTACATCTACTCAGTGCCAGAGTTGGGCTGAAATAGCCTATTTAAGTCACATTCCCCTCAAATGCAGGTTGCTGAGGGAACATGAATGTGGCTGGTCAGTAAAGAATTGGGGAAGTCCACGCACTCTGAGTTGGCAGCCAGGAGTTGGCAGGGTAGAATCCTGGGGGTAAACCTCCTCACCGCTGGTACAGCCATTCTGGGGCAGGCGAGGGAGGTAATGTAGAGGCCGATGAGAAGCGACATTAGACAGAGCCACTCTTCCTCAGCAAATACAGGAGCATCTCCAGCTGATGTGAGCACAGTGATAAATCTCTTTCAAAAGTAAACAAATTAAAAGTTGCAAAGAATAGGAAAATTGAACCTCAATAAAAAAGGAAAAGGATGCCAGTAAGAAGAATAAGATACCTAGGAATAACCTCACCCCAACAGGTGAAAGCTCTGTAAACAGAAAACTAGCAAACCTTTGCAGAGAGAAATGGGAGAAGACAGAAGGAAGCGGAAGGATATTCAATGCTCTTGAAATGGAAGAATTAACACACTTGAAATGTCCACACCGCATAGAGAAATCTCTTGATTCCATGCAGTGCCAGTCAAAGTTGCAGCAATATTTCTCACAGAGATAGAAGAGAGCATCCTAAAGTTTACATCCAGCAACAAAAGACCCCGAATAGCCAAAAGAATCCTGAGGAAAAAAAACAAAGCGCAATGTATCACACCTTCTGATTTCAACATATAGGACGAAGAAATTGAAATGGAAACAGCGCAGGCTGGGATGCAAAACAGAGAAACAGAGCCATGGAACAGAATCAAGAGCCCAGAGGTATAGGGACACATGTATGGACAGCCCATTTTCGATCACAGCACCAAGAGGAGACAGTGGAGAAAGGAATGTCTCTACAATGAACGGTGTTGGGAAGAGTGCAGAGTCTCATGTAAGACAAGGAGAGTAGACCATGGTGTTACACCAGGCACAAACACCAACTCGAAATGGATTAATGTCTAGAATGTAATACTGGAAATATGAGACTTCTGGAAGAAAACGTAGGTAGGGTGCTCTTTGTCATTTTTCTTAGCCTCATATTTGGAAGAAGCATATCTGTCTGGGAAAGGGCAATAAAGGATACAAGAAACAAATGGGACTACATCAAACAAAAAAGCTTCTGCATAGCCAAGGAAATCATTGATTCAATGCAAAGACAGACCAACAACTGGGAGAGGATTTTTGCAAACCACACATTGGGGAAGGGGTGAATAGCCAAAAGATCCAATAAACTCATATGGTTCCACAAGAAAAAAAAAAACACGCCCGATTAAAATCTGGGCAAAGCTGGAAACAGACATTTCTCCCAGGAAGATAGAAAGATGGCCAACAGGCTGTATGAAAACATGTTCATCATCATTAAGTCTCTGGTCAGTGCAAATCTGAAAGGCAACGAGAGAGCAGCTCACGGCAGTCAGAATGGCTATAAGGTAGAAGACAGGAAATAAGATTCGGAGAGGAGGTGGAGAGAAGAGAAGCCTCCTGCACTGCTGGAGAGAGTGTAAACAGGTGCAGCCACGACACAAAACGGTGAGGAGTTGCCTTAGACATTTCAGAATACATCGACCATATGATCCAGCTATTCCTCTGTGGTGTGTTTATCCAAAGAACGTGGAAACACTCATACACAGAGATCGGTGCACACCTCTATTTACCCTGGCCTTATTCCCGATATCCAAGACTTGGAAGCCTGCCTGGTGCCCATCAAGGGATGAATGGAGAAGGAAGATGGGCTATAGCCACACAAAGGCATAGCACTCAGCTATAGGAACGGATTCAGGCCAGCCATTTGTGATCACCAGAATGGCTCCTGACGGTTTTAGGGGAACTGAAACAACCCCCAGGTGTATGGTCAATTACCACAGGATCTCACGTACAAGGAGAAGAGCAAGAACGGACCAACAAACAGGTATCACATGACAATGGATTGGCATTTCCCAGAGGGAAAGTGGGGCAGTGGCCAGAGAGAGAAAGTGTTGATTAGGCACAGATGTGTGGTTAGGGACAGTAATTAGGCTTACGTTGGTGAAGATGATGTAACCTACTCTGAAGTCTAAATCTATGTGGAAGTAGATCTGAAAGCTATAGGTCATTATAATGTTGGGTTACGGCAATCAATTCACATAAAACCAAAACTCCCAAAAGAGATGTAGATTTACAACCAAAAGCTTTGGAGACAGAAAGAGTTTAGAGAAGATGAACTTCCAAGTATTGGTAATCACCTCAACATGGTCAATGATGCTACAGAAAGGTAGACCTTTGCAAAGAGATGAAGAGGAATACTACCAAGAGAACATGATCGGTGCTAAACTCATGAACCAACAGAAAACGTTACCGTTCATGATGTTACTACTGATTCCTTCACGAATGATGGAAGCAGGCCAACATCTTCACAGGTCAGGTCAAAGGTTGGTCCAAAAGTCCAATTCAGGGCCGGCCCTGTGATGTAGCAGGCAGGTTCCTACGTTCCACTTGGGCGGCCCGGGCTTCACCAGCTAGCATCAGGGGTGCGGATCCGATTACTAGCATTAGGAAATATAGATTTCAAGGTATGGTGGGCACAGAGATCATAAAGAAGGAGAAATTGTCACGAGACCTTAACAATATGCACCAGAAAATGAATCATGAGTATATGACAATCTATGAACGCATCAGGAACACTTCCCCAAATGATGAAGGAAGGAAAACATGTGACCTGCCAAGTGGAATTTTTAGACTGCTAGGAGATCACACGATCATTGTGCATCAGGGGATTGCCTGGGCAACTTCCAATTGGGAGGGCCCCCAGGACTTTCTCTGAGGAAAGTCCACCCAATTGGGCATATACACAATGGATAAGATATAAAACAAGGGACAATCTTAAAGGAAAGGAACCGGTGGGTAGAGGGAATGTAGCATACCTTTCAAGTTCCATGAGAAAGTTAGAAACTGACAAGAAATCCAGAACAAGGAAAACTATCCTACCTGGAAAGATGGAGTCGTCAGACTGATATGAGATGGCTCTGAAACACTGTGTGCCTGGAGGTTTTCAGGACAACTTAGAATTCTGAGGGTGTTTATGACGTCTCGGTGAACGTGTCACCCAAGATGGCAGCAAGTTTAGAGCCCAAGGATTGCCCTGGCTAGGATACCCACGTGAGAGATATCCAGAAACAGCTTTTGCAAACAGAAACCGTACACAGAAACTTGAAGAGATCAAAGAGGCACTGATTCAAGGGATAAGAAAGGAATCATTGGGAAGAAGGGATACTAGAGGGGCAAGCACTGAGAGGAGAATATTGTTATCTACTCAAGTAGATGTGGAGGCCGTGCTGATCGAAGCTTGCAACTAGATTTGAAACAAGAGGCTGGACTTGGGGCATATCAGACCTACATTTTCGTTCTGCCTTACTCATAAACCCAAGTCAAGAATGAACTCTTGAGGACATTGAAGAGAACAATTGAGGCCTTCTTTCCTAGGCCCCTAGCATTCTTTGAAGAGAGGTCTCCCTTTGCATAGCTCTGGCGTCACGGGGTCCCTCTGGGTACATGCTAATGTGTCCCAAGACATCTCTGTGAAGACTTAAAGGAATGGATGATTGTCATGCTTGGGGTGTGTCCTTTGGTTTGGAGGGCTGTAGAAGTGTGCTTAAAAGCACCCTTTTCGAGAGGGCTCCATTCCTGTGTGAAGGCTGCCTTCCCAGGCTACAGTGCTCAGTTGGGCTCCAATGAAATTCTCTCCCCCACCTCTTGCCATGGAAACAGTATTGATTTCTTGTTCTGACAACATATGGAATGAGGTTTGCTGAAAATTAGAACATTGCCATTATGTTTAAATAAAAAAAACACCTGCCAAAGTTCAGAATGAAAATCAAACCAGTAGGAAACCATGTAGAAATAAAAAGCCCAGTATCCAGACGTAATCTGTTGGAGCATTCAATGATCAGGGGTCAAGTTTGAAACTTCCCAAATCCAGAAAAGAGACAGACAAATCACTTACCTGGAGGGAGGAATTCATCAGATTTCTCTAATTTCTCTCAAAAACATAATGTCCGTGAAGGTGGTTGTCTGGAAAACCTTGAATCTGGAGTTTCTGATCTGAGAATCTCAAACCTACCAAGACGACCATGTGTTCTCAGGGTTAAGTGTCACCTGGGCCGGGATAGCAAAGATTCCTACAAGTGACCGATGGAAATTCCAAGACCACACCCAACAATCATGAAATGACTCACACGTCGGGCTACAGAACCTATGGTAATTAAAGACATACAAAACTCCTAACTTGGAAAGAAGGAGAACGCACTGATAAGCAAATCGAACGGAGATATCTCAGCAAGACCATAACAATTAGACTATAGAAAAGAAAAAAGGATCACGGAATATGGAGGCCAACAGAAATCAAAGCTGACTAATCCACAGTGAAAGACGTCAGTCATTAGACGCACTCTGAACGTTTGAAAGTCAGAGAAAGTCACAACGCCAAAAACAGCAGCAAAGGTCAAACCTGGCCTAAATGAGAAAGATGACTTATGAGACTGCTCCCCGCGGGCTCTGAAACCCTGTGTCCACGAAGCTAGACTGGACAGCAGAGACACGATTCTGACAAATCACCCAACATCACAGTGGGCCAGAAAAGCAAGCTGGCCTCATCTACACAGGGCCAGAGTTGGACTCAATAAGCATATTCAAGTCACAATCCACTCAACTGCAGGTTGCCAATGGAACATGAGAAGGGCCAGCCAGTGGGGCCGTGGTGAAGTCTGCACATTCTTGTTCAGCAGCCCAGGTTCGGAGATGTGGAATCCTGGGGGTGAGCCACTCACCACTCGTCCAGCCATTTTGGGGAAGGCATCTGAGGTAGTGTAGAGGCAGATGGGAAGCGACGATAGACATTGACATTCTTCCTCAGGAAATGCAGCAGCATGGCCAGCAGATGTGAGCACAGCCATAAACATCTGTCAAAACAAAACCAACTGAAAGTTGCAAAGAATAGAAAAACTGAACCTCAAAAAAGAAAGCATGCCAGTAGGAAGAAAAAGGTATCTAGGAATAAACGTGGCCAAACAGCAGAACGATATGGAAACAGAAAACTTGCAAAGGTTTGGGCGAAGATATTACAGAAGACACAAGGGAACGGAAGGCTATTCCGTGCTCTTCCAATGGAAGAACGAACACACTTCAAACGTCCATACCGCATAAAGCAGTGTCTGGATTGCATGCAGTCCCAGTCAAAGTTGCAACAATCATTCCCACAGAAATACAAGACAGAATCCTAAAGTTTCTATCCAGCAACAAAGGACCCGGAATAGCCTGAGGAATCCTCAGGAAAACGAACAAAGCAGCAAGTATCACACTTTCTGATTTCAACATATAGGACGAAGCCCTAGGTACGGAAACAGCACAGCCTGGCCCCCAAAATAGGCACACAGACTCATGCAACAGAACGAGAGCCTGCAGGTCAACTCACACATCTACTGACAGTGCATTTTCGAACAGTGAGCCTAGAGGAGAAAGTGGAGAAAGGAGAGTCTCCCACAAGAAACCTTGCTGAGAAGACTGCACACCAACAGGTAACACAATGAGAGTAGACCATGATGTTACACCAGATATACACACGACCTCGAAATGGATTAAAGCCTTGAATGGAATACTTGAAACCGTGCAACTTCTAGGAGACAACCCAGGCAGCTTGCTCTTTGCCATCTGTCTTGGCTGCCTATTTGGAAGAAGCATGTGTCAGTGGGCAAAGACAACAAAGGAAACAAAAAACAAGCGGGACTCCATCCAATGCAGAAGCTTCTGCCCAGCCAACGACTCCATTGGACTCATTCCAAACACAGCACAACAACTGCGACAGGCTGTTTGCAAACCACACATTGGAGAAGGGGTGAGTAGCCAAAAGATCCAATGAACTCATACGTCTTCACATGAATAAAAACAATGAGCCCAATAGAACCTGGGAAAAAGATGGAAACAGACATTTCTCCCAGGAAGATAGGAAGATAGCCAACAGGCTGTATGAAAACATGTTCATCATCATTAAGTCTCTGGTCAATGCAAATGCTGAACGGCAATGAGATAGCAACACACAATGGTCAGAATGGCTATAAGGATGAAGATGGGAAACAATAAGTTTCACAGAGGAGGTGGAGAGAAAGGAAGCCTCCTGCACTGCTGGTAGGAATGTGAACCGGTGCAGCCACTATGCAAAGTGGTGTGGAATTGCCTCAGAAATTCAGAATCTACCTACCATATGATCCGTCTATTCCTCTGTGGTGTATATATCCAAACATCATGGAAACACTAATGCACAGAGATCGATGCACTGCTGTGTTCACCACAGCCTTACTCCCGATATCCAAGACTTGGAAGCGTCCGTGGTGAACATCAAGAGATGAATGGAGAAGGAAGATCGGCTATAGCCACATGATGGTATAGCTCTCAGCTGTAGGAATGGATGCAGTCCAGCCATTTGCGACCACCAGAATGGCTCCTGAGGGTCTTAGGGGAACTGAAGCAAGCCCCAGGGATAAGGTTGAATACCACAGGATCTCACGTACAAGGAGAAGAGGAAAAACGGAGCAACAAAAAGGTAGGACGTGACATGGGATTGGTAGTTCCCAAAGGGAAATGGATGCGGGGGTCTGAGGGAGAAAGAGATGATTAGGCACAAGTGTGTGGTGAGGGACTGTAATTAGGCTTACAGTGGTGAAGATGATGTAACCTACACAGAAGTCTAAATCTATGAGATTGTAGATGTGAAAAGCTATAGGATGTTATAATGCTGGGTTACGGCAATCAATTCACATAAAATCAAATCTCCAAAAAACGGTGCAGACTTACGGCCTAAGCTTTGGAGGCTGAAAGAGGTTAGAGAAGATGAACTTCCAAGGATTAGTAATCACCTCCAAATGCTTAATGATGCTACAGAAACGTAGACCTTAGCAAAGAGATGAAGCGGAATACTAGCAAGAGAATATGTTCCATGCTAAACTCATCAACCAAAGGTAAATGTTACCGTCATTCATGTTACTACTGATTCCTTTCAGGAATGATCGAAGCAGGCCAACATCCTCCCAAGTTCAGGCCAAAGGTTGGTCCAGAAGTCCAATTCATTGGCGGACCTGTGATGTAGCAGGTAAGTGCCCACGTTCTGCTTGGGCGGCCTGAGCTTCACAGGATAGCAACACGGTTGTGGATCAGATTACTAGCATTAGGAAATGCAGATTTCACGGTCTGGTGGGCACAGAGATCAGAAAGAAGTAGAAATGGTGAGGGAAACTGAGCAATACACACCAGAAAAAGAACCATGAGAATATTACAATCTATGAACAAATCAGGTACACTTCCCCAAATGACAAAGGAAGGAAACATGTGACTTGCTGGTGGAATTGTCAGACTGCTAGAAGATGACACGATAAGTGTGCATCAGGGGATTGCCTGGGCAACTTCAACTTGGGAGGGAGTCCATGACTTTCTCTGGGGAAAGTCCACCCATTTCACCATATCCACACAAGATAAGAGATAAAATCTTTGATAATCGTAACGGAAAGAGACTGGTGTGTAGAGGGAATGTAGTAGACCTTTCAAAGTTCGAGGAGAAAGTTAGAAACCGACAAGAAATCCAGACAAAGGAAAACTATCCTACCTGGAAATGGGGAGTGGTCAGACTGGTATGCGATGGCTCTGAAACACTGTGTGCATGGAGGTTGTCAGGGCAACTTAGAATTCTGAGGGTGTTTATGAACATGTCACCCAAGATGGCCACATCTATACAGTCCGAAGATTGGCCATTGTGTGGCTATAGATCGTCTTCCTTCTCCATTCGTCACTTGATGGGCACCACGTAGGCTTCCAAGTCTTGGATATTGGGAGTAAGGCTGTGGTGAACACAGTGCTGCATGGATCTCTGAGCATTAGTGTTTCCAAGTTCTTTGGATATATATGCCACAGAGGAATAGCTGGATCATATGGTAGATGGATTCTGAAAATTTTAAGGCAATTCCACAGCACTTTGGGTAGTGGCTGCACCTGATTACACTCCCCCCAGCAGTGCAGGAGGCTTCCCTTCTCTCCACCTCCTCTCCGAGACTTGTTGTTCCCTGTCTTCATCCCTATAGCCATTCTGACCACAGTGAGCTGCTGTCTCATTGCCGTTCATATTTGCATTGCCAAAGAATTAATGATGAAGAACATGTTTTCATACAGCCTGTTGTCCATCTTTCTATCTTCCTGGGAGAAATATCTGTTTCCATCTTTTGCCCAGATTTATGGGGATCGTTGTTTTTTCAATGTGGAGGCATATGAGTTCATTGGATATTTTGGCTAATCACCCCTTCTCCGATGTGTGGTTTGCAAACATCCAGCCGCAGTTGTTGTGCTGTCTTTGCATTGAGTCGATGGAGTCGTTGGCTGGGCAGCAGCTTCTGCATTGAATGGAGTCCCGCTTGTTTCTTGTTTCCTTTGTTGCCCTTGCCCAGTCACACACGCTTCTTCCAAATAATCGGCTAAGCCAGATGGCAAATAGCAAGCTGCTTGCATTTTCTCTTAGAAGTTGCACCGTTTCAAGTCTTCCATTCAAGGCCTTAATCCATTTCCAGGTGGTGTGTGTGGCTGGTGTAACATTATGGTCTACGCTCATTGTGTTACATGTGGCTGTGCAGTCTTCCCAGCACCATTTCTTGTCGAGACTCTCCTTTCTCCGCTGTCTCCTCTTGACTCCTTGGTCTACAATGGGCTGTCCATATATGTGGGAGTTGACCTCTGGGCTCTCGATTCTGTTCCTTGTGTCTGTGTGCCTCTTTTTGTGGCCAGCCTTTGCCGTTTCGGTACCTAGCAGTTCGTCCTATATGTGGAAATTCGAAAATGTGGTATGTGCTGCCTTGTTCACTTTCCTCAGGGTTCCTTTGGCCGTTCCTGCTCCTTGGTTGCTGGATAGAAACTTTAGGATTCTCTCTTCTATTTCTGTGGGAAAGATTGCTGAAACTTTGACGGGGCTTGCGTGGAATCCAGAGATTGCTTTATCCAGTACGGACGTTTCAAGTGTGTTTATTCTTCCATTCGAAGAGCGTGGAATAGACTTCCGTTTCCTTGTGTCTTCTTTAATTTCTTTCCGCAAAGCTTTCTAGTTTGTTGGTCCTTGTTTGTCTCTTCTCCTTGTAAGTGAGCTCCTACGGTATTTGAGTTTCTCCCTGCGAGCTGTTTCACTTCCAATGAAACCCTCAAGAGCCATCCTTATGGTCACTAATGGCTGGATTCTCTCTTTTGTTATGGCTCAGAGATATGCCATTGTGTTCATAAAGCCCAGCTTCCTTCTCCAATCTTCGTTCTCTATTCATCCTTCTGCCTTGATGGGCATCAGGGCGGCTTCCAAGTCTTGGATAACGGGAGTAAGGCCAGGGTGAACACAGGGGTGCACATATATCGGTGCACGACTTTTTCCAAGATCTTTGGATAAACACGCCACTGAATAATAGCTGGATCATATAGTAGATGGATTCTGACATGTCTGAGGCAATTCCACACTGATTTGCGTCGTGGCTGCACCAGCTTACACTCACAGCAGCACTGTAGGAGTCTTCCCATCTCTGCAGCTCCTCTCTGACACTTGTTTCCTGACTTTTTACCTATAGTCATTCTGACCACATTGAGCTGCTATCTCACTGCCGTTTGGATTTCAACTGCCCTGAGTCTTAATGATGATGAACATGTTTTCATACACCTGTTGACCATCTCTAACTCTTCTTGGGCGAAATCTCTGTTTCCACCTACTGCCCAGGTTTTAATGGGCTTATTTTTTTTTCTCTTGTGGACCCATATGAGTTCACTGCATCCTTTGCCTATTCACCCGTCCACCGATGTGTGGTTTTCAAACATCCTCTCCCAGTGATTGTACTGTCTTTGCATTGAGTCGATGGTTTCCTTGGCTGGGCAGAAGCTTTTGCGTTTGGTGTAGTCCCATTTGTTTCTTGTTTCCTTTATTGCCCTTGCCCAGACAGAAAGGCTTCCTCCAAATAGTAGGCTAAGACAGATGACAAAGAGCAAGCTGCCAGCGTTTTCTTCCAGAAGTCTCATGGTTTCCAGTCTTACATTCAAGACTTTAATCCATTTTGAGTTGGTGTTTGTGCCTGGTGTAACACCGTGGTCTATTCTCCTTGTCTTAGGTGAGGCTCTGCAGTCTTCCCAGCACCATTTATTGTAGAGACTTTCCTTTCTCCCCTGTCTCCTCTTGGCGCCGTGGTCAAAAATGGGCTGTCCATATATGTGTGCGTATACCTCTGGGCTCTTGATTCTGTTCCATGGTTCTGTGTGTCTGTTTTGCATCCCAGCCTGTGCCGTTTCCATTCCTAGTTCTTCGTCCTCTATATTCAAATCAGAAAATGTGATACATTGAGCTTTGTTCTTTTTCCTCAGGATTCCTTTGGTTATTTGGGGCCTTTTGTTGCTGGATGTAAACTTTAGGATGCTCGCTTCTATCTCTGTGAGAAATATAGCTGCAACTTTGACTGGGATTTCATGTAATCTAGACATTGCTTTAACTGGTGTGGAGGTTTCCAGTGTGTTAATTCTTCCATTTTAAAAGCATGCAATATCCTTCCGCTTCCTTGTGTCTTCTCCCATTTTTCTTCTGCAAAGGTTTGCTAGTTATCGCTTTACAGAGCTTTCACCTGTTGGGGTGAGGTTTTTCGTAGGTATCTTATTATTCTTACTGGCATTTTTTTGAGGTTCAATTTTCCTATTGATTGCAACTTTTAATTTGTTTCCTTTTGACTGAGGTTTATCGCTGGGCTCACATCTGCTGGAAATGCTCCTGTATTTGCTGAGGAAGAGTGGCCCTGTCTCACGTTGCTTCTCATCTGCCTCTACACTCCCTCCCACCCCTGCCCCAAAATGGCTGGACCAGCGGTGAGGAGGTCTGCCCCCAGGATTCCACCCAGCCAAGTGCAGACTGCCGACCCAGAACCTGCGGACTTCCCCAGTTCTCCACTGCCCGACCCATTTCAAGTTCCCTTTCAACCTGCAGTTGTGTGGAATGTGACTTAGGCTACTTCAGCCCAATTCTGGCACTGAGTTGATGTAGACGGTTTGTATTTTTGCTCAACTGTGATGTCAGAGAATTTGTCATAATTGTGTCTCTGCTGTCCAGGCAAGCATCATGGACACAGAGTTTCAGAGGAGGTTTGGAGCAATCTCAGACTCGCCCTTTCAAGGTAGCCCAGGTTTTACCTCGCTGCAGCTTTTTGGTTTGTGACTTTCTGACTTTCAAAAGTTCAAGCAGAGTCTGTCTAAAGTCTGACATCTTTTGTTGTGGATTATTCAGGTGTTATTTGTGTTTGCATTCCCTTTTCTGAGCACATTTTGTTTTTCCATAGTATAATCATCATGGTCGTTCTCAGATTTCCCCCTTTGGTATGCTTGTCAGTCGGTTGTCCTTCATCCCAAGGTATCAATTTTCTATTTCTTTAACCACCCTATGTTCTATAGACCTACGTGTGAGTGCTTTTCATTGTTGGGTGTTGTCTTTGAATTTACATGATCCCGTGTAGCCATCTTTGCCATGCTAGCCTTGGTGAAAATGAACACTGAGAACACGTGTTCATCTTGGTTGGTCTGACATTCTGAGATCTTAAACTCCAACTTCTAGGTAGGCATGGCAACCTCCTTCATGAACATAATGTAGCCGAAACAAATTCGGCAAATCTGATGAATTCCGCTCCAAATAAGATACTTTTCTGTCTCATTTCTGGATTTGGGAAGTTTCAATCTTGACCCCCATCCTTGAACGTTCCTCTAGATTACGTCTAGATACTGGCTTACTTTATTTCTATAGGGTGTGTTATTTGTTTGATTTACATCCTCAGCTCTGGCAAGTTTATTTTCTATAAAGATAATTGTAATGTTCTAATTTTCAGCCAACCTATTTACATATGGTGTCAATACACGTCATCAATAATCATTCTACTCCAAGAGATACTGGGATAGAACTTCATTGGAGCCAAACTGAGCACACTAGCCTGTTACGGTGGCCCTCACAAAGCAACGAAGCCCTCTGGAAAAGGGTGCTTCTCGGCACATTTCTGAAGCCCTGCCAAACAATGAGACATATGCAAAGCATGACGGGGTCCATTCCTTCAAGGGTTCAAAGAGATATCTTGTGACACATTAGCATGTACCCTTTGGAGCTCCGTAATGCCAGAGCTATGGAAAGTGATACTTCTCTTCAATGAATGCTAGTGGCATAGGAAAGGAAGTATCAATCATTCTCTACAATGTCCTCAGGAGATCACTCTTGATTTTGGATGATGATTAACGCAGAAGGAAAATGTAGGCCTGATAAGAGCCAAGTCCAGCCTCTGGTTTCAAATCAAGTTTCAAGCTTGAATCTCCATGGCCTCCCCCTATACTTGAGTAGATCACAGTGGTCTCCACTCAGTGATTGTCCCGCTATTATTGTATCTTCACAATGACATCTTTCTTATCCCTTTAATCAGCGTCTATTCTATCTCTTCAAGTTTTAGTGCCTGGTGTCTGTTTTTCAATTCTCTTCTGGGTATCTCTCCCTTGAGTATCAGTAGCCTAAGACAATCCTCGGACTATTAACATGAGGCCATCTTGGGTGACATGTTCACTGTGATATCATAAACACCCTCAAACTTCTCAGTTGTCCCGGCATCTTCCATGCACACAGCATTTCAGAGCGATCTCATACCAGTCTGACGACTCACCCTTTCCAGCTAGAATAGTTTTCCATTTCCTAGATTTCTTGTCGGTTTCTAACTTTATCCTTGAACTTTTAAATGTCTAGTACATTCTCTCTAGACACTAGTTTGTTTACTTTAAGTTTATCCTGGGTTTTAGCTGTTACCTTTTGTAGATATGGTCAAATGTGTAGACTTTCCCCAGAGAAAGTCCTGGAGTCCCTCCCAAGTTGAAGTTGCCCAGCCAATCCTCTGATGTGCAATGATCATGTCATCTCATGCAGTCCGACAATTCCACCTATGCAGGTCACATCACTTCCTTCATTTTGTATTTAGAGAAGTGTACCAGATGTGTCATAGACTGCAATATTTTCGTTTATTTCCTTGTGCGTATCTATAAGGTATGCTCACAATTTCCATTAATTTATGATCTCTGTCTGCACCATACCATGAAATCTATCTTTCCTAATGTTAGAAATCTGATCAGCACCCATGAATTGAATCCATGAATCCCAGGTCGTCCACTAGGAACGTGGGCACTAACACACCAGAACACATGGCTGGACCTGAATTTTACTTTTGGACCAATCTGTTGCCTGAACTTGGGAAGAAGCTGCCCTGCTGTGATTATTCGTGAAGGTAATTAGTAGTAACCTCACTCATGCTAACATTTTCCCTTGCTTCATGAGCTTAACACGGAACACGTTCTCTTCGTTGTATTCCTCTTAATCTATTTGCTATGGTCTACCTTTGTGTATCATCATTAAGCATTTGGAGGAGATTCACAATCCTTGGAAGTTCATCTTCTCTAACGTCTTTCAGCCTCAAAAGCTTCGTGGTGCAAATCTGCATGCCTTTTTGGAGGAGTATTGATTATGTGTTTTGAAAACATATGTGAGGAAGTTGGATGAAAATTGAAACGTTACACTTATATTTAAAGAAAAATAAACATGCCAGAGCTGAGGATGTAAATCAAACAACTAACAATCCTTACAGAATTAAAGTAAAGCAGTCCTTAGACGTAATCTACTCTAACGATCAAGTTCGAGCCTTCCCAAATTCAGAAAAGAGACATGAAAATATCTTACCTGGAAAGAAGAATTCATCAGGTTTGTCTAATTTGTCTCAGAAACATTATGTCCATAAGTTGGTTGGCTGGACAACCTAGCATTTGGAGTTTCTGATCTCAGAATGTCAAACCAACCAAGATGACGATGTGTTCTCAGTGCTCAGTTGGATCTAGGCTAGGGTAGCAAAGATTCCTTCTAGTGAACAATGGGAATTCAAAGACAATACATAACAATCACAAAAGCATTCATGCATCGGCCTACAGAAAATATGATGATTAAAAAAAGACAAAATTAATAACTTGGCATGAAGGAGAACGGCTTCATAAGCATATGTAAGGGAGATAGCTGAGAAAGACCATGATGATTACACTATGGAAATGAAACCAAGCTCCCCGAAATGGAAGGCAAACTGAAATCACACCTGAATAATCCACTATGAAATATGTCATTCATTAGACAGACTCTGCTGAAATGTTTGACAGTCTGAGAAATTCACAACCACAAAAACTGCAGCGAAGGTCAAAGCTGGGCTACCTGGGAAGGGTGAGTTACGAGTTTGCTCCAAGTGGGCTATGAAAGCCGGTGTCCATGAAGCTTGCCGGGACAGCAGAGACACAATTCTGACAGATCCTCTGACATCACACTGGACCAGATAAACAAGCTGGCCTCATCTACACAGGGCCAGAGTTGGGCTCAAGTAGCATACTCGAGTCACCTTCCACTCAACTGCAGGCTGTCAATGGAACATGAAAGGGGCCGGCCAGTGGTGCAGCGGTGAAGTCCACGTGCTCTGGGTCGGCAGCCAGCGGTGGCCGCATAGAATCCTGGCGTGAACCTCCTCACGGCTGGTCCAGCCATTCTGGGACAGGCGTCCGAGGTAGTGTAGAGGCAGATGGGAAGAGACGTTAGACAGGGCCCTCTTCATCAGGAAATACAGGAGCATTGCCAACAGATGTGAGCACAGCAATAAACTTCTGCCTAAACAAAAACAATTAAAAGTTACAAATGATGGAAAAATTTACCCTCAAAAAAAAATAAAAGCATGCTGTAGAAGATTAAGGTATCTAGGAATAACCTGAGCCAAACAGGTGAAAGCTATGTAAACCGAGAAATAGCAAAGCTTTGAGGAAAGAAATTCCACAAGACATAAGGAACTGGTAGGGCATTCAGTGCTCTTGGAATGGAAGAATTAACACATTTGAAACGTCCGTACTGGATAAAGCAATCTCTGGATTGCATGCAATCCCAGTCAACGTTGCAGCAATCTTTCCCACAGAAATAGAAGAGGGAATCCTAATGTTTATCTCCAGCAACAAAAGACCCTGAAGAACCAAAGGAATCCTGAGGAAAACAAAGAAATCACGACGTATCATCACAATGATTCCTTTCTTATCCCTTCAATCAGCGTCTCTTTGGTCTCTTCAAGATTCTGTGCCTGGTTTCTGTTTGTAAAAGCTGTTTCTGGGTATCTCTCACTTGACTATCCTAGCCTAGTCCAATGCTAGGACTGGAAACATGTGGCCATCTTGGGTGACATGTTCACCGTGATGTCATAAACACCCTCAGAATTCTAAGTTGTCCTGAAAACCTCCATGCACGCAGTGGTTCAGACCCATCTCATACCGGTCTGACTATTCCCCCTTTCCAGGTAGGATAGTTTTCCTTGTTCTGGATTTCTTGTCAGTTTCTAACTTTCTCCTGGAACTTTGAAAGGTCTACTATATTCCCTCTAGACACCGGTTTCTTCCCTTAAAGATCATCCCTGGTTTTATCTCTCATCTTTTGTGGATATGGCCAATGGACTTTCCTCAGAGAACGTCCTGAAGTCCGTAAGAAGTTGATGTTGTCCAGGCAATCCCCTGATGCACAATGATCGTGTGATCTCCTAGCGGTGTGACAATTCCACCTTGGCATCTCACATGTTTTGTTTCCTTCATCATTTGGGCAAGTGTAGTTGACGCGTTCATAGATTGTAATATTCTCATGGTTCTTTTTCTGGTGAGTATTGATAAGGTCATCTCACACTTTCTACTTCTTTATGATCTCTGTGCCCACGAGTCCATGAAATCTGGATTTCCTAATGCTAGTAATCTGATCCACACACGTGATGCTAGCCATTGAAGCCCCGGCCACCGAGGCGGAACGTGGGCACTTACCTGCTGCAATACAGGGCAGGCCCTGAATTGGACTTTTGGACCGAACTTTGTCCTGAACTTGGGAAGATGTTGGCCTGCTTGGCTCATGCATGAAGGGAATCAGTAGTAACAACATGGAAGGTAGCATTTTCCATTGGTTCATGAGTATAGCAAGGAACATGTTCTCTTCCTAGTATTCCTCTTCATCTCTTTGCAATGGTCTACATTTCTGTAGCATCATTAAGCATTTTGAGGTGATTACCAATCCTTGGAAGTTCATCTTCTCTAATCTGTTTCAGCCTCCAAAGCTTTAGGCCTTAAATCAGCACCCCTTTTTGGAGTTTTGATTTTATGTGAATTGGTGGCCGTAACCCTGCATTATAACCTCCTATATCTCTCACATTTACATCCTCACAGATTTAAAGTTCTGTGTAGGTTACATCATCTTCACCACCATAAGCCTAATTACAGGCCCTCACCACACCCTTGTGCCTATTCAACTATGTCTCCCTCCAGGCCCAGGCTCCCATTCCCTCTGGGAACCACTGGTTCCATCTCACGTGATTCCAGTTTGTCCTTTTTTTCTATATCTCTTTGTAACTTAGATCGCATGGTATTTGACCTTCTCCCTGGGCTTGTTTCAATTCCCCTCATACCCTCAGGAGCCATTCTGGTGGTCACAAATGACTGGACTGCATCCATTCCTACAGCTGAGTGCTATGCCATTGTGTGGATATAGCCCATCTTCCTTCTCCATTCGTCCCTTGATGGGCACCAGGGCGGCTTACAAGTCTTGTATCTCGGGAGTAAGGCTGTGGTGAACACAGTGGTGCACGGATCTCTATGCATTAGTGTTTCCAAGTTCTATGGATAGACAAGCTGCCGAGGAATAGCTGGATCATATGGTAGAAATTTCTGAGGCAATTCCACACTGCTTTTCCTACTGGCTGCACCGGTTTACACTCCCACCAGTGGTGCAGCAGGCTTCCCTTGTCTCCACCTCCTCTCTGACACTTGTTGTTTCCTGTCTTGTTCCTTATAGCCATTCTGACCACAGGGAGCTGTTATCCCATTGCCGTTTGGATTTGCACTGGCCTGAGAATTTATGATGGTGAACATGTTTTCATACAGCTGTTGCCCATCTTTCTCTCTTTGGGAGAAATCTCTGTTTCCATCTTTTGCCCAGGTTTTACTGGGTTTGTTGTTTTTCCTCTTGTGGAGACGTGTGCGGTTATTGGATCGTTTGGCTATTCAGCCCTTCTCTGATGTGTGGTTTGCAAACATCCACTGCCAGTTGCTGTGCAGTCTTTGCATTGAGTTATGGTTTCCTTGGCTGGGCAGAACCTTCTGTGTTGGATAGAGTCCCGTTTGCTTCTTGTTTCCTTTCTTGCCCTTGCCCAGTCACACATGCTTCTTCCAAATAGGCAGCTAAGCCAGATGGTAAAGAGCACGCTGCCTGGGTTTTCTCCTAGAAGTTCCATGGACTGAAGTCTTCCATTCAAGGCTTTAATCCATTTCGAGGTGGTATGTGCCTCGTTTAACATCATGTCCTACTCTCATTTTGTTACCTGTGGTTGTGCAGTCTTCCAAGAAACATTTCTTCTCTAGACTTTCCTTTCTCCACTGTCTTCTCTTGTCCCTCTGGTCGAAAATGAGCTGTCCATATTTGTGTGAGTAGACCTCTGCGCTCTTGATCGTGTTCTAATCCTCTGTGTGCCTGTTTTTGGGCCCAGACTGTGCTGTTTCAGTACCTAGTGCTTCGTCCTGTATGGTGAAATCAGAAAGGGGGATACGTCCAGCTTTGTTCATTTTCCTCAGGATTCCGTTGGCTATTCAGTGTCCCTTATGCCTGGATAGAGACTTTAGGATTCTCTCCTCTATTTCTGTGGGAAAAATTACTACAACTTTGACTGGGATTGCATGGAATCCAGAAATTGCTTTATCTGTTACGAACTTTTCAAGTGTGTTAGTTCTTCCATTCCAAGAGCACGGTATAGCCTTCCGTTTCCTTCTCTCTTCTGGAATTTATTTCCCAAAAGCTTTCTTCCCTTTCGTGTTACATAGCATGCACCCGTTTGGTTAAGGTCATTCATAGATATCTTATTCTTCTTACTGGTATGCTTCTGTTTTTGAGGTTCAGTATTTATGTTCTTTGCACCTTTTAATTGGTTCTGTTTTGGCAAACGTTTATGGCTGTGCTCACATCTGCTGACACTGCAGCTGTATTTGCTAAAGAAGAGTGGCCCTGTCTAACGTTGCTTCCCATCTGCCTCTGCACTACCTCAGACGCCTGCCCCAGAATGGCTGGGCCAACGGTGAGGAGGCTCACCCCCAGGAATCCATGTGGCCTAGCACGGGCTTCCAACCCAGAATGCACGGACTTCACTGCTACAACACGGGCTGGCCCCTTTCATGTTCCATTGCCAACCTGCTGTTGAGTGAAATGTGAATTAAATATGCTACATAAGCCCAAATCTGGCCCTGTGTACACTAGGCCTGGTTTTCTTTCCAGTCCACTGTGATGTCAGAGGATTTGTCAGAATTTGTCTCTGCTGTCCCAGCAAGCTTCATGGACACAGGGTTTCAGAGCCCACTTAGAGCAGTCTCGTAACTCACCCTTCCCAGTTAGCCCAAGTTTGACCTTCATTGCAAGTTTTGGGGTTGTGACCTTCTCGGTCTTTCCAACCTTCAAGCATAGTCTGTCTAAAGACTGACGTATTGCACTGTGGATCATTCAGGTGTGATTTCTGTTGGGCTTCCATTTTCTGGGACCCTGTTTTCTTTTCCATAGTCTAATCGTCATGGTCTTCCTGAGGTATGTCCCTTCGAGATGCTTGTCAGTACATTCTCCTTCATTCCAAGTTAGGGATTTTGTATTTCTTTAATCACCATATGTTCTGTAGGCCGATGTGTGAGTGCTTTCGTGATTCCTGGGTGTCGTCTTTGAATTTCCATCGGCCACTTGAGAGAGTCTTTGCTCTCTTAGTCTAGGTGCAACTGAGCACTGAGTACGCGTGGTCATCTGGGTTCCTTTGACATTGTGAGATGAGAAACTCCAGGTATGACGTTGTCCTGGCAACCACCTTCAGGAAGCCAATGCTTCTGAAACAAATTAGATGAATCTGATGAATTCCTCTGTCCAGGTGAGAGACCTTCTGTCTCTATTCTGGATTTGGGAAGTTTCAAACTTCACCCTTGATGCTTGAACTTTCCACTAGATTATGGCTAGATACTGGCTTACTTTGTTTCTACAGGTTTTGTTATGTGTTTGATTTACCTCCTCAGCTGTGGCGAGTTTATTTTTCTTTAAATATAATGGTAATGTTCTAATTTTCAGCAAACCTCCTTACGTGTGGTATCGAAACACGTAATCAATATTCCTTGTACGGCAAGAGAGGGTGGAGAGAATCTCATTGATCCCAACTGAACACTCTAGCCTGGGAGGGCAGCCTTCACAAAGGAACAAAGCTCTCTGGAAAAGGTGCTTTTCAGCACACTTCTAGAGCCCTTCCAAACCAAGCGACATACCCAAGCATGGCAGGGGGCCATTCTTTCCAGGCTTCAATAAGATCTCTTCTGACACATTGGCATGTACCCAGTGGGCCCCCGTGACTTGAGAGCTATGGAAAGGGAGACTTGTCTTCAAAGTTTGCTGAGGCCTAAGAAAGGTGGCCTCGCTTCTTCTCTTCAATGTCCTCAAGTAATCATTCTTGACTTTGGGTTATGGGTAAGGCAGAAGGACAATGTAGGTCTGATAAGCCCCAGGTACGGCCTCTTTTCTCAAAACAAGTTTCAAGCTTGAATCAGCATGGCCTCCCCATCTACGTGAGTAGATGACAATGTTCTCCTCTGAGTGCTTGTCCCTCTATTATCGCTTCATTTCAGTGATTCCTTTCTCATCCCTTGAATACGCATCTGTTGGATCTCTTCAAGTTTCTGTGACCGGTTTCTGTTTGGAAAAGCTGTTTCTGGGAATCTCTCACTTGAATATCCTAGCCTAGGCAAATCCTCGGGATGGAAACCTGGGACCATCTTGGGTGACATGGTCACCATGATGTCATAAACACCCTCAGAATTCTAAGTTGTGCTGAAAACCTCCATGCACACAGTGTTTAAGACCCATCTCATACCAGTCTGACTAATCTCCCTTTCCAGGTAGGACAGTTTTCCTTTTACGGGACTTCTTGTCGGTTTCTAACTTTCTCCTCTAACCTTGAAAGGTCTACTACATTCCTTCTAGACACTGGTTTCTTTCCTTTAAGACCGTCCTGGGATTTATCTCTTATCTTCTGTGGATGTGGCCAAATGTGTGGACTTTCCCCACAGAAAGTCCTGGAGTCCCTGCAAAGTTGAAGTTACCCAGGCAATCCTCTGATGAGCAATGATCATGTCATCTCATAGTAGTCTGGCAATTCCACCTTGGCAGGTCACATGTTTTCCTTCCTTCATCACTTGGGGAAGTGTACCTGATGCGTTCATAGATTGTAATATTCTCATGGTTCATTTGCTGGTGTGTATTCATAAGGTATCCTCACAATTTCTACTTCTTCATGATCTCTGTTGGCACCATACCTTGAAATCCATATTTCCTACTGCTCCTAATCTGATCCAGACCCGTGATGCCACCCTGCCAAGCCTAGGCCACCCCAGTGAAACATGGGCACTTACCAGCTACACCACAGTGCCGGACCTGAATTGGACTTTTGGACCAACCTTTGGCCTGAACTTGGGAAGATGTTGGCCTGCATTGATTATTCCTAAATGTAATTAGTAAAAACATCGTGGACGGTAACATTTTCCGTTGGCTCATGAGTTTAGCACAGAACGTGCTGTGTTGGTTGTGTTCCTCTTCATCTCTTTGCAATGGTCTAATTTTCTGTAGCATCGTTAAGCATTTGGAGGTGATTATCAATCCTTGGAAGTTCATCTTCTCTAAATTCTTTCAGCCTGCAATCTTTATGCCATAAACCTGCTTGCCTTTATGGAGTTTTGATTTTAGGTGAATTGATTTCCCTAACCCTTCATTATAACATCCTATAGCTTTCAGATTTACATCCTCATAGATTTAGACTTCTGTGTATGGTACATCATCTTCCCCACTCTAAGCCTAATTACAGGCCCACACTACACCATTGTGCCTAAACAACTCTTTCTCACACCGTCCCCTGCCACCTGTTACCTCTGGGAACCACCAATCCCATGTCATGTTCTACATGTTTGTTGGTCCCTATTTTAATCTTCTACTTGTAAGTGAGATCCTATGGTATTTGACATTCTCCCTGGGGGTTGTTTCAGTTCCCCTCATACCCACAGGAGCCATTCTGGTGTCACAAATGGCTGGACTGCACCCTGTCTTACAGCTGAGTGCTATGCCATTGTGTGGATATAGCCCACCTTCCTTCTCCATGGGTCCCTTGATGGGCACCAGAGGAACTTCCATGTCTTGCATATTGGGAGGAAGGCTGTGGTGAACACAGCGCTGCACGGATCTCTGTGCAGTAGTGTTCCCAATTTCTTTGGATAAACACACCGCAGAGGAATAGCTGGACCATATGGTGGATGTATTTTGAAATTGCTGAGGCAATTCCACAAGGCTATGCCTAGTGCCTTCACCGGTTTGCACTCCCACCAGCGGTGCAGAACTCTTCCCTTCTCTCCACCTCCCCTCCGACACTTGTTGTTTCCTGTCTTGTTCTTTATAGCCATTCTGACCGCAGTGAGCTGCTATCTCATTGCCGTTTGGATTTGCATTGGCCTTAGACTTAATGATGATGAACATGAGTTCATAAAGCTGTTGGCAACCTTTCTGTCTTCTTGGGGTAAATCTCTGTTTCCATCTTTTGCCCAGGTTTTAATGGGCTTGTTGTTTTTTCTCTTGTCGAGACGTGTGAGGTCATTGGATCTTTTGGCTATTCAGCCTTTCTCCGATGTGCGGTTTGAAATATTCTCTTCCTGCTGTTGTGCTGTCCTTCATTGAGTCGATGGTTTCCTTGGCTGGACAGAACCTACTGCATTGGATGGAGTCCCGTTTGTTTATTGTTTCCATTGTTGACCTTGACTAGTCACACATGCTTCTTCCAAATAGACCGCTATGCCAGATGGCAAAGAGCAAGCTCCCTGGGTTTTATTCTAGAAGTTTCACGGTTTCAAGTCTTAAGTTGAAGGGTTTAATCCATTTCGAGGGGGTGTGTGTGCCTGGTGTAACATCATGGTCTACTCTCATTGTGTTACATGTGGCTGTGCAGGCTTCCCAGCACCGTTTCTTTTAGAGACTCACCTTTCTCCACTGTCTCCTCTTGCGTTCCTCGTTGCAAATGAGTTGTTCATATATGGGTGAGTTGACCTCTGGGCTCTGGATTCTGTTCCATTGGTCTGTGTGCCTGTTTTTGGGAGCAGGCTATGTTTCGGTACCTAGCTCTTCGTCCTACATGTTGGAATCAGAAAGTGTTTTACATCCTGCTTTGTTCATCCTGCTTTTTTCCTCAGGAATCCTTTGGGTATTCAGGGTTCTTGTTGCTGTATAGAGACTTTAGGATTCTCTCTTCTATTTCTGTGGGAAAGATTGCTGCAACTTTGACTGGGATTGCATGGAATCTAGAGATTGATTTATCCTTTACGGCCATTTCAGTTGTTTTAGTTCTTACATTCCTAGACCGTGGAATACCCTTCCGTTTGCTTGTGTCTTCTGGAATTGCTTTCACCAAAGCTTTGCTAGTTTTTGGTTTGCATTGCTTGCACCTGTTTGTCTAAGCTAATTCCTAGAAATCCTATTGTTCTTACATGCATGTTTTTTCTTTCTGAGGTTCAGTTTTTCTATCCTATGCAACTTTTCATTGGTTTTGTTTTGGCAGAAGTTCATGGCTTTGCTCACATCTGCTGGTGATGCTGCTATACTTTCTGAGGAAGATTGCCGCTGTCTGACGTTGCTTCCCATCTGCCTGTACACTACCTCAGACGCCTGCCCCAGAATGGCTGGACCAGCTGTGATGAGGTTCACCCCCAGGATTCCGCCTGGCCTGCCCGGGGCTGCTGACCACAACGTGCAGTGCTCACCACGACACTGGCCGGCACCTTTCATGTTCCATTGGCAACCTGAAGTTGAGTGGAATGTGACTTGAATAGGCTACTTGGGCCAAATGTGGCACTGTGTAGATGAGGCCAGTTTATTTTTCTTCTCCACTGTGATGTCAGAAGATTTGTCAGAATTCTGTCTCTGCTGTCCTGGCACATTGACACAGGTTTTCAGAGCCCGATGTTAGCAGTGTGATAACTCACCTTTACCAATTAGCCTAAGTATGACATTTGCTCCAGTTTTTGTGGATGTGACTTTCTCTGACTTTCGAACGTTCAGAGTATGACTAAAACTTAATTGTTTCATTGTGGATTATTCAGATGTGATTTCTGTGTGCCTTCCATTTTCTGTGACCGTTTTCTCTTTTCCATGGTATAATTGTTGATGTGGGCTCGGCGAGCTGAAGACCCAAATATAAGATTACTTGGACTCTCAAGGTCTGGCATTGGTGCTCTTTTATTTAGAGAATAGTACGGGATGGCATGGGGACAGGACCCATGGGCAGTGAAGAGCTGCTGCTGCTCCCTGGGGATGGGACCCATGAGCAGTCAGAGCTCCTGCTGCATCCCTCAGTTGAGGGTTAGTGATAATTTTATAAGGACTGGGTACATGACTTGTTTTTACTGGAAAAAGAAATGATGATGTTCAATGTCTTTAAATGACTTCAGTGCAGATGGGGTCTGGTTATTGTGCGGTCATATAACTTTAGATACGGATCTGCCCATATATATTATCATGTAGGTTAGTATGCCCTGAGATGCTCTCCATGGGACAGCCCTAATTCATATCAACAAAAAATCCAACGGGTCATATAGATTGTCATGTAGGCCAGGTCACCTTGGGCTTTTCTAGCTGGAGCAGCCTCAATCCACGATATAACCCCCCTCGAACCCTTTTGGACCAGAAATATTTGGGGATATGGACGATGTTCACTCTTCTGTAAATACTTCTGGCTGTACAATGTTGTAGAGGTGTCCGTAAATGGGGCCATAGGCACAGGTAGAAGTTCAGTGGACCAGAAGTCTTCACCTGTGGAGTGCAAGGCTAAGTTATACAGAGCCCCTGGAGAGGAGAGAATCATTTGACGAGATGTGCTCCAAGAGGTGAAATATTTTGGCATGCAGAAGACAAACAACGAAACAGACAACAAACTACAAGTAGAAATACAAGCAGTATGTTTAACCCAATGAATAAGGTTTTGAAGTAGTGCAGAACCTGGTACTGACTGGGAGCTCAACCAATCGTTTAGAGTTAGGGTTGGTCAGACATGGATTTAATTTGGTGGCTGGGATAGGAAGCCAGAAATATTTTGACGGTAGTCAAGAATATAGGCAAAACATTCAGTTTTTATAACGGCACAGGTGCCCCCTTGTGGGGCTGTCAAGACATCCAGTGCCATTTGGATTTGGAGGACTGCCTTACACATTTGGGATACTTCTAAATTGAGCAGCGAAATGCTATGCTGTGCATCATTTAATGCCTTCATACTGAATTTGATTAGGACTTCCATGTGCAAGACAGCATTTTCAATTCCTAATTGGTGAAGGATAATTGAGTAAAGATGGAAATACCAGTGGAAGACACAGCTGGTCCAGCGCTGTTGCAGTTGGGTAGGTTAGCAGGAGGAGATATATTAAATGTAGTTCTACCTTGCATGCAGACAAAGCCTAGGGTGCATCATCCAACCCATCCAGGTGGCAGCCAAGGCCATAAATTGGACCCACATCGACACTGAGCACCATTAGGGGCTAACCAAAACGTGCTGGGCCGTCTATCCCTGTCAGTCCCAGACCAGTCAGTATGTTTTTTAAGGCTATGATACGAGAACACAAATAACAGGGAATTTTCCCCATAAGTCGAGTGCTATTAGGTCATGTATCACAGGTGTGATTGTTTTGTTCCCAAGAGAGAGTGATCTTTTACTGGGTTGACCACTAGTAGGAGTGAACCAAATATATTCATTCCAAATTTGATATGGTCCATCCTGAGTCTTGATAAGCTGGGGACTTTAAATTTGGAACATGTTGTTTAGGATCCACATGTGACAAAGCAAATGTATTTAGTATTCGGGCAGTAGTATTGAAGGAAAATGTTTGATGGTGGCCAGGGAACTCCCAGGTGTCAGAGATAGATGGCCACAAGGAGACATTACGATTAGCAATAGATGAATCTTGCAAAAGAAAACAGCTAGAATCTAATATCCAGGAATACCTACTATAGCTTCTACATAAACATATTTTTTCTCTCTTAAATCACCCTCATTTTTACAAAAGATAGCCAAATTAGGATGAACGGGTTTGCAAATAAAGTGTAGCTTCAATACAACTTGCTCCAATTATTTACATAAGAGGAGCAAGAATAGTAATTGCTTATACAGGCTTTTTAAAATCTGCTTTGCTGGACTGTTTTATGAGGAATCTCAGATTCAACTGTGAAGGCCTTGCAAGGCCAGAAAAGCCAAGCCAAGGACTTGCCATCAGATTTGGCCTGCGGTACTTACAGATTTGAGTGGTGTTCTGTTTGAGGTCCCCCAAAATATTCGGAGGTTCCTTACACCTGTCAGATAAGCAAGTTTCCTTACTTAATGGGTAAGATTGCCAGAATCTCTGTAAACAAGGTACCAGGCCCATGTTTCCAAGTGGCTGTATTCCAGAAAGTCGAATCTTTGTTCCTGAAATGCTGTCTTGTCATATCTGAGCCTGTGTGTTTCAAATATACATTCCAGTCAAAGCCTTGGTAGTATAACCAATGTGTCCTGTTATAAGGAGAACAGATTCTTATGGAACTTATGCAAATATTGCCACTACATAACCATACTCGGTCACAAAGGGTTTCCCAATTCCAGAGGGATAAGGTAGGGAGAAAAAGATAAATGTTTCAGTTTTTCTTATTAAGGCATAATTTCACCAAACGGCTGTAAGTCAAAGTTAGCATAAGAGAAAAGAAAAAATATTTCCTTCATTGTGAGAAAACAAAACAACACATCAAAACTCAACAATATTTCAAACAGATGTCCTAAAAAATTATAATCATCCTCATCAGTTCACACAGTCCAGTATAATCAACTCTTGAGCTGAATCTTCTGTCAGCAGATTGATGAACTTAGTTTCTGTTAGAATTCTGTCATTTCTTACTCAGTTCAGTTTTACAATCTGAAATTTGTCAGAAACGTGTAGTTTAGAACCTCTGTGTCAGAATCCTTTCCAGGAATTTGTTGGAAGATGAAAGATATTTGCAAAAGAAAAAAGCATCAGAGTAAAACAACAGCTATCTGCAAATGGACAAAGGACTCCAAACGGCAATTGCCAAATAGACTTGGCTACTTCTGTGACATATAACACTTCCAGATAATAATTGGACTTATGACTGATAACCAGGACAGATCAGAATCTTAAGAATGCCATATAATTTTAAGACATCTATATTAATAACATTTACCCATCTAATACTACCTAAGAAAGTCTATCTTCACTTATTTCCCAATGTTTTCCATGTAATTTAATAGACCAAATAAGCCTAATTAGTTTGGTATTTTCCTCCTCATAGGAAGAGAGAGAAAATTTCTTTGAGAAGACTCAGGGGGCCTCTGAAAATCCTCAGAGTAATTTTTCTTCTGTCTACCAGGTCAAAAGAAAGCCTTCATTCAGGATTTGAATATTTTTGAGGGAGAAGCTTGTTAAAACATATCAAAAGTTTTTAAAATGTTGTTCAAATAGCAAACAACACTCACGGTGAAACAATGCTCAGGTATCTATTCAAAGTGATAACAGAAAGAGTGAAAAATCTTAAGAGTGACCTCAGTCATTATTTTCACAAAACAGATTTGTCTCTTAGGTAGAATTACTCAAAGGAATAGCTTTTATAACCTCTTTATCAAGAGCAGATCAAAAGTTCAAGAAAAAGTATCCTTTCAGAGAAAACCAAATTTGAATTTCTGCACCTACTTATTTTTAACATTCAAACTTATGCACTTAATTGAACTTACTTTAGTCTACTTGACCAGGCATAAAACCCCTTTCAGAATTTCTCCTTCACAAGCATTCTACAACTTTATCCCAAAGTCTTTCTTTTTCCTTTCTAGTACATCAGGAAAAATTTATGTTTCTTAACCTATCAAACAAAAATATTTCCATTCTTTATACCTTTTTTACTGAAAACATCCATTTCAACTTCCTTGAATACAGAGCTCTTTTGCTTATTAATTTCCAGTGGCTTTAATTCCATAGGTTAATTAGAACATTTAAACCTTAACAGACCTAGTAAACACTAAAATGTAAACAATTATGAATTGTCTTTTATATCAGCATTCTAAACACTTCATAAATTTAGAAACGTGGTACTTTACAACAAAACACAAGGCATACTTCTTAATACACCCAAACGCTTTTAGCCTCTTCACTAAGATGCCAAAATCAGATAACTTAGCTATGTTTATTAATAATGTTTCAGTGTTTCATCCTATCCAAAAATGACCCAGATATTCAGATTTTTATCATTTAACTTAACTTGGCAAAACTCAAAATTGTTACCAAAAAGAATTTCGAAGCTGTTTTTTTCCCCAAGTATACAGACTGTAAAAGTTATTGTGAGTTTTATGTATTTAAACCACTTTTTTCCGACAATTATGTTCAGATTACCTACGGAAACCTCATGAGGCATTTGAAAAAACTGGTCATCGTTTACAGCTATTATTTTGCTGACAAATTTAACAGACAACGTGAACTTATGTGACTAGTAAACCCAGGATGAATGCCTGCATACTATGCAAATACCGACAACTCTGACAAGAAGACTATTTTCAATCAAACCAACAAACTTAAACAAGTTTTCATTTACCATAGGTTAATTCACATCACGTTTACTTTGAAAGGCACTGAGTTAATTTCTACTACATTTAGAATTTAAGTAAGCACTAACTTTAAGCCAACTAAACAGAGATCTTAATTTTGGCCATAGCATCCAGGATAAAAGTATCACACCTATAACATACACATAGCCACACATACAGACAGACTGTACAACCATCGTTTTAAAAACTACTGCTGTGAGTCAGGAACAATAATATTGAGCTCACAAGTTATGAATCCAAACTTTGTTTTGAGCCTTTTTACTAATACTTATGGAGAAGACCTTGGACATGCTAGAGTTTTGGCAAAGGCACGCTTATGTTCATTTATCCTTTACCCTCCTTTTTTGTTTTTCAGTCTTAAGAATGAGTGATGGACTGGACAGTAGTTCCTGGAGAGGGAGGATGATAATCTTTTTCATGATAAAGGAACTAGGTGGAATCTGAACTGCCTCTAGAGCTGTCTTTCCAGTCTTGCAAGGATTTTGTAAGGACAGTTACTCTTGATTTCCCAGAAACTGGACTGTAACTTGAAGGTCCTTTTAGGTTGATCCACCTGTCCAACTGCACCATAAAGGCACAGAGAAACCTCGCAAATTTTCTCCTAGTTGGAGTTTCTCGGGCATCACCCATACAATTGAAAGTGTTTCTAATTAGTTAGAAGGATTCTGAGTGGTGAGTCTCTGGGGATACATACGGCATTCCCCATGGCGGTAAAGCCAGTGTGTGACTGGCAGTGGACTGGAAAAGGGTGCAGTGCCCACAGAAGCCGGGAACTGGCTGGAGGTCAGGGCTCCCAGCAGCCGGGTTGAGAGTTAAGTCCCTTGCAAAATGTTTTCAAGTTTTTCGATTTTACAGAAGGTCCAGGTTCTGGTCAGGTTCAGCCTGAACTTAAGCTCGACTTGGTGACAACAGACTACATGATGAGCAAAACAAAGAAAGGAAAAGAAGACACCAGACCTCACCCTCATGGCCACTCCCAGAGGGTTATCAAGATAAGAGTCACACAACAGTTCCCATGCTGGGGCACAGTACCCTAGCACGACAGTTCACAGAATAAATCACAGGTCTGCTACCCTCATAGCCAACTCAGTAGGTGACTAAAATCCTCAATCAGTCATCTGCCAAAAAAGGGCACCCTACTTGGTGTTGCCGTGGTGATCAGGGTAGAAAGCCAAAGTTGGGGTTCCCAGGCATGGGGGCCTTCACTCTTCAAAGATTCTTATGTTTTCCGGTTGCAAAGCTCAAAAGGAGATGAAAATGGCCCGTTTAACTCTAACAAAGATGAAAGAGACACGTCCATTTCCTAGAAAATCCCCTGTGAACCTAGGGCAGCATCCCACCTGTGGTTCCTAATGTGGGGTTCCTATAGCAATGGGTGATGGGGAACTCCACCAGCATTGCATCCCTTGTATACCTTCCCTCGGATGCCTGGCAGTAACAGGTGCCTGGTGAACATCTTTCCTATTCTGCCTGGCAGTAATAGGTGCCTGGTGAATGGTCCCTGAGAGAAAAGGAGAAGTTTAAGAGAGAACAGGATAGAGAAAAATAGTGAGGAACTTTCCGCCGCTTTGGGGGACATTCTACCCAATTGCGTGTTGGAGCCATTCTCCGAGAAGGGTTTTCCATACTCAACCAAAGGTTAGACTTTCTTACTTGCCTTGAACTGGACTCCCAATTGGGACATTCACACAGTTCAGAGCATGGTCAGGTGCCATGGGAGGTAGCCCAATACAGCCTGAGGAAAAGAAACCTTCCACGGGAGTCTTGCAGATTCCCGACCATCCTAATGACTTAAGTGGCCAACCCGTGCCCACGTAAAATTTATATATCAGAGATAGAGTCAGGAAGGAACGGATTAATTCATTCTACATCACCCTTAGGCTTAAGGTACTGATTCTCTTCAAGCCGAATGCCATGATTTGCCCCACAGAGTAGCCATGGGCAGCAAACGTGGATTCATACAGCTATCCAAGAAGTTCCTGATGGAGAAGTGAATTTAGATCCATCCTCGAAAAGGAGAGAGGCACAAGGAAGGAAAGGGCATTTACCAGAAGTCAAGCCCACAAACCGATGAAGCAAAATCCCCGTGCGGGCCACAAGATATGATGCGGGGTTGGTGAACTGAAGAGTCAAAAGAAAGATTTGTTGGACTCTCAAGGTCTGGCAGTGATGCTCTTTTATTTAGAGAACGGTACAGGATAGCATGGGGACAGATCCTATGGGCAGGGAAGAGCTTCAGGCATCAGGACAGGACCCATGGGCACTAAAGAGTTGCTGCATGGGAAAAGGACCCATGGGCAGTCACAGCTCCTGCTGCTGCCCTGAGTACAGGGTAAGTGCTAATTTTATAAGCATAGTTACGTGACTTACTTTTGCTGGAAAAAGAAAAGATGATGTAAAATGTCATGAAATGATTCCAGTTCAGTTGGGGTCTGGTTATTGTGTGGTCGGATAACATTAGATACGAATCTGGCCATATAGATAGGCATGTAGGTGAGCATGACCTGGGCTTCTCTCACTGGGGCACCTCTAATTCATACCAAAAAATGATTCACCGCGTCATGTAGTTTGGCAAGTAGGCCAGGTAACCTTGGGCTTTTCGAGCTGGGGCAGCCTTAATCCAGATCAATCGTCATGGGCTTTCTCAGCTATCTCCCATAGATATGCTTATCAGTCCGTTCTCCTTCATTCAAGTTATTAATTTTGTATTTCTTTCATCACCATATGTTCTCCAGCCTGAAGTATGTGTGATTCCCTGATTGTTGGGTATTGTCTTTGAATTTCAATCGTTCACTTGAAGGAATCTTTGCTAAGCTAGCCTAGGTCCAACAGAGCACTGAGAACACGAGGTCATGTTTGTTGGTTTCACATTCTGAGATCAGAAACTCTAAATTCTTGGTTGTCCTGGCAACCACCTTATGGACATAATCTTTCCGAGACAAATTAGACAAATCTGATGAATTACTCTCTCCAGGTAAGATATTTTTATGTCTCTTTTCTGAATTTTGGAAGGCTCGAACTTGAGTCCGGATCCCTGATCGTTCAGGTAGATTATGTCTAGATACTGGTTTACTTTATTTCTGTAGGATTTGTTAGTTGTTTGATTTACATCCTCTGCTCTGGCATGTTTATTTGTCATTAAATATAAGTGTAATGTAATTTTCAGCCAACTTCCTCATTATGGTGTCAAAACACATAATCAATACTCTTCTATGGCAATACATCGAGAGAGAGAATTGCACTGGGCCACTGAGCATTCTAGCTTTGGATGGCAGCCTTCACTTTGGATGTGAGGTTCCCAGAGGGAAAGAAAAAATCCAAAAAGGCATGCAGATTTGTGGCAAAAAGCTTTTGAGGCTGAAAGAAATTAGAGAAAATAAACTTCCAAGGATTGTGAATCTCCTCCAAATTCTTAATGATGATACAGAAAGGTAGACCATTTCAAATAGATTAAGAGGACTACTCCGAAGAGAACGTGTTCCTTGCTAAACTCATGAACCAAGGGAAAATGTTACCGTCTATGAGGTTACTACTAATTACCTTCATGAATAATCACAGCAGGCCAGCTTCTTCCCAAGTTCAGGCAAAAAATTGGCCCGAAAGTAAAATTCAGGGCCAGCCATGTGTTCTGGTGTGTAAGAGTCCATGTTACTAGTGGGCGGCCTGGGATTCAGGGATTCGTATGACACGTACTGATCACATTAGTAACATTAGGAAAGATAGGTTTCATGGTATGGTGCAGACAGAGATCATAAATAAGTGGAAATTGTGAGCATACCTTATAGATACGCACCAGGAAAAAAACATGAAAATATTGCAATCTATGACACATCTGGTACACTTCCCTAAATACAGAGGGAAGAAAGTGATGTGACCTGCATAGGTGGAATTGTCAGCCTGCACGAGATGACACGATCATTGCACGTCAGAGGATTGCCTGGGCAGCTTCCACTTGGGAGGGACTCCAAGACTTTCACTGGGGAAAGTCTAAACACTCGGCCATATCCACAAAATGTAACAGATAAAACCCAGGATAAACTTAAAATAAAGAAACCAGTGTCTAGAGAGAATGTACTAGACATTTAAAAGTTCAAGGATAAAGTTAGAAACCGACAAGAAATCCAGGAAATGGAAAGGGTGAGTGTCAGAGTGGTATGAGATGGCTCTGAAACAATGTGTGCAAGGAAGACGCCGGGACAACTTAGAAGTTTGAGGGTGTTTATGACACCACAGTGAACCTGTCACCCAAGATGCCTTCATCTTTATAGTCTGAGGATTATCCTGGGATACGATACTCAAGTGAGAGATACCCAGAAAAGAATTTAAAAACAGAAACCAAGCACTGAAACTTGAAGACATAGAATAGACGTTGATTAAATGGGTAAGAAAGATGTCATCGTGATGAAGCAATAATACAGGGCCAAGCACTGAGTGGAGACCATTGTCATCTACTCAAGTATATGGCGAGGCCATGCTGATTCAAGCTTGAAACTTGATTTGAAACCAGAGGCTGGACTTGGGGCTTATCAGACGTACAAATTCTCCTGCCTTAATCATAATCCAAAATCAAGAATGGTGTCCTGAGGACATTGTAGAGAAGGATTGATGCCTCCTTTCCTTTGCCTCTAGCATTAATTGAGGAGAAGTCTCACTTTCCATAGCTCTGGCATTACGGAGGCCAACTGGGTACATGCTAATGTGTCACAATACACCTCTTGGAACCCATGAAGGAATGGAACCCCGTCATGCTTCTAGTATGCCTCATTTTTTGGCAGGGCGCCAGAAGTGTGCTGAGAAACACCCTTTTCCAGATGGCTTCGTTGCTTTGTGAGGGCTGCACTGCCAGGCTAGTGTGTTCACTTTGGCTCCAATGAAATACTCTCCCCCTATCTCTTGGAGTAGAATGATTATGGATAACGTGTATTGACACCATATGTAAGGAGGTTGGCTCAAAATTAGAACATTACCATTATCTTTATAGAAAAATAAACATGCCAGATCTGAGGATATACATCAAACAAACAACACACCCTATAGAAATAAAGTAAACCAATATCTACACATAGTCTAAGGGAACGTTCAATGATCAGTGGTCAAGTTCGAAACTTCCCAAATCCAGGAATGAAACAGAAAAGTACCTTCCCTGAAGCGGATTCATCAGATTCGTCTAATTTGTCTCAGATACATTATGTTCATGAAGGAAGTTGCCATGACTACCTATAGTTTGGAGTTTAAGATCTCAGGAGGTAAGACCAAGCAAGATGACCACCTGTTCTCAAGCTCACTTTGACTTAGGCTAGCATGACAAAGATTGCAACAAGTGACCAATGTAAATTCAAAGACAACACCCAACAATGAAAAGCACTCACACGTAGGCCTATAGAACATAGGGTGATTATAGAAATAGAAAATTGATACCTTGGGATGAAGGAGAACTGACTGACAAGCATACCATAGGGAGAAATCTGAGAAAGACCATGATGATTATACTATGGAAAGCAAAATGGGCTCAGAAAAGGGAAAGCAAACACAAATCACACTTGAATAATCCACAACGAAAGATGTCAGACGTTAGACAGACTATGCTTGAACTTTTGAAAGTCAGAGAGTGTCACAAACCAAAAAACCGCAGTGAGGTAAAACCTGGGCTACCTGGAAAGGGTGAGAATGAGACTGCTCCAAACGTGCTCAGAAACACTGTGTCCATGAAGCTTGCTGGGACAGTAGAGACACAATTTTGACAAATTGTTTGACTTCGCAGTCAAAATGCAAACTGGCTACGTCTACTCAGTGCCAGACTTGGGCTGAAGTAGCATATTTAAGTCACATTATACTGAACTGCAGGCTGCCAAGGGAATATGAAAGGGGCCGGCCAGTGGAGAATTGGGGAAGTCCGTGCATTCTGGGTCGGAAGCCTGGAGTTGACAGGGTGGAATACTGGGGGTAAACCTCTTCACCGCTGGCCAAACCATTCTGTGGCAGGCGTGGGAAGGAGTGTAGAGGCAGATGAGAAGTGACGATAGACAGGTCCACTCTTCCTTAGCAAATATAGGAGCACTGTCATCAGATGTGAGAACAGCGATAAACTTCTGTCAAAAGGAAGCAAATTAAAAGTTGCAAAGAATAGGAAAATTGAACCTCAAAAAAAAAAATGCCAGTGAGAAGATTTAGATACCTAGGAACAACCTCGCCCCAACAGGTGAAAGCTCGGTAAATCGAAAACTAGCAAACCCTGTGGAAAGAAATGGGAGAAGACACAAGGAAGTGGAAGGATATTCCATGCTCTTGAAATGGAAGAATTAACACACTGGAAACCTCCACTCCGGATAAAGCAATCTCTAGATTACATGAAGTCCCAGGCAAAGTTGCAGCTATGTTTCTCACAGAGATAGAAGCGAGCATCCTAAAGTTTACATCCAGCAACAAAAGACCATGAATGGCAAAAGGAATCCTGAGGAAAACGAACAAAGCTCAATGTATCACACTTTCTGATTTCAACATATAGGATGAAGAAATAGGATTGGAAATGGCGCAGGCTGGGATGAAAACAGACACACAGAACCATGGAACACAATAGAGAGCCCAGAGGTATGCGCACACATACATGCACAGCCCATTTTCGACCACGGAACCAAGAGGAGACAGTGGAGAAAGGAAATTCTCTGCAATAAACGGTGCTGGGAAGACTGCAGAGCCTCATGTAAGACAAGGAGCGTAGACCACGGTGTTACACCAGGCACAAACACCAACACAAAATGGATTAAAGTTTTGAATGTAAGACTGCAAACCACGAGACTTCTCTAAGGAAACCTAGGCAGCATGCTACTTGACATCTGTCTTAGCCTCCTATTAGTAAGATGCATGTCTGCTTGGGCAAGGGCAACAAGGGAAACAAGAAACAAATGGGACTACATCAAATGCAAAAGCTTCTGCCCAGCCAAGGAAACCATCGACTCAATGCAAAGACAGTACAACCACTGGGAGAGGATGTTTGAAAACCACACATCGGTGAATGGGTGAATAGCCAAAAGATGCAGTGAACTCATATGTGTCCACAAGAGAAAAAAATTAAGCCCATTAAAACCTGGGAAGGACGTGGAAACAGAGATTTCACCCAAGAAGATATAGAGATGGCCGACAGGTGTATGAAAACATGTTAATCATCATTAAGACTCAGGGCAATTGAAATCCAAATGGCAGTGAGATAGCAGCTCACTGTGGTCTGAATGAGTATAGGTAAAAAGTCAGGAAACAAGTGTCAGAGAGGAGCTGCAGAGATGGGAAGACTCCTACAGTGCTGCTGTGAGTGTAAGCTGGTGCAGCCACGATGCAAATCAGTGTGGAATTGCCTCAGACATGTCAGAATCCATCTACCATATGATCCAGCTATTATTCAGTGGCTTGTTTATCCAAAGACCTTGGAAGAAGTCGTGCACTGATATCTGTGCACCCCTGTGTTCACATTGGCCTTACTCCCATTATCAAAGACTTGGAAACCGCCCTGATGCCCATCAAGGCAGAAGGACGAATAGAGAAAGAAGATTGGAGAAGGAAGCTGGGCTTTATGAACACAATGGCATATCTCTGAGCCATAACAAAGGAGAGAATCCAGCCATTAGTGACCAGAAGGATGGCCCTTGAGGGTTTCATTGGAAGTGAAACAGCTCACAGGGAGAAACTCAAATACCGCAGGAGCTCACTTACAAGGAGAAGAGACAAACAAGGACCAACAAACTGGAAAGCTTTGCAGAAAGAAATTAAAGAACACACAAGGAAACGGAAGTGTATTCCACGCTCTTTGAATGGAAGAACGAACACACTTGAAAGGTCCATATTGGATAAAGCAATCTCTGGATTCCACGCAAGCCCCTTCGAAGTTTCAGCAATCTTTCCCACAGAAATAGAAGACAGAATCCTAAAGTTTCTATCCAGCAACAAAGGAGCAGGAAAGGCCAAAGGAATCCTGAGGAAAACGAACAACTCAGCAAGTTCCACATTTTCGAATTTCCACATATAGGACGAACTGCTAGGTACCGAAACGGCAAAGGCTGGCCACAAAAAGAGGCACACAGACACAAGGAACAGAATCGAGAGCCCAGAGGTCAACTCCCACATATATGGACAGCCCATTTTAGACCAAGGAGCCAAGAAGAGACAGCAGAGAAAGGAGAGTCTCGAAAAGAAACGATGCTGGGAAGACTGCACAGCCACATGTAACACAATGAGAATAGACCATGATGTTACACCAGCCACACAAACCACCTCAAAATAGATTAAGGCCTTGAATGCAAGACTTGAAACCATGCAACTTCTAGGAGAATACGCAGGCAGCTTGCTCTTTGCCATCTGGCTTAGCCGATTATTTGGAAGGAGCATATGTGACTGGGCAAGGGCAACAAAGGAAACAAGAAACAAGCGGGACTCCATCCAACACAGAATATTCTCAACAGCCAACGACTCCATCGACTCAATGCAAAGACAGCACAACAACTGCGAGTGGATCTTTGCAAACCACACATCGGAGAAGGGGTGAATAGCCAAAATACCAATGAACTCATATGTCTCCACAATAAAAAAACAACGATCCCCATAAATCTGGGCAAAAGATGGAAACAGATATTTCTCCCAGGAAGATAAAAGATGGCCAACAGGCTGTATGAAAACATGTTCTTCATCATTAATTCTTTGGCAATGCAAATACGAACGGCAATGAGACAGCAGCTCACTGTGGTCAGAATGGCTATAGGGATGAAGACAGGGAACAAGTCTCGGAGAGGAGGTGGAGAGAAGGGAAGCCTCCTGCACTGCTGGGGGGAGTGTAATCAGGTGCAGCCACTACCCAAAGTGCTGTGGAATTGCCTTAGAATTTTCAGAATCCATCTACCATATGATCCAGCTATTCCTCTGTGGCATATATATCCAAAGAACTTGGAAACACTAATGCTCAGAGATCCATGCAGCACTGTGTTCACCACAGCCTTACTCCCAATATCCAAGACTTGGAAGCCTACGTGGTGCCCATCAAGTGACGAATGGAGAAGGAAGACGATCTATAGCCACACAATGGCCAATCTTCGGACTGTATAGATGTGGCCATCTTGGGTGACATGTTCATAAACACCCTCAGAATTCTAAGTTGCCCTGACAACCTCCATGCACACAGTGTTTCAGAGCCATCGCATACCAGTCTGACCACTCCCCATTTCCAGGTAGGATAGTTTTCCTTTGTCTGGATTTCTTGTCGGTTTCTAACTTTCTCCTCGAACTTTGAAAGGTCTACTACATTCCCTCTACACACCAGTCTCTTTCCGTTACGATTATCAAAGATTTTATCTCTTATCTTGTGTGGATATGGTGAAATGGGTGGACTTTCCCCAGAGAAAGTCATGGACTCCCTCCCAAGTTGAACTTGCCCAGGCAATCCCCTGATGCACACTTATCGTGTCATCTTCTAGCAGTCTGACAATTCCACCAGGCAAGTCACATGTTTCCGTTGGTTCATGAGTTTAGCACGGAACATGTTCTCTTCCTAGTATTCCGCTTCATCTCTTTGCAAAGGTCTACCTTTCTGTAGCATCATTAAGCATTTTGAGGTGATTACCAATCCTTGGAAGTTCATCTTCTCTAATCTTTTTCAGCCTCCAAAGGTTTAGGCCGTAAATCTGCACCCCTCTTTAGAGTTTTGATTTTATGTGAATTGATTGCCGTAACCCAGCATTCTAACATCCCATAGCTTTTCACATCTACATTCTCATAGATTTAGACTTTTGTGTAGGTTACATCATCTTTACCACTGTAAGCCTAATTACAGGCCCTCACCACACACTTGTGCCTAATCAACTCTTTCTCCCTCAGACCCCCGCATCCATTTCCCTTTGGGAACTACCAATCCCATGTCACGTCCTACCTTTTTGTTGCTCCGTTTTTCCTCTTCTCCTTGTACATGAGATCCTGTGGTATTCAACTTTATCCCTGGGCCTTGCTTCAGTTCCCCTAAGACCATCAGGAGCCATTCTGGTGGTCACAAATGGCTGGACTGCATCCATTCCTACAGCTGAGAGTTATACCATCGTGTGGCTATAGCTGATCTTCCTTCTCCCTTCATCTCTTGATGGTCACCACGGAGGCTTCCAAGTCTTAGATATCGGGAGTAAGGCTGTGGTGAACACAGCAGTGCATCGATCTCTGTGCATTAGTGTTTCCATGATGTTTGGATATATACGCCACAGAGGAATAGACGGATCATATGGTAGGTGGATTCTGAAATTTTTGAGGCAATTCCACACCACTTTGCATAGTGGCTGCACTGGTTCACATTCCTACCAGCAGTGCAGGAGGCTTCCTTTCTCTCCACCTCCTCTGTGAAACTTATTGTTTCCCGTCTTCATCCTTATAGCCATTCTGACTGCCGTGTGCTGTTATCTCATTGCCGTTCAGATTTGCATTGACCAGAGACTTAATGATGATGAACATGTTTTCATACAGCCTGTTAGCTATCTTCCTATCTTCCTGGGAGAAATGTCTGTTTCCATCTTTTGCCGAGGTTCTGTTGGGCTCGTTGTTTTTATTCCTGTGAAGATGTATGAGTTCATTGAATCTTTTGGCTACTCACCCCTTCTCTGATGTGTGGTTTGCAAACAGCCTGTCACAGTTGTTGTGCTGTCTTTGCATTGAGTCGATGGAGTCGTTGGCTGGGCAGAAGCTTCTGCATTGGGTGGAGTCCTGTTTGTTTCTTGTTTCCTTTCTTGCCCTTGCCCACTGACACATGCTTCTTCCAAATAGGCAGTTAAGACAGATGGCAAAGCGTAAGCTGCCTGGGTTGTCTCCTAGAAGTTGCACGGTTTCAAGTATTCCATTCAAGGCTTTAATCCATTACGAGGTCGTGCGTATGTCTGGTGTAACATCATGGTCTACTCTCATTGTGTTACCTGTTGGTGTGCAGTCTTCTCAGCACCGTTTCTTGTGGAGACTCTCCTTTCTCCACTTTCTCCTCTAGGCTCACTGTTCAAAACTGCACTGTCTGTAGATGTGTGAGTTGACCTCCAGGCTCTCGTTCTGTTGCATGAGTCTGTGTGCCTATATTGGGGCCCAGGCTGTGCTGTTTCCGTACCTAGGGCTTCATCCTATATGTTGAAATCAGAAAGTGTGATACTTGCTGCTTTGTTCGTTTTCCTGAGGATTCCTCTGGCTATTCTGGGTCCTTTGTTGCTGGATAGAAACTTTAGGATTCTGTCTTGTATTTCTGTGGGAATGATTGTTGCAACTTTGACTGGGACTACATGCAATCCAGACACTGCTTTATGTGGTATGGACATTTGAAGTGTGTTCGTTATTCCATTGGAAGAGCACGGAATAGCCTTCCGTTCCCATGTGTCTTCTGTAATATCTTCGCGCAAACCTTTACAAGCTTTCTGTTTCCATAGCTTTCTGCTGTTTGGCCACGTTTATTCCTAGATATCTTTTTCTTCCTACTGGCATGCTTTCTTTTTTGAGGTTCAGTTTTTCTATTCTTTGCAACTTTCAATTGGTTTTGTTTTGACAGAATTTATGACTGTGCTCACATCTGCTGGCCATGCTGCTGCATTTCCTGAGGAAGAATGTCAATGTCTATCGTCGCTTCCCATCTGCCTCTACACTACCTCAGACGCCTTCCCCAGAATGGCTGGACGAGTGGTGAGTGGCTCACCCCCAGGATTCCACATCTCCGAACCTGGGCTGCTGAACAAGAATGTGCAGACTTCACCACGGCCCCACTGGCTGGCCCTTTTCATGTTCCATTGGCAACCTGCAGTTGAGTGGATTGTGACTTGAATATGCTACTTGAGCCCAACTCTGGCCCTGTGTAGATGAGGCCAGCTTGCTTTTCTGGCCCACTGTGATTTGTCAGAATCGTGTCTTTGCTGTCCAGTCTAGCTTCGTGGACACAGGGTTTCAGAGCCCGCAGGGAGCAGTCTCATAAGTCACCTTTCTCATTTAGGCCAGGTTTGACCTTTGCTGCTGTTTTTGGCGTTGTGACTTTCTCTGACTTTCAAACTTTCAGAGTGTGTCTAATGACTGACGTCTTTCACTGTGGATTAGTCAGCTTTGATTTCTGTTGGCCTCCATATTCTGGGATCCTTTTTTCTTTTCTATAGTTTAATTGTTATGGTCTTGTTGAGATATCTCCGTTCGATTTGCTTATCAGTGCGTTCTCCTTCTTTCCAAGTTAGGAGTTTTGTATGTCTTTAATTACCATAGGTTCTGTAGCCCGACGTGTGAGTCATTTCGTGATTGTTGGGTGTGGTCCTGGAATTTCCATCGGTCACTTGTAGGAATCTTTGCTATCCCGGCCCAGGTGACACTTAGCCCTGAGAACACATGGTCGTCTTGGTAGGTTTGAGATTCTCAGATTAGAAACTCCAGATTCAAGGTTGTCTGGGCAACCACCTTCACAGACATTATGTTATTGAGAGAAATTAGAGAAATCTGATGAATTCTTCCCTCCAGGTAAGTGATTTGTCTGTCTCTTTTCTGGATTTGGGAAGTTTCAAACTTGACCCCTGATCATTGAATGCTCCAACAGATTACGTCTGGATACTGGGCTTACTTTATTTCTACATGGTTTGCTATTGGTTTGATTTTCATTCTGAACTTTGGCAGGTGTATTTTTATTTAAATATAACGGCAACGTGCTAATTTTCAGCAAACCTCCTTCCATATGTTGTCAGAACAAGGAATGAATACTGTTTCCATGGCAAGAGGTGGGGGAGAGAATTTCATTGGAGCCCAACTGAGCACTGTAGCCTGGGAAGGCAGACTTCACACAGGAACGAAACCCTCTCAAAAAGGGTGCTTTTAAACACACTTCTAGATCCCTCCAAACCAAAGGACCCACCCCAAGCATGACAATCATCCATTCCTTTAAGTCTTCACAGAGATGTCTTGGGACACATTAGCATGTACCCAGTGGGACCCCGTGTTGCCAGAGCTATGCAAAGGGAGACCTCTCTTCAAAGAATGCTAGGGGCTTAGAAAAGGAGGCCTCAATTCTTTTCTTCAATGTCCTCAAGAGATCATTCTTGACTTGGGATTATGAGTAAGGCAGAAGGACAACATAGTTCTGATAAGACCCAAGTCCAGCCTCTTGTTTCAAATCAAGTTGCAAGCTTCAATCAGCACGGCCTCCACATCTACTTGAGTAGATAACAATGTTCTCCTCTCAGTGCTTGCCCCTCTAGTATCCCTTCTTCCCAATGATTCCTTTCTTATCCCTTGAATCAGTGCCTCTTTGATCTCTTCAAGTTTCTGTGTGCGGTTTCTGTTTGGAAAAGCTGTTTCTGGATATCTCTCACGTGGGTATCCTAGCCAGGGCAATCCTCGGACTCTAAACTTGCTGCCATCTTGGGTGACACGTTCACCATGACGTCATAAACACCCTCAGAATTTTAAGTTGTCCTGAAAACCTCCAGGCCCACAGTGTTTCAGAGCCATCTCATCTCAGTCTGACGACTCCACCTGTCCAGGTAGGATAGTTTTCCTTGTTCTGGATTTCTTGTCAGTTTCCAACTTTCTTGTGGAACTTGAAAGGTATCCTACGATCCTTTGCTTTAAGATTATCCCTTGTTTTACATCTTATCCATTGTGTATATGTCCAATTGTGCGGACTTTCCTAAGAGAAAGTCCTGGAGGCCCTCCCACTTGGAAGTTGCCCAGGCAATCCCCTGATGCACAATGATCGTGTGATCTCCTAGCAGTCTAAAAATTCCACTTGGCAGGTTACATGTTTTCTTTCCTTCATCATTTGGGGAAGTGTTCCTGGTGCGTTCATAGATTGTCATATTCTCATGGCTCTTTTTCTGATGCGTATTGTTAAGGTCTCGTGACAATGTCTACTTCTTTATGATCTCTGTGCCCACCATACCTTGAAATCTGTATTTCCTAATGCTAGTAATCTGATCCGCACCCCTGATGCTAGCTGGTGAAGCCCGGGCCGCCCAAGTGGAACGTAGTCACCGACCTGCTACATCACAGGGCTGGCCCTGAATTGCACTTTTGGACCAACCTTTGACCTGACCTGTGAAGATGTTGGCCTGCTTCGATCATTCGTGAAGGGAATCAGTAGTAACATCATGAACGGTAACGTTTTCTGTTGGTTCATGAGTTTAGCATGGAACATGTTCTCTTGGTAGTATTCCTCTTCATCTCTTTGCAAAGGTCTACCTTTCTGTAGCATCATTGAGCATGTTGAGGTGATTACCAATACTTGGAAGTTCATCTTCTCTAACCTCTTTCTGTCTGCAAAGCTTCCGGTTGTAAATCTGCATTCCTTTTGGGAGTTCTGGTTTTATGTGAATTGATTGTCGTAACCCAACATTATAATAACCTATAGCTTTCAGATCTACATCCACATAGATTTAGACTTCAGAGTAGGTTACATCATCTTCACCAACGTAAGCCTAATTACTGTCCCTAACCACACACCAGTGCTTAATCAACATTTTCTTTCTCTGGCCACTGCCCCACTTTCCCTCTGGGAAATGCCAATCCATTGTCATGTGATACTTGTTTGTTGGTCCGTTCTTGCTCTTCTCCTTGTGCATGAGATCCTGCAGTATTTGAGCATACTCCTGGGGCTTTTTTCAGTTCCCCCAATACCCTCAGGAGCCATTCTGGTGATCACAAATGGCTGGCCTGAATCCGTTCCTATAGCTGAGTGCTATGCCTTTGTGTGGCTATAGCCCATCTTCCTTCTCCATTCATCCCTTGATGGGCACCAGGCAGGCTTCAAAGTCTTGGATATCAGGAATAAGGTCAGGGTAAATAGAGGTGTGCACCGATCTCTGTGTAGGAGTGTTTCCACGTTCTTTGTATAAACGCACCACAGATGAATTGCTGGATCATATGGTAGATGTATTCTGAAATGTCTAAGGCAACTCCTCACCGTTTTGTGTCGTGGCTGCACCTGTTTACACTCCCTCCAGCAGTGCAGGAGACTTCTCTTCTCTCCACTTCCTCCCCGAAACTTATTTCCTGTCTTCATCCTTATAGCCATTCTGACTGCCGTGTGCTGCTATCTCATTGCCTTTCAGGTTTGCACTGACCAGAGACTTAATGATGATGAACATGTTTTCATACAGCCTGTTGGCCATCTTTCTATCTTCCTGTGAGAAATCTCTGTTTCCAGCTTTTGCCCAGATTTTAATGGAGCTTGTTTTTTTTTTCTTGTGGAACCGTATGAGTTTATTGGATCTTTTGGCTATTCACCCCTTCACCAATGTGTGGTTTGCAAACATCCTCTCCCAGTTGTGCTGTCTTTCCATTGCATCAATGATTTCCTTGGCTATGCAGAAGCTTTTGTGTCTGATGTAGTCCCATTTGTTTCTTGTTTCCTTTATTGCCCTTTCCCAGACAGACATGCTTCTTCCACATATGAGGCTAAGACAAATGACAAAGAGCACCCTACCTACTTTTTCTTCCAGAAGTCTCATGGTTTCCAGTGTTACATTCTAGACTTTAATCCATTTCGAGTTGGTGTTTGTGCCTGGTGTAACACCGTGGTTTACTCTCCTTGTCTTACATGAGACTGTGCACTCTTCCCAAAACTGTTTATTGTAGAGACTTTCCTTTCTCCACTGTCTCCTCTTGGCTCCGTGGTCGAAAATGGGGTGTCCATATATGTGTCCCTTTACCTCTCGGCTCTTGATTCTGTTCCTTGGTTCTGTTTCTCTGTTTTGCATCCCAGCCTGCGCTGCTTCCATTTCAATTTCTTCATCCTATATGTTGAAATCAGAAAGTGTGATACATTGAGCTTTGTTCTTTTTCCTCAGGATTCTTTTGGCTATTCGGGGTCTTTTGTTGCTGGATGTAAACTTTAGGATGCTCGCTTCTATCTCTGTGAGAAATATTGCTGCAACTTTGACTGGGACTGCATGGAATCAGGACATTTCTCTATGCGGTGTGGACATTTCAAGTGTGTTAATTCTTCCATTTCAAGAGCATGGAATATCCTTCCGCTTCCTTGTGTCTTCTCCCATTTCTTTCTGCAAAGGTTTGCTAGTTTTCTGTTTACAGAGCTTTCACCTGTTGGGGTGAGGTTATTCCTAGGTATCTTATTCTTCTTACTGGCATCCTTTTCCTTTTTTATTGAGGTTCAATTTTCCTATTCTTTGCAACTTTTAATTTGTTTCCTTTTGAAAGAGATTTATCACTGTGCTCACATCTGCTGGAAATGCTCCTGTATTTGCTGAGGAAGAGTGGCACTGTCTAACGTCGTTTCTCATCGGCCTCTACATTATCTCCCTCGCCTGCCCCAGAATGGCTGTACCAGTGGTGAGGAGGTTTACCCCCAGTATTCTACCCTGCCAACTCCTGGCTGCCGACGGAGGATGCGCAGACTTCCCCAATTCTTTACTGACCAGCCCCATTCATGTTCCCTCGGCAACCTACATTTGAGTGGAATGTGACTTAAATAGGCTACTTCAGCCCAACTCTGGCACTGAGTAGATGTAGCCAGTTTGTATTTTCGGTCAACTGCGATGTCAGAAAATTTGTCATAATTGTGTCTGTGCTCTCCCGGCAAGCTTCATGGACACAGGGTTTCATAGGACGTTTGCAGGAGTCTCATACCCACCCTTTCCAGGTAGTACAGGTTTTACCTCGCTGCAGTTTTTTGGTTTGTGTCACTTTCTGACTTTCAAAAGTTCAAGCAGAGTCTGTCTAAAGCCTGACATCTTTCGTTGTGGAGTATTCAGGTGTTATTTGTGTTTGCCTTCCCTATTCTGAGCCCATTTTGTTTTTCCATAGTATAATCACCATGGTCGTTCTCAGATTTCCCCCTTTGGTATGCTTGTCAGCCAGTTCTCCTTCATCCCAAGGTATCAATTTTCTGTTTCTTTAACCACCATATGTTCTATAGACCTACATGTGAGTGCTTTTCATTGTTGGGTGTTGTGTTTGAATTTACATTGGTCACTTGTAGCAATCTTTACCATGCTAGCCTTGGTCAAAATGAGCACTGTGAACACGTGTTCATCTTGGTTGGTCTGACGTTCTGAGATCTTAAACTCCAAATTCTAGGTTGTCATGTTAACCTTCTTCATGAACATAATGTACCCGAGACAAATTAGACAGATGTGATGAATTCCGTTCCAGGTAAGATATTTTTCTGTCTCATTTCTGGATTTGGGAAGTTTCGATCTTGACCCCTGATCCTTGAACGTTCCACTAGATTATGTCTACATACTGGCTTACTGTATTTCTATAAGGTGTGTTATTTGTTTGATTTACAACCTCAGCTATGACATGTTTATTTTTCTATAATGATAATTGTAATGTTCTAATTTTCAGACAACCTCCTTTCACATGGTGTCAATACACGCCATCAGTAATCATTCTAGTCCAAGAGATAGGGGGAGTATTTCATTGGAGCCAAACTGAGCACACTAGCCTGGTAGGGCATCCCTCACAAAGCAAGGAAGCCCTCTGGAAAAGGGTGCTTCTCAGAACACTTCTGGAGCCCTGCCAAACAATGCGACATATCTGGAGCATGATGGGGGTCTAGTCATTCAAGGGTTCAAAGAGATGTATTGTGACACATTAGCATGTACCCAGTGGGCCTCCGTAAAGCCAGAGCTATGGAAAGTGAGACTTCTCTTCAATGAGTGCTAGGGGCATAGGAAGGGAAGCATCGATCCTTCTCTACAATGTCCTCAGGAGATCCTTCTTGATTTGGGATTATGATTAAGGCAGAAGGACAATGTAGGTCTGATAAGACCCAAGTCCAGCCTCTGGTTTCAAATCAAGTTGCAAGCTTCAATCAGCACGGCCTCCACATCTACTTTAGTAGGTAACAATGTTCTCCACTCAGTGCTTGTCTCTCTGTTATTTATTGCTTCTTCACAATGACTTCTTTCTTATCCCTATAATCAGTGGCAATTCTAACTCTTCAAGTTTCAGTGTTGGTTTCTGTTTTTAAATTCTTTTCTGGGTATCTCTCACTTTAGTATCGTAGCCTAGGACAATCCTCAGACTATAAAGATGAGGCCATCTTGGGTGACATGTTCACTGTGATATCATAAACACCCTCAAATTTCTCAGTTCTCCTGGCATCTTCCATGCACACAGTATGTCAGAGCCATCTGATATCAGTCTAACTACTCACCCTTTCCAGCTAAGATGGTTTTCCATTTCCTGGATTTCTTGTCTGTTTATAACTTTATCTTTGGACTTTTAAATATCTACTACATTCTCTCTAGAAACTGAATTCTTTACTTTAAGTTTATCCTTGGTTTTATCTGTAACATTTTGTAAATATGGCCAAATATGTAGAATTTCCCCAGAAAAAGTCCACGAGTCCCTCCCAAGTTGAAGTTGCCCGGCCAATCCTCTGATGTTCAATGATCGTGTCATCTTGTGCAGTCCGACAATTCCACCTATGCAAGTCACATCACTTCCTCCATTCTGTATTTGAGAAGTCTACCAGATGCGTCATAGATTGCAATATATTCATGTTGTTTTCCTGGTGCATATGTATAAGGTATGCTCACAATTTCCACTTATGTATGATCTCTGCCCGCACCATACCATGAAATCTATCTCTCCTGATGTTACTAATCTGATCAGCACCCGTGATGCAAATCCATGAGTCCCAGGCCACAGACTAGGAACGTGCGCTCTTATACACCAGAACACATGGCTGGCCCTGAATTTTACATTTGGAGCAATCTTTTGCCTGAACTTGGGAAGAAGCTGGCCTGCTGTGATTATTCGTGAAGGTAATGAGTAGTAACCTCACAGAAGGTAACATTTTCCCTTGGTTCATGAATTTAGCATGGAACACATTGTCTTTGTTGTATTCTTCTTAATATATTTCCAATGGTCTACCTTTCTGTAGCATCATTAAGCATTTGGAGGAGATTCACAATCCTTGAAAGTTTATCTTCTCTAATGTCTTTCAGCCTCAAAAGCTTTATGCCGTGAATCTGCACAGCTTTTTGGATTTTTTCTTTCCCTCTGGGAACCACCAATCCAAAGTGAAGGCTGCCATCAAAGCTAAAATGCTCTGTTTGGCCCCAATGAGATTCTCTCCCCCTGTCTCTTGTCATAGAAGAGTATTGATTATGTGGTTTGCCACCGTATGTGAGGAAGCTGGCTGAAAATTAGAACATTACACTTATATTTAACGAAAAATAAACATGCCAGAGCTGAGGATGTAAACCAAACAACTAGCAAACCCTACAGAAATAAAGTAAACCAGTATCTAGACGTAATCTACTGGAACAATGAAGGATCCAATGTCAAGGTCTAGCCTACCCAAATTCAGAACAAAAGACATAAAAATATCTTACCTGGAAAGAGGAATTCATCAGATTTGTCTAATTTGTCTCGGAAATATTATGTCCATAAGGTGGTTGCCAGGACAAAGTAGAATTTGGCGTTTCTGATCTCAGAATGTCAAACCAACAAAGATGACCTCATGTTCTCAGTGCTCAGTTGGACCTATTCCAGGATAACCAAGATTCCTTCAAGTGAACGCTGGAAATTCAAAGACAAAACCCAACAATCATGAAGGCACTCACACATCGGCCTAGAGAACATATGGTGATTAAAGAAATACAAAATTCCTAAGTTGGAATGAAGGAGAACACACTGATGAGCATATCTATGGGAGACAGCTGTGAAAGACCATGAGGATTGATGTGGATTAAGGCTGCCCCCACTCGAAAGCCCAAGGTTAGCTGGTGAACATGCAGAACTATATGACCCGTTGAATTTCTTTTGGTATGAATTAGAGGTGCCCCAGGGAGAGAAGCCCAGGTCATGCTCACCTACATGCCTATCTATGGGGCCAGTTTTGTATCTAGTGTTATATGACCACACAATAAGAAGAACCCATCTGAACTGAAATCATTTAATGACTTTTTACATCATCTTTTCTATTTCCAGGAAAAATAGGTCACGTACCCATGACTTATAAAATTAGTCCTTAACCTCAACTCCAGAAAGCAGCAGGAGCTGTGACTACCCATGGGTCCTTTCCCAATGCAGCAGCAGCAGCTCTTCACTGCCCATAGGTCCTGTCCCCATGCTATCCTGTACCATTGTCTAAATAAAAGAGCACCACTGCCAGACCTTGAGGGTCCAAGAAATCTTTCTTTCAACTCTTGAGCTTGCCGACCATGCATCATATCTTGTGGCCCGTATGGGGAACATGCTTCATCGGTTTGTGAGCTCGAATTCTGGTAAGTGCCCTTTTCTTCCTTGTCCCTCTCTCTTTTTCGAGGATGGACCTAAATTCACTTCTCCATCAGGAACTGTCTTGAATAGCTGTATGAATTCATGTTTGCTGCCCATGGCTACTCTATGGTGCAAATCTGGCATTCATATTGAAGAGAATCAGTGCCTTAAGCCTAAGAGTGATGTAGAATGAATTAATCCATTCCTTCCTGACCCTATCTCTAATATATAAATTTTACGTGGGAACAGGTCAGCCATTTAAGTCATTAGGATGGTTGGCAATCTCCAAGAATCCCGTGGAAGTTTTCTATTCCTAAAGCTGGATTGAGATACCTCCCATTACACTTGACCATCTGAACTGTGTGAATGTCCCAATCGGGACTTCAGTTCAGGGAAAGTACCGAACTCTAACCTTTTGTTGAGTATTGGAAACCCTTCTTCGGAGAATGGCTCCAATACACAATTGGGTATAATGTCCCCCAGCGTGGTGGAAACTTCTTCACTACTTCTCTCCATCATGTTCTCTCTTAAACTTCTCCTATTCTCTTGGGGACCACTCACCAGGCACCTATTACTTCCAGGCAGAATAGGAAAGATGTTCACCAAGCACCTGTTACTGCCAGGCATACCAGGGAAGATATCCAAAGGATGCAATTCTGGGGGACACCCCCATCACCCCTTGCTATAGGCACCCCACAGTAGGAACAACAGGTAGGATGCTTCCCTAGGTTCAGGGGCGATTTTTAAGGTAATAGACCTGTCTCTTTCATCTTTCTTAGAGTTACAATGGCAAATTTTGTCTCCTTTTGAGCTTTGCAACCGGGAAACAAAGAAATCTTTCAACAGTCAAGTCCTCCAACACTGGGAGCCCCAACTTTGGCTTTCTGGGCCTGATCACCCCAGCGACCCCAAGTAGGGTGCCCTCTGTTGGCGGTTGACTCATTGAGTATTTTAGTCACCTACTAAGTTGGCTATGATGTTAGGAGACCTGTGATTTATTCTGTGAACTGTCGTGCTAGGGTAGTATGCCCCAGCATGGGAACTGTTGTGTGACTTTTATCATGATAACCCTCTGGGAATGGCCATGAGGGTGAGGTCTGGTGTTTTCTTTTAATTTCTTTGTTTTGCTCATCATGTCCTCTGTTGTCACCAAGTCGAGCTTAATTTCAGGCTGGACTTGAGCAGAACCGGGACCTTCTGTAAAATCGAAAAACTTGAAAATATTTTGAAAGGGACTTAACTCTCAACCCGGGTACTGGGAGACCCGGCCTCCAGCATGTTCCAGGCCTCTGGAGGCACTGCACCTTTGTCCAGTACACTGTCAGTCCTACACTGGCTTTACTGCCATGGGGAATGATGTAAGCATCCCAAGAGACTCACCACTCAGGGTCATTCTAACTAATTAGAAGCACGTTCAATTGTATGGGTATGACCCAGAGACTCCAGCTGGGAGAAAATTTGAGAGGTATGTCTGTGCCTTTATGGTGCAGTTGGACAGGTAGATCAACCTAGAATGTCCTTCAAGTTACAGTCCAGTTTCTGAGAAATCAAGAGCAACTGTCCTTAGAAAATCCTTGCAAGACTGGAAAGACAGCTCTAGAGGCAGTTCAGATTCCACCTACTTCCTTTATGATGAAAAGGATTCTCATTCCCCCTCTGAAGGAACTACTATGTAGCCCATCACTCATTCTTAAGACTGAAAAAAAAAAAAGAGGGGAAAGGATAAATGGTCATAAGTGCACCCTTGCAAAAAGTCTACCATCTCGAGGGTCTTCTCCATAAGTATTAGTAAAAAGGCTCAAAACAAAGTGTGGATTCATAACTGGTGAGATTTATATTATTGTACCGGATTCACAGCAGTAGTTTTTAAAACAATGGTTGTACAGTCTCTGTCTATGTGTGTCTATGTGTACATCATACGTCTGATATTTTTACCCCTGGATGGTATGGCCAAAATTAAGATCTCTGTTTAGTTGGCTTAAAGATAGTGCTTACATAAATTCTAATGTAGTAGAAATTAACTCAGTGCCTTTCAAAGTTAACGTGATGTGAATTAACCGTTGGTAAATGAAAGCTTGTTAAAGTTTGTTGGTTTGATTGAAAATTATCTTGTTGTCAGAGTTGTCGGTGTTTGCATAGGATGCAGGCATTCAGCATGGGTTTTCTAGTCATATAAGCTCACTTTCTTAAATTTGTCATCAAAATAATAGCTTTATATGATGACCAGTTTTGTCTAATGCCTCAGGAGGTTTCTGTAGGTAATCTGTACATAATTGTTGGAAAAAATGGTTTAAATACATAAAACTCATAAAAGTGAGCACAATAACTTTTATGCTCTGTATACTTGTTGAAAAACAAACAGCTTCGAAATTTTTCTGTGTAACAATCTTGAGTTTTGCAAAGTTAAGTTAAATGATAAAAAGATGAATATGCGGGTCATTTTTGGATAGGCTGAAACACTGAATCATTATTAATAAACATATCTAAGTTATCTACTTTGGGCTTCTTCTTGAAGAGGCTAAAACCTTTGGGTGTATTAAAAAGCATGCCTTGTGTTTTATTGAGAAGTGGCATGTTTCTAAAGTTATGAAGTGTTTAGAATGCTGATATAAAAGACAATTCATAATTATTTACTTTTTTAGCGTTTAGTAGATCTGTTAAGGCTTAAAAGTTCTAATTAACTTATGGAATTAAAGCTACAGGAAATTAATAAGGAAAAGAGCTCTGTATTCAGGGAAGTTAAAATGTATGCTTTCAGTAAAAAAGGTATAAAGAATGGAAATATTTTTGTTTGATGGGTGAAGAAAGATAAATTTGTCCTAATGTACTAGAAAGGAAAAAAGAAAGAGTTGTTGACAAATTCTGAAAACGAAAAAGAAAGTTGAAGAAGGTTTGTGAAGTAGAAATTCTGAAAGGAGTTTTAGGCCTACTCAAGCAGACTAAAGTAAGTTCAATTAAGTGAATGAGTTTGAATGTGTAACATTATTAGGTGCAGAAATTCAAATTTGGTTTTCTCTAAAATGATACTTTTTCTTGAACTTTGGATCTGCTCTTGATAAAGAGGTTATAAAAGCTGTTCCTTTGAGTAAGTCTACCTAAGAGAGAAATGTGTTTTGTGAAAATAATGACTGAGGTCACTCTTAAGATTTTTGCCTCTTTCTGTCATCACTTTGAATACATACCTGAGCATTGTTTCACAGTGAGTGTTGTTTCCTATTTGAAGAAGCATTTTAAAAACTTTGGCTATGTTTTGACAAGCTTCTCCCTCAAAAATATTCAAATCCTGAATGAAGTCTTTCTTTTGACCTGGTGGACAGAAGAGAAATTACTCTGAGGATTTTCAGAGGGCCCCTGAGACTTCTCAAAGAAATTTGCTCTCTGTTCCTGTAAGGAGGAAAACATTAAACTAATTAGGCTTATTTTTTCTATTAAATTAAAGGGGAAACTGTGAAACAAGTGATGATAGATATTCTTAGGTGGTATTAGATTGGTAAATGTTATTAATATAGATGTCTTAAAATTATATAGCATTGCTAAGATTCTGATCTTTCCTGGTTATCAGTCATAAGACCGCTTATTATCTGGAAGGGTCATATGTCACAGAAGTATCCAAGTGTCTTTGTCAATTGCCCTTTTGAGTCCTTTGTCCATTTGCAGATAGTTGTTTTTCTACTCTGATGTTTTTTTCTTTTGCAAATATATTTCGTCTTCCAAGATATTCCTGGAAAGGATTCTGACACAGAGGATCTAAACTACAGGATTCTGATAAACTTTCACATTGTAAAACTGAGCTGAGTAAGAAACTACAGAATTGTAACAGAAACTAAGCTCCTCGATCTGCTAAGGACAGATTTAGCTCAAGAATTGATTATACAGGACTGTGTGAACTGATGAGGACGATTATAATTTTTTAGGACTTCTGTTTGAAATATTGTTGAGTTTTGATGTGTTGTTTTGTTTTCTCATAATGAAGGAAATCTTTTTCTCTTTTCTCTTATGCTAACTTTGACTTACAGCCATTTGGTGAAATTATACCTTTATGAGCAAAACTGAAACATTCATCTTTTTCTCTGTACCTTATCCCTCGAGAATTTGGAAACACTTTGTGACTGAGTATGGTTATTTAGTGGCAATATTTGCATAAGTTCCATAAGATTCCGTTCTCCTTATCACAGGACACATTGGTTATATTACCAAGGCTTTGAGTGGAATGTCATATTTGAAACATACAGGCTCAGATATGACAAGACAGCATTTCAGGAACAAAGATTGGACTTTCTGGAATACAGCCACTCAGAAACACGGGCCTGGTACCATGTTTACAGAGATTCTGGCAATCTTACCCGTTAAGTAAGGAAACGTGCTTATTTGGCAGGTGCAAGTAACCTCCAAACACTTTGGGGGACCTGAAAGAGAACTCCACTCAAATCTGTAAGTACTGCAGGCAAAATTTGATGGCAAATCCTTGGCTTGGCTTTTCTGGCCTGTAGAGGCTTTCACAGTTGAATCTGTGATTCCTCATAAAAATTTCCAGCAAAGCATACTTTAAAAAGCCTGTACAAAAAATTGCTATTCTTGTAGCTGTTATGTAAATAATTGGAGCAAGTTGTATTGAAACTACACTTTACTTGCAAACCTGTTAAACATGATTTGGCTATCTTTTGTAAAAATGAGGGTGATTTAAGAGAGGAAAAAATTATGTTTCTGTAGAAGCTATAGTAGGCATTCATGGATATTAGATTCTAGCTCTTTCTTCTGCAAGATTCATCTATTACTAATCATAATGTCTCCTTATGCTCATCTATGTCTGACACGTGCGAGTTCCCTGGCCACAATCAAACATTTTCCTTTATAACATCCCCCCAAATACTAACTAGATTTGCCTTGTCACAGGTGGATTAGAAACAACAAGTTCCAAAGGTAAATTACCTAAATTATCGATACACACAGGATGGACCATATGAAATTTGGGATGAATGTATTTGGTTCACTCCTACTAGTGGTCAACTCACTAAAAGGTCACTCTCTGTTGGGAACAAACCAACCACACCTGTGATACATGGCCTAATAACAGCCGACCTATGGGAAAAATTTGCTGTTATAAGTGTTCTCATATCATAGTCTTAAAAAAGTACTGATTGGTTTGGGACTGACTGGGATAGACAGCCCAGGACGCTTTGGTTAGTCCCTAATGGTGCTCAGTGGCTATGCGGCTCCAATTTATGGCCTTTGCTGCCACCTAAATGGATTGCACGATGCACACTAGGCTTTAGCTGGATGCTTGGTAGAACTCCATTTACTACATCTCCTCCTGCTATCCTACCCAACTGCAGCAGCTCCGGACCAGCTCTGTCTTCCACTGGTATGACCATCTTTCCGCAATTTTCCTTCCCCAATTAGGTATCAAAAGTGTCGTCTTGCACATGGAAGTCCTAAACAAATTTATTATGAAGGCATTAAATGACGCACAACATAGCATATTGCTGCTCAATTTAGAAGTATCCCAAATGTGTAAGGCAGTCCTCCAAATCCAAATGGCACTGGATGTCTTGACAGCAGCACAAGGGGGCACCTATGCCATTATAAAAACTGAATGTTGTGTCTATATTCCTGACTACTGTCAAAATATTTCTGGCTTCCTATCCCAACCACCAAATTAAATCCATGTCTTATCAACCCTAACTCTAAACGATTGGTTGAACTCCAAGTCAGGACCAGGTTTCTGCACTACTTCAATACTTTATACATTGGGTTAAACAAACTGCTTGCATTTCTTATTATAGTTTGTTGTCTGTTTCATGTTTGTCTTCTGCATGTGAAAAAAGTTTCACCTCCTGGACCACCTCTCGTCAAATGATTCTCTCGTCTCCAGAGGCTCTGTATACCTTGTCAGCCTTGAACTCCACAGGTGAAGCCTTCCAGTCCACTGAACTTCCTACCTGTACCTATGACCCCATTTAGGGACAGCTCTGCAACCTTGTACAGCCATAAGTAGTTACAGAAGACTGACCATCGTCCATATCCCCAAACCTCTCCAGTCCAAATGGGTTCAGGGGTGTTTATTATGTGGATTAAGGCTTCCCCAGCTAGGGAAGCCCAAGGTGATCTGGCCTACATGCCAAACTGTATGAGCAGGTGGAATTAGGGCTGACTCAGGGAGAGAAGCTCAGCGCATCCTCACCTACATGCTGATCTACAGGGCCAGATCCGTATCTAAAGTTATATGACTGCACATTAACCAGACCCCATCTGCACTGAAATCATTTAAAGACATTTTACCACATCATGTCTTTTTCCAGTAAAAATGAATCATGTACCCATGAGTTATAAAACTAGCCCTAACCCTCAACTCAGGGCAGCAGCAGGAGCTTTGACTGCTCATGTGTCCCATCCCCAGGGAGCAGCAGCAACACTTCACTACCCATGTGTCCTGTCCCCATGCTATCCTGTACTATTCTCTAAATAAAATAGCACCAATGCCAGACCTTGAATATCCGAGAAATCTTTCATTCGAGTCTTCAGCTCGCCAAGCCCATATCAACAATTATACCATGGAAAACAAAAAACCGTCCCAGAAAATGGAAGACACACAGAAATCACACGTGAATAATCCACAATGAAAGATGTCCGTTTTAGAAATACCCTGAACGTTCGAAAGACAGAGAAAGGCACAAACCCCAAACCTGCAGTAAATGTCAAACCTAGGCTAAATGGTAAGGTGAGTTATGAGACTGCTAAAATGGGGCTCTGAAAACCTGTGTCAATGAAGTTTGCTGTCATAGCAGAGACCCAATTCTGAGAAATCCTCCGACATCACAGTGGAGAAGAAAAACAAACTGGCCTCATCTACACAGTGCAAGATTTGTCCCAAATAGCATATTCAACTCACATTCCACATCAAATGCAGGTTTCCAATGGAACATGAAAGGTGCTGGCCAGTGGTGCAGTGGTGAAGCCCACAAATTCTGGATCGGCACCCAGGGCAGACCATGCAGAATCCTGGAGGTGAACCTCCTCACAGATGGTCCAGATATTATGGGGCAGGCGTCCAAGGTAGTGTAGAGGTAGATGGGAAGCAACATCAGACAGCGTCAGTCTTGCCCAGCTAATACAGCAGCATAGCCACCAGATGTGAGCACAGCCATAAACATCTGCCAAAACAAAACCAATGAAAAGTTTCAAAGAGTAGGAAAACTGAAGCTCTGGAAAAAAAAACATGCAAGTAAGAAGAAGAAGATTTCTAGGAATAAGCTTAGACAAACAGGTGCAAGCTATGGAAACCAAAAACTAGCAAAGCTTTAGGGAAAGAAATTCCAGAAAACACAAGGAAACAGAAGGGTATTCCATGCTCTAGGAATGTAAGATCTAAAACACCTGAAACGTCCGTAATGGATAAAGCAATCTCTGGATTGCATGCAATCCCAGTCAAATTTACAGCAATCTTTCCCACAGAAATAGAAGAGAAAATCCTAAAGTCTCTATCCAGCAACAAGGGACCCTGAATACCCAAAGGAATTCTGAGGAGAATGAACAAAGCAGGATGTATCACACTATGATTTCAACATGTAGGACTAAGCGCTTGGTACCGAACCAGCACAGCCTAGTCCCAAAAACAGGCACAAAGACCAAGGGAACAGAATGCAGAACCCAAGGGTCAACTCACACATATATGGACAGCACATTTGCAATGAGGAAGGCAAGAGGAGACAGTGGAGAAAGGAGAGTCTCTAAAATAAATGGTGCTGGGAAGACTGCACAGCCATATGTAACACAATAAGAGTAGATCATGATGTTACACCAGGAACACACACCACCTCGAAATGGATTAAAGCCTTCAATGGAAGTCTTGAAACAGTGAAACTTCTAGGAGAAAACACAGGCAGCTTGCTCTTTGCCATCTGGGGTAGCCGCCTATTTGGAAGAAGCATGTGTGACTGGGCAAGGGCAACAAAGAAAAGAAGAAAGAAGCAGGACTCCATCCATCGTAGAAGCTTCTGTCCAGTGGGGAAACCGTCCACTCAATGCAAAGACAGCATGACAACAGGGAGAGGATGTTTCAAACCACACATCTGAGAAGGGCTGAATAGCCAAAAGACGCAATGACCACACACGTCTCCATAAGAGAAAAAACAAGCCCATTAAATCCTGGGCAGAAGATGGAAACAGAGACTTACCCCAAGAGACAGAAAGGTGGCCAACAGCTGTATGAACACATGTTCAACACCATTAAGTATAAGGCCAAGGCAAATCCTCACGGCAATGAGATGACAGCTCCCTGTGTTCAGAATGGCTATAAGGAACAAAACAGGAAACAACAAGTGTCAGAGAGAAGGTGGAGAGAAGGGAAGAGTCCTGCACCACTGGTGGGAGTGCAAACCGGTGAGGGCACTAGGCATAGCCATGTGAAATTGCCTCAGAAATTTCCAAATCCATCTACCATATGATCCAGCTATTCCTCTCCAGCGTGTTTATCCAAAGAACTGTGAAACACTAATGCACACAGATCCGTGCCCCACTATGTTCACCACAACCTTACTCCTAATATCCAAGACTTGGAAGCCGCCCTGGTGCCCATCAAAGGACCAATGGAGAAGGAAGTTGGGCTATATCCACACAAAGGCAAAACACTCAGCTGTAAGAAACAGTGCAGTCCAGCGATTTGTGACAGCAGAATCACTCCTGAGGGTGGGAGGGGTACTGAAACAAGCCCAAGGGAGAAATCAAATACCATTGCATCTCAGTTATGAGCAGAAGATTAAAATAAGGACCAACAAACAGGTAGAACGTGATATGGGATTGGTGGTTCCCAGAGGGAACGGGTGGCAGTGGACGGTGGGAGAAAGAGTTGATTAGGCACAAGTGTGGGGTGTGGGCCTGTAATTAGGCTTACTGTGGGGAAGAAGATGTAGCATACACAGAAGTCTAAATCTATGAGGATGTAAATCTGAAAGCTATAGGATTTTCTAATGCTAGGTTATGGAAATCAATTCACCTAAAATCAAAACTCCATAAAGGCAAGCAGGTTTAAGGGATAAAGTTTGCAGGCTGAAAGATTATGAACTTCAAAGGATTGATAATCACCTCGAAATGTTTAATGATGAAACATAAAGGTAGACCATTGCAAAGAGATGAAGAGGAACACTACCAACAGAACATGACCCGTGCTAAACTCCTGAGACAACTGAAAATGTTGCTGTCCACGATGTTACTGCTAATTACCTTTACGAATAAACAATGCAGACCAACATCTTCCCAAGTTCAAGCCAAAGGTTGGTCCAAAAGTCCACTTCAGGGCCAGCCCTCTGGTGTAGTGGGTAAGTGTCCGTGTTCCACTTGGGCGGCCTGGGACTGGCAGGCTGGCATCGCAGGTGCAGATCCGATTAGGAGCATTAGGAAATATAGATTTCAAGGTATTTTGCCGACAGAGATGATGAAGAAGTAGAAATTGTGAGTATACCTTATGAATACACACCAGGAAATGAACCATGAGAATATTACAATCTATGAAGACATCAGGGACACTTCCCCAAATGATGAAGGAAGGAAAACATCTGACCTGCCAAGGTGGAAACACCAGACTGCTATGAGTTGACATGATCATTGCTCATCAGAGGATTGCTTGGGTAACTTCAGCTTCGCAGGGACTCCAGGACTTTCTGTGGGGAAAGTCCACACATTTGGCCACATCCACAGAAGATAAGAGATAAATCCCAGGACTATCTTAAAGGAAAGAAACCACTGTCTAGAAGGAATGTACTAGATCTTTCAAGGTTCGAGGGTAAAGTTAGAAACCGACAAGAAGTCCAGAAAAAGGAAAACTATCACACCTGGAAAGGGGGAGTCGCCAGACTGGTATGAGATGGCTCTGAAACACTGTGTGCATGGAGGTTGTCAGGACAACTTAGAATTCTGAGCGTGTTTATGACATCATGGTGACCACGTCACCAAAGTTGGCCATAGGTTTCCAGCTCTAGGATTGGCCTGGGCTAGGATATTCAATTGAGAGGTACACAGAAACAGCTTTTCCAAACACAAACCGGGCACAGAAACTTGAAGACATCAAAGAGACGCTAATTCAAGGGATTAGAAAGGAATCATTGGGAAGAAGAGACAATAGAGGGTCAAGTACTCAGAGGACAACATTGTCATCTACGGAAGTCTGGGGAGGCCATGCTGATTCAAGCTGGAAATGTGTTCTGAAAAACGAGGCCGGACCCGGGGCTTATCAGACCTACGTTGCCCTTCTGCCTTACCCATAATAAAAAGTCAAGAATGATCAATTGAGGACATTGAAGAGAAGAATCGAGGCCTCCTTTCCTATGCCCCCAGCATTCTTGAAGACAATTCTCAATTCCCACAGCTCTCAAGTCATGGGGGCCCACTGGGTATATGCCAATATGTCACAAGAGAGCTCATTGAAGCCTTGAAGGAATGGACCCCTGCCATGCTTGGGTATGTCTCTTGGTTTGGAGGGGCTCTAGAAGTGTGCTGAAAAGTACCCTTTTGCAGAGGGCATCCATCCTTTGTGAAGGCCGGCCTCTCAGGCTACAGGGCTCAGTGGGATCAGTGAGATCCTCTCCCCATATCTCTTACGGTAGAAGGAGTATTGATTATGTGTTTCCATACCACATGTAGAGAGGATGACAGAAAATTAGAACATTACCATTATACTTAAAGAAAAATAAACATGCCACAGCTGAGGATGTAAATCAAACAAATAACAAACCCTGTAGAAATAAAGTAAGCCAGTATCTAGACGTAATCTAGTGGAAAGTTCAAGAATCAGTGGTCAAGCTCGAAACTTCCCAAATCCAGAAAAGGGACAGAAGGTCTCTCACCTGCAGAGAGGAATTCATCAGATTCATCTAATTTGTGTCAGAACCATTGGGCCCGTGAAAGTGGTTGCCACGATAACCTTGAACCTGGAGTTTATCATCTCACAATGTCAAACGAACCAAGATGACCTCGTGTAGTCAGTGCTCAGTTGGATCTAGGCTAGGATAGCAAAGATTCCCTCAAGTGAATGATGGAAATTCCAGGACAACACCCAACAATCACGAAAGGACTCACACCTTGGCCTACAGAACATATGGCGATTAAAGAAATACAAAATTCCTAAAATGGAGTGAAGGAGATCATACTGATAGGCATGTCAAAGGACAAGCTCATAAAGAACATGACGATTAGACCATGGCAAAGAAAACAGGGTCCCATAAAATGGAAGGCCAACAGAAATCACACCTCAATAATCCACAGTGAAAGATGTCAGTCATTACACAGACTCTACTTGAACGATTGAAAGTCCGGGAAAGTCACAACGCCAAAAACTGCAGGGAAGGTCTAACCTGGCCTAACTGGGAAGGGTGAGTTATGAGACTTCTCCATGCGTGCTGTGAAACCCTGTGTCCACCAAGCTAGACTGGACAGAGGAGACACGATTCTGAAAAATCCTCCGACATCACAGTGGGCCAGAGAAACAACCTGGCCTCATCTACACAGGGCCAGAGTTGGGTTCAAGTAGCATATTCAAGTCACATTCCACTCAACTGCAGGTTGCCAATGCAGCACGAAAGTGTCCAGCCAGTGGGCCAGCGGTGAAGTCCACGTGTTCTGGGTCGGCAGGCCAGGGTCGGCCACGTGGAATCCTGGGTGTGAGCCTCCTCAATGCTCGTCCAGCCATTCTGGGTCAGGCTTGCGAGCTAGTGTAGAGGCAGATGGGAAGCGATGCTAGACAGCGCCACTCTTCCTCAGCAAAGAGAGCAGCACGGCCAGCAGATTTGAGCACAGCCATAAACTTCTGCCAAACATAACCAATTAAAAGTTGCAAAGAATAGAAAAGCTGAACCTCAAAAAAAAACCCATGCCAGTGAGAAGAAAATGATATCTGCGAATAACCTTGGACAAACAGGAGAAAGTGATGGAAACCAAAAAGTAGCAAAGTTTTGGGGAAAGAAAATACACAAGACTCAAGGAAATGCAAGGCTATTCCGTGCCCTTCGAATGCAACAACGGACACACTTGAAACGTCCATACGGCATAAAGCTGACAAATAAAAATGGGAAGCAATTGGATATATTGGAGTATATGAGGAAGCCATTTGGTATAAACCTAATTCGGCCTGCTTTTGTTTTTTCCAAAAGGGCCTGACTATGGCTATTTAGCACGCATTGCATATCTGCTTAGACATTTCCTATGGCCCTTGAGATAAAGGTGCAACTTCCCCCCACATTAGCATTTCTTTAGGGATAAGCATTTCTCCCTAGGCTAGGAACTGATTGCTGCACTCACCTTTGACCACCCAGCTCACCTGTGACCAGTCAGCTGGAGACAACAGACTGCCACCCTACTGTGTTCACTGAGACAGAAGACCTACCTGCTATTTCCATCAATCGCTGTGCCAACAGAGCAGTCTCGCAACTATTGTAAATGGGACATTTCAATCCTATGTGAAACATCCTCTATGAGGAGAATACAACCAGTCTGTGCACCCCACTTCTCTGATGCTCTTTCTTCCTTTGGGTAGAAAGGCCCTGGGTTATAATCCTCAGATTGAAGCTCAGAATAAACTCCCCCAAATTTTCATTTACAGATTGGTTATGGATTATTTTTGTCGACAAAGCAATGCCTGGATTCCATGCAGTCCCAGTTAAAGTTGCAGAAATCTTTCCCACAGAAATAGAAGAGAGAATCCTAAAGTTTCTATCCAGCAACAAAGGACCCTGAATAGCAAAAGGAATCCTGGGGAAAACGAACAAAGCAGCAATTATCACACTTTCTTACTGCCACATATAGGACGAAGAGCTAGGTACCCAAACGCACAGCCTGGCCTGCAAAGGAGGCACACAGCTGCATGGAACAGAATCGAGAGCCCAGAAATCAACTCACACATCTATGGACAGCCCATTTTCGACCAGAGAGCCAAGAGGAGAAAGTGGAGAAAAGAGACTGTAGACAGGAAATGGTGCTGGAAAGACTGCACAGCCAGATGTAACACAATGAGAGTAGACTGTGATGTTACACCAGGCACACACACCACCTTGAAATGGATTAAAGCCTTGAATGGAAGACTTGAAACCGTGACACTTCGAGGAGAAAACGCAGGCAGCTTGCTCTTTGCCATCTGGCTTGGCCGCCTATTTGGAAGAAGCATGTGTTACTGGGCAAGGGCAACAAAGGAAACAAGAAACAAGCGGGACTCCATCCAACACAGAAGCTTCTGCCCCGCCAATGACACCATCAACTCAGTGCAAAGACGTCACAACAAGTGGGACAGCAGGTTTGCAAACCACACATCGGAGAAGGGGTGAATAGCCAAAAGATCCAATGAAGTCATACGTCTCCACAGGAGAAAAAACAACGAGCCAAATAAATCCTGGGCAAAAGATGGAAACAGACAGCTCTCCCAGGAAGATAGAAAGATGGCCCACTGGCTGTATGAAAACATGCTCATCATCATTAAGTCTCTGCTCAATGCAAATACGAACTGCACTGAGATAGCTCACAGTGGTCAAAATGGCTATAAGGATGAAGACAGGAACCAACAAGTTTCAGAGAGGAGGTGGAGAGAAGGGAAGCCTCCTGCACTGCTGGTGGGAGTGTAAACCGGTGCAGCCACTACGCAAAGTGGTGTGGAATTGCCTCAGAATTTTCAGAATCCATCTACCACATGATCCAGGTATTCCTCTGTGGCATATATATCCAAAGAACTTGGAAACGCTAATGCACAGAGATCCATGCACCGCTGGCTCACCACAACCTTACTCCCGATATCAAAGACAGGGAAGCCTCCCTGGTGCCCATCAAGGGACGAAGGGACAAGAAAGATGGGCTATCGCCACACAACGGCATAGCACTCAGCTGCAGGAACAGATGCATTCCAGCCATTTGTGACCAACAGAATGGCTCCTGAGGGTTTTAGGGGAATGGAAACAAGCCCCAGAGGGAAGGTCAATTTCCATAGGATCTCACTTACAAGGAGAAGAGGAAAAAAAGGACCAAGAAACAGGTAGCACGTGACATGGGATTTTTGGTTCCCAGAGGGAAAGGTGGCGGGGCCCAGAGGGAGAAAGAGTTGATTAGACACAAGTGTGTGGTGAGGGCCTGTAATTAGGCTTACGGTGGTGAAGATGATGTAAAGTACACAGAAGTCTAAATCTATGAGGATGTAGATCTGAAAGGTATAGGATGTTATAATGCTGGGTTATGGCAAACAATTCACGTAAAATTAAAACTCCCAAAAGACGTTAAGGTTCACGGCTTATCGCTTTGGAGTCTGTAAGAAATTAGAGAAGATGAACTTCGAAGGATTGGTAATCACCTCAAAATGCTTAAGGACGCTACAGAAAGGTAGACCATTGCAAGGAGACGAAGAGGAACACTACCAAGTGAACGTGTTCCATGCTAAACTCATGAACCAGCGGAAAATGCTACCGTCCATGATGTTACTAACTGCCTTCACGAATGATTGAAGCAGGCCAACATCTTCCCAAGATCAGGCCAAAGTTTTGTCCAAAAGCCCAATTCAGGGTCGGCCCTGTGGTGTAGCAGGTAAGTGCCCAAGTTCTGATTGGGCGGCCCGGGCTTCACCTGCTATCATCAGGGTTGCAGATCAGATTGCTAGCATTAGGAAATACAGATTTCACAGTATGGTGGGCACAGAGATCATAAAGAAGTAGAAATTCTGAGGAGGCATTTTCAATACACACCAGAAAATGGACGCTGCGAAGATTACAACCTATGAATGCATAATGTACAATTTCCCAAATGATGTAGGAAGGAAAACATGTGACCTGCCCAGGTGGAATTGTCAGACTCCTAGGAGATGACACACTCATTGCGCATCAGAGAATTGCCTGGGCAAATTCAACTTGGGAGGAGCTCCAGGAATTTCTCTGGGGAAGGTCCACCCTTTTGGCCACATCCGCAAAAGTTAAGAGAGAAAACCGGAGATAATCTTCATGGAAAGAAACCCGTGTCTAGAGGGAATGTTGTAGACCTTTCAAGGTTCAAGTAGAAAGTTAGAAACCGACAAGAAATCCAGAACTGGGAACACTATCCTACTTGGAAAACAGGAGTAGTCAGACTGGTATGAGATGGCTCGGAAACATTGAGTGCATGGAGGTTGTCAGAACAACTTAGAATTCTGAGGGTGTTTATGACATCACGGTGAACATGTCACCCAAGATGGCCACATGTTTACAGTCCAAGGATTGGCCTAGGCTAGCAGAATCAAGTGAGAGATACCCAGAAACAGCTTTTCCAAACAGAAACCGGGCACAGAAACTTGAAGAGACCAAAGAGACGCTGATCCAAGGCATGAGAAAGGAATCATTGTGATGATACCTCATGCTTTCTTCGTTTTCTTCCATTCCAAGAGCACTGAATTCCCTTCCGTTTCCTTGTGTCCTCTGGAATTTCTTTCCCAAAGGTTTGCTATTTCTCGGTTTACATAGCTTTCACCTGTTTTGTGCAGGTTATCCCTAGATTACTTGTTTTTCTTTCTTGCATGCTTTTTTGTTTTTTGAGGTTCAGTTTTTCTATCATTTGCAACTTTTAACTGGTTTTGTTTAGGCAGATGTTTACTGCTGTGCTCATATCTGCTGGCAACGCTGCCGTATTTGCTGAGGAAGACTGGCCCTGTCTAACGTCGCTTCCCATCTGCCTCTACACTACCTCGGACGCCTGCCCCAGAAAGGCTGCACGAGCGGTGAGGAGGCTCACCCCCAGAATTCCATGCGGCCAACCACACGCTGCCGACACAGAACACGCGGACGTCACCTATGCAACACTGGCTGGCCCCTTTCGTGTTCCATTGGCAACCTGCAGTTGAGTGGAATGTGACTTGAATATGCTACTTGAGCCCAAATCTGGTCCTGTGTAGACGAGGCCAGGTTGTTTTTCCGGTCCACTGGGATTTGTCAGAATTGGGTCTCTGCTGTCCCAGCAAGCATCATGGACACAGGGTTTCAGAGCCAGCTTGGAGCAGTCTGAGAACTCACCCTTCCCATTTAGCCCAGGTTTGACATTCACCGCAAATTTTGGGGTTGTGACTTTCTCGGACTTTCAAACGTTCAAGCAGACTCTTTGTAAACACTGACTTCATTCACTGTGGAGTATTCAGGTGTGATTTCTGTTTGCCTTCCATTTTCTGGGAGCTTGTTTTCTTTCCTTAGTCTAATCGTAGTGGTCTTTCTGATCTCTCTCCCTTCGATATGCTTATCAGTGGGTTCTCCTTCATTCTAGGTTAGGAATTCTGTATTTTTTTAATCACCATATGTTCTGTAGGCCGACCTGTAGGTGCTTTGGTGATTGTTGGATGTTGTCTTTGAATTTCCATCTGTCAGTTGAAGGAATCTTTGCTATCCTAGCTTACGTCCAACTGAGAACTGAGGACACGTGTCCATCTTGGTTCATTTGCCATTGTGAGATGAGAAACTCCAGGTTAGACGTTGTCCTGGCAACCACCTTCACGGACACAATGGTTCTGAGACAAATTCGATGAGTCTGATGAATTCCTCTCTCCAGGTGAGAAATCCTTCCGTCTCTTTCCCTGGATTTGGGAAGTTTCGACGTTCAGCCCTGAACCTTGAACGCTCCCCTAGATTACATCTAGATACTGGCTTACTTTATTTCTACAGAGTCTGTTACTGTTTGATTGACATCCTCAGCTCTGGCGTGTGTATTTTTCTTTAAATATCATGGTAATGTTCTAGTTTTCAGTCAACCTCCTTCCATATGGTGTCAAAACACAGAATCAGTACTCCTTCTATGGCAAGAGATGGGGGAGTTAATTTCATTGGAGCCCAACTGAGCACTGTAGCCTGGGAGGGCAGCCTTCACACAGGAATGAAGCCCTCTGGAAAAGGGTGCTTTTCAGCACACTTCTAGAGCCCTTCAAACCAAGCCACATACCCCAAGCATGACAGGCGTCCATGCCTTCAAGGCTTCAAAGAGATCTCTTGGGAAAACTTAGCATGTAGCCAGTGGGCCCCCGTGAGGCCAGAGCTATGCAAAGGTAGAGTTCTCTTCAAAGGATGTTAGGGGCCTACGAAAGGAGTCCTCGATTCTTCTCTTCAATGTCCCCAAGAGATCATTCTGTACTTTGGATTTTGAGTAAGGCAGAAGGACAATGTAGGTCTTATAAGCCCCAAGTCTGGCCTCTTGTTTCAAATCAAGTTCCAAGATTGAATCTGCACGACCTCACCATCTACTTGAGTAGATGACAGTGTTCTCCTCTCAGTGCTTCTCCATCTATTATCGCTGGTTCCCAATGATTCCTTTCTTCTCCCTTGAATCAGAGTCTGTTTGATCCTTTCAAGCTTTTGTTTGGAAAAGCTGTTTCTGGTTATCTCTCACTTGAGTGTCCTAGACTAGGCCAATCCTCGGACTGTAAACATGCGGCCATCTTGGGTGACATGTTCACTGTGATGTCATAAACACCCTCAGATTCTAAGTTGTCCTGACAACCTCAATGCACACAGTGTTTCAGAGCCATCTAATCCCAATCTGACTAGTCCCCGTTTCCAGGTAGGATAGTTTTCCTTGCTCTGGATTTCTTGTCAGTTTCTAACTTTCTCCAAGGACTTGAAGGGTCTACTAAGTTCCCTCTAGACACCGGTTTCTTTCCTTTAAGCTTATCCCGGGTTTTATCTCTTATCTTTTGTGGATATGGCCAAATGGGTGGACTTTCCCCAGAGAACGTCCGGGAGGCACTCTCATGTTGAAGTTGCCCAGGCATTCCTCTGATGCACACTGATCGTGTAATCTCCTAGCAGTCTGACAATTCCACCTTGGCAGGTCACATGTTTTCCTTCCTTCATCATTTGGGGAAGTGTTCCTTATGCATTCATAGATTGTAATATTCTCGTGGATCTTTTTCTGGTGCGTACTGATAAGGTCTCCTCACCATTTCTACTACTTTATGATCTCGGTGACCACCAGACCTTGAAATCTGTATTTCCTAATGCTAGTAATCTGATCCGCACGCGTGATGCTAGCCTGTGAAGCCCGGGCAGCCCAAGCGGATGTGGGCACTTACCTGCTACACCACAGCCCGGCCCCAAATTGGGCTTTTGGACCAACCTTTGGCCTGAATTTGGGAAGATGTTGGCCTGCTTCGATCATTCGTGAAGGGAAGCGGTAGTAACATTAGGGTCGGTAACATTTGCCGTTGATTCATGATTTGGCTCAGACCATGTTCTCTTTGTAGTATTCCTCTTCATCTCTTTGCAAAGGTCTACCTTTCTGTATCATCATTAAGCATTTGGAGGCGATTGCTAATCCTTGGATGTTCATCTTCTCTAATCTCTTTCAGCCTCCAAAGCCTTAGGCCGTAAATCTGCACCCCTTTTTGGTGTTTTGATTGTATGTGAATTGATTTCCTTAACCCTGCATTCTAGCATCCTATAGCTTTCAAATCTACATCCTCATAGATTTAGACTTCTGTGTAGGCTACATCATCTTCACCAGTGTAAGCCTAATTACAGGCCCTCACCACACACTTGTGCCTAATCAACTCTTTGTCCCTCCGTCCCCCACCCCCATTTCCCTCTGGGAAATGCCAATCCTATGTCACGTGCTACCTGTTTGTTGGTCCATTTATCCTCTTCTCCTTGTACGTGAGATCCTGTGGTATTTGACCTTACCCCAGGGCTTGTTTCAGTTCCCCTGATACCCTCAGGAGCCATTCAGGTGGTCACAAATGGCTGCACTGCATCTGTTCCTACAGCTGAGTGCTATGCCATTGTGTGGCTATAGCCCATCTTCCTTCTCCATTCGTCCCTTGATGGGCATCAGGGAGGCTTCCAAATGTTGCATATGGGGAGTAAGGCTGTGGGGAATACAGCGATGCAAGGATCTCTGTGCATTAGTGTTTCAAAGATCTTTGGATATATACGCCACAGTGGAATACCTGGATCATGTGGTAGATGGATTCTGAAAATTCTGATGCAATTCCACACCACTTCGCGTACTGGCTGCACTGGTTTACACTTCCACCAGCAGTGCAGGAGGCTTGCCTTCTCTCCACCTCCTCTCTGAAACTTGGTTCCTGTCTTCATCCTTATAGCTATTCTGACCACTGTGAGCTGCTATCTCAGTGCCGTTCGTATTTGCATTGAGCAGAGACTTGATGATGAGCATGTTTTCATACAACCTGTTGTCCATCTCTCTATCTTCCTGGGAGAGCTGTCTGTTTCCATCTTTTGCCCTGGTTTTATTGGGCTCGCTGTTTTGTTTCCTGTGAAGACGTATGAGTTCATGGGATCTTATGGCTGCTCACATCTTCTCCGATGTGCGGTTTGCAAACATCTGCTGTCAGTTGTTGCACAGTCTTTGCATTCAGTCGATGGTGTCATTGGCTGGGCAGGAGCTTCTGCGTTGGATGGAGTCCCGCTTGTTTCTTGTTTCCTTTGTTTCCCTTGCCCGGTCACACATGCTTCTTCCAAACAGGTGGCTAAGCCAGATGGCAAAGAGCAAGCTGCCTGCATTTTCTCCTAGAAGCTGCATGTTTTCAAGTCTTCCGTTAAAGTCTTTATCCAATTCGAGGTGGTGTGTGTCCCTGGTGTAACATCACGGTCTACTCTCACGGTGTTCCATGTGGCTGTGCTGTCTTCGCAGCACCATTTCTTGTCGAGACTCTCCTGTCTCTGCTGTCTTCTCTTGGCTCCCTGGTCGAAAATGGGCTGTCCATATGTGTGTCAGTTGACCTCTGGGCTCTCGATTCTGTTCCATGGGTCTGTGTGCCTCTTTTGGGCGCCAGGCTGTGCTGTTTCCATACCTAGCACTTAGTCCTATATCTGGAAATCAATAAGTGTGATGCCTGCTGCTTTGTCCGTTTTCCTCAGTACTCCTTTGGCTATTCAGTGTCCTTTGTTGCTGGAAAGAAACTCTAGGATTCTCTGTTCAATTTCTGTGGGAAATAGTGCTGCGAATTTGACTGGGACTGCATGGAATCCAGAGATGGCTTTATGCGGTATGGACGCTTCAAGTGTGTTAGTTCTTCCATTCGAAGAACACGGAATAGCCTTCCACTTCCTTGTGTCTTCCGGAGTTTCTTCCTCAGAATCTTTGCTGGATTTCGGTTTCCATAGCTTTCTCCTGTTTGGCCAAGGTTATTGCTAGACATTTTTTACTTCTTACTGGCATGCTTTCTTTTTTGAGGTTCAATTTTTCAATTCTTTGCAACTTTCGATTGGCTTTGTTTTGGCAGAAGTTTATGGCTGTGCTCACATCTGCGGGCCGTGCTGTTGTATTTGCTGTGGAAGAGTGGAGCTGTCTAATGTCGCTTCCCATCTACCTCTACACTACCTCACACATCTGCCCCAGAATGGCTGGACGAGCCGTGAGGATGCTCACCTGCAGGATTCCGTGTGGCTGAAGCCGGGCGCCCGAACCAGAATGCGCGGACTTCACCACTTCCCCACTGGCCGGCCCCTTTTGTGTTCCATTGGCAACCTGCAGTTGAGTGGGATGTGACTTGAATATGCTACTTGAGCCCACCTCTGGCCCTGTGTAGATGAGGCCAGCTTCTTTTTCTGGCCCTCTGTGATTTCGAGGATTTGTCAGAATCGTGTGTCTGCTGTCCTGTCTAGCCTCGTGGATGCAGGCTTTCAGAGCCCACGTGGAGCAGTCCCATAACTCACCCTTCCCAGTTAGTCCAGGTTTGACCTTCGCTGCAGTTTTTGGCGTTGTGACTTTCTCGGACTTTTAAACGTCCAGTCAGAGTCTGTCTAATGACTGAAGTCTTTCACTGTGGATTATTCAGATGTGATTTCTATTGGCCTTCCATTTTCAGGGAGTTTTTCCTCTTTTCCAAAGTCTAATCGTTATGGTCTTTCTGACCTATCTCTCTTCAATATGCTTATCAGTCCGTTCTCCTTCATTGCAAGCTATGATTTTTGTATTTCTGTAATCACCATATGTTCTGTATGCCGAGGTCTGAGTCTTTTCGTGATTGTTGCGTGTTGTCTTGGAATTTCCATCGGTCACCTGTAGGAAACTGCTATCCTGGCCGAGGTGACACTGAGCCCTGAGAACACGTGGTCGTCTTGATTGCTTTGACATTCCGAGATCAGAAACTCCAGATTCGAGGTTGTGCTGGCAACCGCCTTCACGGACATTATGTTTCCGAGACATATTAGAGAAATCTGATGAACTCTGCTCCAGGTAAGATACTTTTCCGTCTCATTTCTGGATTTGGGAAGTTTCGAACTTTACTCCCGATCCTTGAGTGTTCCACTAGATTACGTCTAGATGCTGGCTTACTACATTTCTATAGAGTGTTTTACTTGTTCGATTTACATCCTCAGCTCTGGCATGTTAATTTTTCTATAAACATAATTGTAATGTTCTAATTTTGAGCCAACCTCCTTACATATGCTGTCAATACACGATATTAATAATCATTCTACTTCAAGAGATACGGGGAGAGAATTTCATTGAAGACAAACCAAGCATACTAGCCTGGTAGGGCAGCCCTCACAAAGCAACAAAGCCGTCTGGAATAGGGTGCTTCTCAGCACAATTCTGGAGCCCTGTCAAACAATGGGACATACACAAAGCATGACGGGGGTCCATTCCTTCAAGTGTTCAAAGAGATACCTTGTGACACATTAGCATGTACCAAATGGGCCTCTGTAATGCCAGAGCCATGGAAAGTGAGACTTCTCTTCAATGAATGCTAGGGGCATAGGAAAGGAAGCATCAATCATTGTCTACGGTGTCCTCAGGAGATCATTCTTAATTTTGGATTATGATTAAGGCAGAAGGATTATGTAGGTCTGATAAGCCCAAAGTCCAGCCTCTGGTTTCAAATCGAGTTTCAAGCTTGCATCAGCATGGCCTCCCCATACAGTTGAGTAGATTACAATATTCTCCACTCACCGCTTGTCCCCCTATTATTGCTTCCTCACAATGTCTTCTTTCTTACCCCTTTAATCAGCGTGTATTCTCTCTCTTCAAGTTCCAGTGCCTGGTTTCTGTTTTTAAATTCTCTTCTGGGTATCTCTAACTTGAGTATCGTAGCCTAGGACAATCCTCAGACTATAACCATGAGGCCATCTTGGGTGACATGTTCACTGTGATGTCATAAACTCCCTCAAACATCTAAGCTGTCCCAGCATCTTCTATGCACACGACTACTCTCCCTTTCCAGCTTGAATAGTTTTCCATTTCCTGGATTTCTTGTGGGTTTCTAACTTTATCCTTGAACTTTTAAATGTCTACTACATTCTCTCTAGACATGGTTTCTTTACTTTAAGTTTAACCTGGGTTTAATCTGTTACATTTTGTGAATATGGCCGAATGCGTAGACATTCCCCAGTGAAAGTCCTGGAGTCCATCCAAAGTTGAAGTTGCCCACTCAAGCCTCTGATGTGCAATGATCGTGTCATCTCATGCAGTCCGCCAATTCTACCTATGAAGGTCACATCACTTCCTTCAGTCTGTATTTAGGGAAGTGTACCAGATGTGTCATAGATTGCAATATTTTCATGTTTTTTTCCTATTGCCTATCTCTGACGTATGCTCACAATTTCGACTTCTTTGTGATCTCTGTACACACCATACCATGAAATCTATCTTTCCCAACGTGACTAATCTGATCAGCACCAGTGATGCGAATCCATGAATCCCAGGCCACCCAATAGGAATGTGGGCACTTACACTCCTGAACACATGGCTGGCCCTGAATTTTACTTGTGGACCCATATTTTTCCTGAACTTGGGAAGAAGATGGCCTGCTGTGATTATTCGTGAATGTAATTACTCGTAACATCATAGATGGTAACATTTTCCCTTGGTTCATCTGTTTAGCACGGAACACATTCTCTTCATAGTATTCCCCATAATCTATTTGCAATGGTCTACTTTCTGTAGCATCATTAAGCATTTGGAGGAGATTCACAGTCCTTGGAAGTTCATCTTCTCTAATCTCTTTCAGCCTCAAATCCTTTATGCCCCAAATCAGCACGCCTTTTTGGAATATTTTCATTCCCTCTGGGAATCACCAATCCAAAGTGAAGGCTGACATCCAAAGCTAGAGTGCTCAGTTTGGCACCAGTGAAATTCTCTCCCATCTCTGGCCGTAGAATATTATTGACTATGTGTTTTGACAGCATATGTGAGGAAGTTGGCTGAAAATTAGAACATTACACTTATATTTAATGAAAGATAAACATGCCAGAGCTTAGGGTGTAAATCAAACAACTTACAAACCCTACAGAAATAAAGTAAAGCAGTATCTAGATGTAATCTACTAGGAGGACCATGGATCCAGGGTCAAGTTCCAGCCTTCCCAAATTTAGAAAAGAGACCTAAAAATATCTCACCTGGAGACAGGAATTCATCAGATTTCTCTAATTTGTCTCAGAAACATTATGCCCATAAGGTGGTTGCCTGGACAACCTAGAATTTGGAGTTTCTGATCTCAGAATGTCAAACCAACCAAGATCACCTCGTGTTCTCAGTGCTCAGTTGGACCTAGGCTAGGATAGCAAAGATTCCTTCAAGTGAACGATGGAAATTCAAAGCCAATGCCCAAAAATCATGAAAACACTCACACATCAGCCTAGAGAACATATGGTGATTAAAGAAATACAAAATTCATAACTTGGAATGAAGGAGAACGGACTGATAAGCGTATCTATGGGAGATAGCTGAGAAAGACCATGAGGATTGATGTGGATTAAGGCTGCCCCAGCTCGAAAAGCCCAAGGTTACCTGGACTACATGTCAAAGCATATGACCCGGTGAATTTTTTTTGGTATGAATTAGAGGCGCCCCAGTGACAGAAGCCCAGGCGATGCTCACCTACATGCCTATCTATATGGCCAAATTCGTATCTAATGTTATACGACCACACAATAACCAGACTCCATCTGTACTGAAGTCCTTTAATGGCTTTTTACATCATCTTTTCTTTTTCCAGTAAAAATGTCACGTACCCATGCCTTATAAAATTTGCCCTTACCCTCAACTCAGGGCAGCGGCAGGACATCTGACTGCCCATGGCTCCTTTCCCCATGCAGCAGCAGCAGCTATTCACTGCCTGTGCGTCCAGTTCCCATGCCTGCAGCTCTTCACTACCCATAGGTCCCGTCCCCATGAAGCAACTCTTTACTCCCCATGGGTCCTGTCCCTATGTTATCCTGTACCATTCTCTAAATAAAAGAGCACCTCTGCCAGGCCTTGAGAGACCAAGAAATCTTTCTTCCGACTCATCAGCTCGCTGACCCACCATCATATCTTGTGGCCCCCCTACCGGGAACTTGCTTCATCGGTTTCTGAGCTCAACTTCTGGTAAGTGCCCTTTTCTTCCTTGTGCCTCTCTCTGTTTCGAGGATGAATCTAAATTCACTTCTCCATCAGGAACTGTCTTGGATAGCTGTATGAATCCACGTTTGCTGCCCATGGCTACTCTATGGGGTAAATCATGATATTCAGCTTGAAGAGAATCACTACCTTAAGCCTAAGGGCGATGTAGAGTGAATTACTCCATTCCTTCCTGACTCTATCTCTAATATACAAATTTTAGGTGGGCACGGGTCGGCCACTTAAGTCATTAGGATGGTCAGCAATCTGCAAGACTCCCTTGGAAGGTTTCTCTTCCTAACGTTGGATTGGGATACCTCCCATGGCACCTGACCATGCTCTGAACTGTGTGAATGTCCCAATTGGGACTCCAGTTCAAGGAAAGTACCAAAGTCTAACCTTTGGTTGCGTATGGGAAGCCCTTCTTGGAGAATGCCTCCAACACGCAATTGGGTAGAATGTCCCCCAGAGCGGCGGAAAATGCCTCACTAATTTTCTCCATCCTGTTCTCTCTTGAACTTCTCCCTTTGTCTTGGGGACCATTCACCAGGCACCTATTACTGCCACGCAGAATAGGAAGGATGTTCACCAGGCACCTGTAACTTCCAGGCATACCAGGGAAGATATGCAATGTATGCAAGTCTGGGGGACACCCCCATCACCCCTTGTTATAGGAACCCCACAGTAGGAATGACAGGTAGGATGCTGCCCCAGGTTCAGGGGGAATTTTCAAGGTAATGGACCTGTCTCTTTCATCTTTCTTAGAGTTGCAATGGCGATTTTCGTCTCCTTTTGAGCTTTGCAACAGGCAAGAGAAGAAATCTGTCAACAGTCATGGCCTCCACCCCTGGGAGCCCAAACTTGGCATTTCTGGGCCTGATCACCCCAGAAAGCCCCAGTAGGGTGCCCTCTCTTGGGGGTTGACTCATTGAGTCTTTTAGTCACCTACTGAGTTGGCTATGAGGGTAGCAGACCTGGGATTTATTCTGTGAACTGTCATGCTACAGTAGTGTGCCCCAGCACGGGAACTGTTGAGTGAGTCTTCTCTTGATAACCGTCTTTGAGCGGCCTTGAGGGTGAGGTCTGATGTCTTCATTTTCTTTCTTTGTTTTGCTCATGTCCTCTGTTGTCACCCAGTCTTGGTTAAGTTCAGGCTGGACTTGACCAGAACCTGGAACGTCTGTATAATCGTAAAACTTGAAAACCTTTTGCAAGCAACTTCATTCTCAACCCGGGTACTGGGAGCCCCGGCCTCCAGCCAGTTCAAGCCCTTTGTATGCATTCCACCCTTCTCCACTTCACAGTCAGTCGGACACTGGCTTTACTGCCGTGGGGAATGAGATAAGCATCCCTTAAGACTCATCACTCAGGGTCATTCTAACTAATTAGAAACACTTTCAATTGTATGGGTTATGCCCCAGAAACTCCAGCTGGTAGAAAAATGTGTGATGTTTCTCTCTGCCTTTCTGGTGCAGTTGGACAGGTAGATCAACCTAGAACGTCCTTCAAGTTACAGTCCAGTTTCTGAGAAATCAAGAGCAACCGTCCTTAGAAAATCCTTGCAAGACTGGAAAGACAGTTCTAGAGGCAGTTCAGATTCCACCTTGTTCCTTTACCATGAAAAGGATTATCTTCCCCTCTCTCCAGGAACTACTATCTAGCATATCACTCATTCTTAAGACTGAAAAAAAAAAAGGAGGGGAAAGGATAAATGGCCATAAGTGTTCCCTTGCAAAAAGTCTAGCATCTTGTGGGTCTTCTCCATAAGTATTAGTAAAAAGGCTCAAAACAAAGTTTTGATTTGTAACTGGTGAGCTTTATATATTATACCTGATTCATGGCAGTAGTTTTTAAAACAATAGTTGTACAGTCTCTGTGTATATGTGTCTATGTGTACATTATACGTGTGATATTTTAACCCCTGGATGGTCTGGCCAAAATTAAGATCTCTGTTTAGTTGGCTTAAAGTAAGTGCTTTCTTAAATTCTAAATGTAGTCGAAATTAACAGAGTGACTTTCAAAGTTAACGTGACGTGAATTAACCTTTGGTAAATGAAAGCTTGTTTAAGTTTGTTGGTTTCATTGAAAATTGTCTTCTTGTCAGAGTTGTCAGTATTTGCATAGGATGCAGGCATTCAGACTCGGTTTACTAGTCATATAAGTTCATGCTGTCTGTTAAATTTGTCAGCAAAATAATAGCTTTAAATGATGACCAGTTTTGTCTAATGCCTCATGAGGTTTCCATAGTAATCTGAACATAATTGTTGGAAACAAATGGCTTAAATACATAAAACTCATAAAAGTGAGTACAATAACTTTTATGGTCTGTATACTTGGGGAAAAAAACAGCTTCGAAATCCTTTTTGGTAACAATCTTGAGTTTTGCCAAGTTAAGTTAAATGATAAAAAGATGAATATGTGGGTCACTTTTGGATAGAACAGAACACTCACACATTATCGTTAAACATATCTAAATTATCTACTTTTGGCTTCTTATTGAAGTGGCTAAAAGCGTGTGGGTGTATCAAAAAGCGTGCCTTGTGTTTTAGTGCGAAGTGGCATGTTTCTTAAGTTGTGAAGTGTTTAGAATGCTGCTATAAAAGACATTTCATAATTGTTTACCTTTTTAGTGTTTACAAGGTCCGTTAAGCGTTAAAGCTTCTAACTAACCTATGGAATTAAAGCTACTGGAAATTACTAAGCAAAAGAGCTCTGTATTCAAGGAAGTTAAAATGTATGCTTTCAGTAAAAAAGGTATAAAGAATGGAAATATTTTTGTTTGATGGGTTAAGAAAGATAAATTGCTCCTGATGTACTAGAAAGGAAAAAAGAAAGACTTTGTGACAAGTACTGAAAATGAAAAAGAAAGATGTAGAAGCTTTGTGAAGGAGGAATTCTGAAATGAGTTTTATGCCTGGTCAAGTAGACTAAAGTAAGTTCAATTAAGTGAATGAGTTTGAATGTGAAACATAAGTACGTGCAGAAATTCAAATTTGGTTTTCTCTAAAAGGATACATTTTCTTGAACTTTTGATCTGCTCTTGATAAAGAGGTTATAAAAGCTGTTCCTTTGAGTAAGTCTACCTAAGAGACAAATCTGTTTTGTGAAAATAATGGCTGAGGTTACTCTTAATATTTTTGACTCTTTCTGTTATCACTTTGAATGGATACCTGAGCATTGTTTCACAGTGAGTGTTGTTTGCTATTTGAACAACATTTTAAAAACTTTTGATATGTTGTGACAAGCTTCTCCCTCAAAAATATTCAAATCCTGAATGAAGGCGTTCTTTAGACCTGGTAGACAGAAGAATGATTCCTCTGTAGATTTTCAGAGGGTCCCTGAGACTTCTCAAAGAAATTTGCTCTCTCTTCCTACAAGGAGGAAAATGCTAAAGTAATTTGGCTTATTTGGTCTATTAAATTAAATGGGAAACATTGTGAAATCAGTGACAATAGACTTTCTTAGCTGGTATTTGATGGGGACATGTTATTAATATAGACGTCTCAAAATTAGATAGCATTCCTAAAATTCTGATCTGCCCTGGTTATCAGTGATAAGTTCACTTATTATATGGCAGTGTTATATGTCACAGAAGTAGTCAAGTTTCTTTGCCAATTGCCCTTTTGAGTTCTTTGTCCATTTGCAGATAGTTGTTGTTTTACTCTGATGCTTTTTCCTTTTGCAAATATGTTTCAACTCCTAGAAATTCCTGGAAAGAATTCTGACACAAAGAGTCTAAACGACAGGTTTCTGATAAACCTTCAGATTGTAAAACTGAACGGAGTAAGAAATGACAGAATTCTAACAGAAACTATGCTCAGCGATCTGCTGACAGAAGATTCAGCTCAAGAATTGATTATACAGGACTGTGTGCACTGATTAGGACGATTATAAATTTTTAGGACTTCTGTTTGAAATATTGTTGAGTTTTGATGTGTTGTTTTGTTTTCTCATAATGAAGGAAATCTTTTTCTCTTTTCTCTTATGCTAACTATAACTTACAGCCATTTGGTGAAATTATACCTTTATGAGCAAAACTGAAACATTTATCTTTTTCTCCCTACCTTATCCCTCCTGAATTTGGAAACCCTTTGTGAACGAGTATGCTCATTTCGTGGCAATATTTGCATAAGTTCCATAAGAATCTGTTCTCCTTATAACAGGACACATTGGTTATATTACCAAGGCTTTGACTGGAATGTCATATTTGAAACACACAGCCTCAGATATGACAAGACAGCGTTTCAGGAACAAAGATTGGACTTTCTGGAATACAGCCACTCAGAAACACAGGCCTGGTACCTTGTTTACTGAGATTTTGGCAATCTTACCCAGTAAGTCAGGAAGCTTGCTTATCTGGAAGGTGCAAGGAACCTCCGAAAATTTGGGGAGACCTCAAAGAGAAGACCACTGAAATCTCTAGGTACTTCAGGCCAAATCTGATGGCAAGTCCTTGGCTTGGCTTTTCTGGCCTCTAGAGGCCTTCACGGTTCAATCCGAGATTCCGCTGGAAAAGATCCAGTGAAGCACATTTAAAAAAGCCTGTATGAACTATTACTATTCTTGCTGCTCTTATGTAAATAATTGGAGCAAGTTGTATTGAAACCACTCTTGATTTGCAAACCCGTTAATCCTGATTTGGCTATCTTTTGTAAAAATGAGAGTGATTTAAGAGAGAAAAAATTATGTTTCTGTAGTACCTATAGTAGGCATTCATGGATATTAGATTCTAGCTCTTTTCTTCCGCAATATTCATGTATTATTAATATTAATGTCTCCTTGTGGCCATCTACCTCTGACACCTGGAAGTTCCCTGGCCACAATCAAACATTTTCCTTCAATACTACTGTCCAAATACTAACTAGATTTGCCTTGTCACAGTTGGATCATACAGAACAAGTTCCAAAGGTAATCTCCCCAACTTATTAATACACACAGGATGGACAATACAAAATTTGGGATGAATATATTTGGTTCACACCTACTAGTGGGCAACTCAGTAAAAGGCCACTTTCTTTTGGGGGAAAAAATCACCCCTGTGATACATGGCCTTATAGCACTCGACCTATGGGAAAAAATCCCTGTTAGATGTGTTCTCATATCATAGCCTTAAAAAAAATACTGATTGGTTTCAGACTGACTGGGATACATGGCTCAACACGCATTGGTTAGCCCCTAACGGTGCTCAGTGGATATGTGGCTCAAATTTATGACCTTGGCTACCACCTGCATGGATTGGACGATGCACTCTAGGCTTTTTCTGGATGCAAGGTGGAACTACATTTACTATATCTCCTCCTGCTAACCTACCCTACTTGCAACAGCCCTTGACCATCCCTGTCTTCCGCTGGTATGACCATCTTTCCGCAATTTACTTTCACCAATTAGGAACCGACTTTTGTAGCATATTCAAGTCTTGCCCATGGAAGTCCTAAACAAATTTACTATGAAGGCATTAAATGATACACAACATAGCATTTCACTGCTCAATTTAGAAGTATCCCACGTGTGAAAGGCAGTCCTCCAAATCCAATTGGCTCTGGATGTCTTGACAGCAGCACAAGGGGGCACCTGTGCCATTATAAAAACTGAATGTTGTGTCTATATTCCTGACTACCATCAAAATATTTCTGGCTTGGTATCCCAGCCACCAAATTAAATCCATGTCTGACCAACCCTAAATCTAAATGATTGGTTGAACTCCTAGTCAGGACAAGGTTTCTGCACTACTTCAAAACCTTATTCATTGGGTTAAACATACTGCTTGTATTTCTTATGATATTTTGTTGTCTGTTTCATTGTTTGTCTTATGCATGTCAAAAATGTTTCACTTCCTGGACCACCTCTTGTCAATGACTCTCTCATCTCCAGAGGATCTGTATAACTTGTCAGGCTTGAACTCAATGGGGCAAGCCTTCTGGTCCACTAAACTGCCTAAGTGTACCTATGGCCCCATTTAGGGACAGCTCTACAACCCTGTACAGCCAGAAGTAGTCACAGAAGACTGACCATCATCCATATCCACAAAGATTTCCAGTCCAAATAGGTTCAGGGAGGTTTTATGATGTGGATCCGGGCTGCCCCAGCTAGGGAAGCTGAAGGTGACCTGGACTACATGCCAAACTATATGACCCAGTCGATTATTTTATGGTATGAATTAGGGCTGCACCAGGGTGAGAAGCCCAGTGCATTCTCAACTACATGCTGATCTATATGGCCAGATTCGTATCTAAAAATATGACAACACAATGTCCAGACCCCATCTGTACTGAAATCATTTATAGACATTTTACATCCTTATTTCTCTTTTGAGTAAAAATAAGTCATATACCCATGCCTTATGAAATTAGCCCTAACCCTCTAGTCAGGGCAGCAGCAATAGCTCTGACTACCCATGGGTCCTGTCCCCAGGCAGCAGCAGCAGTAGCTCTTCACTGCTAATGTGTCCTGTCCCCATGCTATCCTGTACTGTTCTCTCAATAAAAGAACACCAATGCAGGATCTTGAGAGTCCAATCAATCTTTCATTCAAGTCTTCAGCTCGCTGAGCCCATATCAACGATTCTACCATGGAAAATAAAAAACGTTCCCAGAAAATGGAAGGCACACAGAAATCACACATGAATAATACATAAAGAAAGATGTCAGTTTTAGACATACTCTGAACGTTCGAAAGTCGGAGTAAGTCACAATCCCAAAAACCCAAGCGAAGGTCAAACCTAGGAAAACTAGTAAGGGTGAGTTATGAGACTGCTAAAATCAGGCTCTGAAAGCCTGTGTCTATGAAGTTTGCAGGGACAGCAGAGACACAATTCTGACAAATCCTCTGACATCACAGTGGAGAAGAAAAACAAACTGGCCTCATCTACACAGTGCCCGAGTTGGGCTCAGGTAGCATATTCAAGTCACATTCCACTCAACTGCAGGTTGCCAATGGAACATGAAAGCTGCCGGCCCGTGGTGCAGTGGTGAAGTCTGCACGTTCTGGGTGTCCATGCGGAATTCTGGGGGTGAACCTCCTCACCGCTGGCCCAGCCATTCTCGGGGAGGCATGGGAGGTAGTGTAGAGGCAGCTGGGAAGCAACGTCAGACAGCGTCAGTATTCCTCAGCAAATACAGCAACATCGACAGCAGATCTGAGCACAGCCATAAACATCAGCCGAAACAAAACTAATGAAAACTTTAAAAGAACAGAAAAACCAAACCTCAGGAAAAAAAGAATAAGATCTCTAGAAATAAGCTTAGCTAAACTGGTGCAAGCTATTGAAATCGGAAACTAGCAAAACTTTGGGGAAAGAAATTCCAGAAGACACAAGCAAATGGAAGGGTATTCCGTGCTATAGGAATGTAGGATCTAAAATACTTGAAACCTCCATAACGGATAAAGCAATCTATGGATTCCATGCAATCCCAGTCAAAGCTGCAGAATCTTTCCCACAGAAATATAAGAGAGAATCCTTAAGTCTCTATCCAGCAACAAGGGACCCTGAATACCCAAAGGAATCCTGAGGAAAATGAACAAAGCAGGACATGTCACATTTACTGATTTCAACATGTAGGCCGAAGTGCTACGTACCGAAACGGCACAGTCTCGTCTCAAAAACAGACACAGAGATCAATGGAAAAGAATCGAGAGGCCAGAGGTCAACTCACACATATATGGACAGCCCATTTGCAACGAGGAAGGCAAGAGGATCAGTGGAGAAAGGAGAGTCTCAAGAAGAAAAGGTGCTGGAAAAATGCACAGCCATATGTGACACAATGAGAGTAGACCATGATGTTACATCAGGCTCACACACCACCTCGAAATGGATTAAAGCCTTGAACGGAAGACTTGAAACCGTGAAACTTCTAGTAGAAAACCAGCACCTTGCTCATGGCCATGTGGCATAGCCGCCTATTTGGAAGAAGCATGTGTGACTGGGCAAGGGCAACACACGAAACAAGAAACAAATGGGATTGCATCCAACGCAGAAGCTTCTGCCCAGCCGAGGAAACCATCCACTCAATGCAAAGACATCACAACTGCGAGTGGATGTTTCAAACCACACATCAGAGAAGGACTGAATAGCCAAAAGAGCCAACGACCACACATGCCAACACAAGAGAAAAAACAAGCCCATTAAAACCTGGGCAAAAGATGGAAACAGAGTTTTACCAAATAAGATAGAAAGATCGCCAACAGCTATATGAACACATGTTCATAATCATTACGTCTAAGGCCAATGCAAATCCAAATGGCAATCAGATAACAGCACATTGTGGTCAGAATGCCGATAAGGAACAAGACAGGAAACAACAAGTGTCGGAGAGGAGGTGGAGAGAAGGGAAGCCTCCTGCACCGTTGGTGGGAGTGTAAGCCGGTGCGGGAACTACACAAAGCGGTGTGGAATTTCCGCAGAAATTTCAGAATCCATCTACCATATGATCCAGCTATTCCTCTGCGTCGTATTTATCTGAAGAACTTGGAAACACCAACGCATAGGATTCCCTGCACCGCTGTGTTCACCACAGCCTTAATCCTGATGTCCAGGACTTGGATATCGCCCTGGGGCCCATCAAGGGACGAATGGAGAAGGAAGATTGGCTATAGCCGCACAATGGGATAGCACTCAGCTGCAAGGAAGGGTGCAGTCCAGCCATTTGTGACACCAGAATGGCTCCTGAGGGTATGAGGGGAACTGAAAGAAGCCCCAGGGAGAAAGTCACATACCGTAGGATCTCACTTACAAGGAGAAGAGTAAAATAAGGAGAAACAAACCGGTAGCACATGACAAGGGATTGGTGGTTCCCAGAGGGAATCGGTGGCAGAAGACAGTGGAAGAAAGAGTTGATTAGGCAACAGTGTGTGGTATGGGCATGTCATTAGGCTTACGGTGGTGAAGATGATGTACCATACAAAGAAGTCTAAATCTAGGAGGTTGTAAATCTGAAAACAATAGGGTGTTATAATGCAGGGTTATGGCAATCAATTCATGTAAAATCAAAACTACAAAAAGGCAAGGAGGTTTATGGCCTAAAGCTTTGGAGGCTGAAAGAGATTAGAGAAGATGAACTTCCAAGCATGGCTAATCACCTCCAAGTGCTTAATAATGCTACAGAAAGGTAGACAGTGGCAAAGAGATGAAGAACAACTCTACCAAGAGAACATGTTCCGTGCTAAACTCAGGATCCAAAGGAAAAGGTTACCGTCCATGATGTTACTACTAATTACCTTTACAAATAATCAAAGCAGGCCAACATCTTCCCCAGTTCAGGCAAAATGTTGGTCCAAGAATCCAATTCAGTGCCGGCCCTGTGGTGTACTGGGTAAGTTCCCACATTCCACTTGGGTGGTACAGGCTTCATCAGCGAGCATCATGGGTGCAGATCAGATTAGTAGCATTAGCAAATATAGATTTCACGGTATGGTGCAGACAGACATCCTAAAGAAGTCGAAATTGTGAAGAGACGTTATGAATACACATCAGAGTAAGAACCATGGGAATATTACAATCTATGAACGCATCAGGAACACTTCCCCAAATGATGAAGGAAGGAAAACATGTGACCTGCCAAGGTGGAAATGGAGATGACACGATCATTACGCATCAGAGGATTGACCAGGAAAATCAATCTCGGGAGGGACTCCAGGTCTTTCTCTGGGGATAGTCCACCCATTTGGACTCATCCACAAATGATGAGAGATAAAACCCAGGATAATCTGAAAGGAAAGAAACTGGTGTCCAGCGGGATTGTAGTAGACCTTTCAAAGTTCGAGGATAAAGTTATAAACAGACACGGAATCCAGAACAAGGAAAACTATCCTACCTGGAAAGGGGAAGTAGTCAGACTGGTATGAGATGGTCGTGAAGAACTGTGTGCATGGAGGTTTTCAGGACAGCTTAGAATTCTGAGGGTGTTTATGACATCACGATAAACATGTCACCCAAGATGGCCGCAGGTCTCCAGCCCGAGGATTGGCCTAGGCTTGGATACTCAAGTGACAGATACCTTGATACAGCTTTTGCAAACAGAATCTGGGCACAGAAACGTGAAGAGATGCAAGAGACGCTAATTCAATGGATAAGAAAGGAATCATTGGGAAGAAGTGATAACAGAGGGACAAGCACTGAGAGGAGAACATTGCCATCTCCTCAAGTCGATGGGGAGGCCATGCTGATTCAAGCTTGAAACTTGACTTGAAACAAGAGGCCGGACCTTGGGCTTATCAGACCTATGTTGGCCTTCTGCCTTACTCATAATCCAAAGTCAAGAATGATCTCTTGAAGACATTGAAGAGAAGAATAGAGGCCTCAGTCCTAGGTCCCTAGTATTCTGTGAAGAGAAGTCTCACTTTCCATAGCTCTGGCGTCATGGGCACCCACTGGGTACATGGTAATGTGTCACTAGGCATCTCTTTGAAGCCTGGAAGGAATGGGCCCCTGTCATGCTTGGGGTATGTCTCTTGGTTTGGAAGGACTCAGGAAGAGTGCGCAAAAGTACCCTTTTGCAGAAAGCTTCGTTACTGTGTGAAGGCTGTCCTCCCAGGCTAGAGTGCTCAGTTGAGATCAATGAGATTCTCTCCCCCATCTCTTGCCGTAGAAGGAGTATTGATTAGGTGTTTGACACCACGCATAACGATTTTTGCTGAAACTTAGAACATTACCATTCTACTTAAAGGAATATAAGCATGCCACAGCTGAGGAGGTAAATTAAACAAATAACAAAACCTGTGGAAATAAAGTAAGCCACTATCTAGACGTAATCTAGTGGAGCGTTCAAGGATCAGGTGTGAAGTTCTGAACTTTCCAAAGGATCTCTCACCTGGAGAGAGGAATCCATCAGATTCATCTAATTTGTCTCGGAACCATTGTGTCTGGGAAGGTGGTTTCCAGGACAACCTCAAACATGGGGTTTCTGATCTCACAATATCGAACCAACCAAGATGACCACGTTTACTCAGTGCTCAGTTGGATCTAGGCTAGGATGGCAAAGATTCCTTCAAATGACCGATGGAAATTCAAAGACAACACCCAACAGTAACGAAAGCACTCACACATCAGCCTACAGAACCTATGGTGATTAAAGAAATACCAAACTCCTAACTTGAAATGAAGGAAAACACACTGATAAGCATATCGAAGGGAGATAGCTCAGAACCATGACGATTAGACTATGGAAACGAAAGCAAGCTCCCAGAAAATGGAAGGCAAACAGAAATCACACCTCAATAATCCACAGTGAATTACTTCAGTGTTTAGTTAGGGTCTGCTTGAACGTTTGAAAGTCCGATAAAGTCACAACACCAAAACTTGCATTGAAGGTCAAACCTGGGCTAACTGGGAAGGGTGAGTTCTGAGACTGCTCCACGCGGGCTCTGAAACCCTGTGTCCCCAAAGCCTGATTGGAAAAGAGACACGATTTTGACAAATACTCCGACATCACAGTGGTCCAGAAAAAGAAGCTGGCTTCATCTACACAGGGCCAGAGTTGGGCTCAAGTAACATGTTAAAGTACATTCCACTCAACTGCAGATTGCCAATGGAACATGAAAGGGGCCAGCCAGTGGGGCAGCCGTGAAGTCCCTGCGTTCTGAGTCGGCAACCCAGAGTCGGCCACATGGAATCCTGGGGGTGAGCCTCCTCACCGCTCATCCAGCCATTCTGGGCCAGGCGTGCGACCCAGTGTAGAGGCATATGGGAAGCAACGTTATACCACGCTACTCTTTCTCAGCAAATACAGCAGCATGGCCAGCAGATGTGAGCACAGCCATAAACTTCTGCCAAAACAAACCAATTAAATGTTGCTAAGAATAGAGAAAAGGAACAGCAAAAAAGAAAGCATGCCAGTAAAAAGAAAAAAACATCTAGGAATAACATTGGCCAAACAGGAGAAAGCTATGTCTACTGAAATCCAGCAAAGCTTTGGGCAAAGAAATTCCATAAGACACAAGGAAACGGAAGTCTATTCCATGTTCTTTGAATGGAAGAACGAACACACTTTAAGCATCCATACCGCAAAAAGCAATGTCTCCATTCCATGTCGTCCCAGTCAAAGTTGCAGCAATCTTTCCCACAGAAATAGAAGAGAGAATACTAAAGTTTCTATGTGGCAACAAAGGACCCTGAATAGGAAAAGGAATCCTGAGGAAAACCAACAAAGCAGCATGTATCACACTTTCTGCTTGCCAAATATAGGATAAAGCGCTAGGTACCAGTACAGCACAGCCTTTCCCCCAAAATAGGCACACAGACCCATGGAACAGAATTGAGCCCAGCAGTCAACTGCCACATATATGGGCAGCCCATTTTCAACACGGGAGCCAAGAGGAGACAGCAGAGAAAGGAGAGTCTCAAAAAGAAACAGTGCTGGGAAGACCTCGGAGCCACAAGTGGCACAATGAGACTAGACCATGATGTTACACCAGGCACACATACCACATTGAAATGGATTAAAGCTTTGAATGGAAGACTTGAAACCATGAAACTGCTGCCGGAAGATGCAGGCAGCTTGCTCTTTGCCATCTGGCATAGCCGCCTACTTGGAAGAAGCATGTGTGACTGGGTAAGGGCAACAAAAGAAACAAGAAACAAGCGTGACTCCATCCAACGCAGAAGCTTCTACCCGGCCAACGAATCCATCAACTCAATGCAAAGACAGCACAACAACTGCGACAGGATGTTTGCAGAACAGACATCGGAGAAGGGGTGAACAGCCATAAGATCCAGTGAACTCATACATCTCCACAGGAAAAAAAACAATGAGCCCAACAAAACCTGGGCAAAAGATGGAAACACACATTTCTCCCAGGAAGATAGAAAGATGGCCAACAGGCTGTATGAAAACATGTTCCTCATCATTAAGTGTGAGGCCAATGCAAATCCGAAGTGCAATGAGACAGCAGCTCACAGTGGTCAGAATGGCTATAAGGGTGAAGACACGAAACAACAAGTTTCAGAGAGGAGGTGGAGAGAAGGGAAGCCTCCTGCACTGCAGGTGGGAGTTTGAGCCGATGCAGCCACTACACAAAGGAGTGAAAATTCAGAATGTTTCAGAATCCACCTAGCATATGATCCAGCTATTCCTCTGTGACGTATATATCCAAAGATCATGGAAACAGTAATGCACAGAGATCCGTGCACTGCTGTGAGCACCACAGCCTTACGCCCGATATCAAAGACTTGGAAGCCTCCCTGATGCCCATCAAGGGACGAATGGAGAAGGAAGATAGGCTATAGCCACACAGTGGCATAGCATTCAGCTTTCGGAACGGATGCAGTCCAGCCATTTGTGACCACCAGAATGGCTCCTGAGGGTACTAGAGGAACTGAAACAAGCACCGGGGTAAGGTCAAATACCACAGGATCTCACGTACAGGAGAAGAGGAAAAACGGACCAACAAACAGGTAGCATGTGACATGGGATTGGTACTTCCCAGAGGAAAAGTAGGCGAGGGCCAGAGGGAGAAATAGTTGATTAGGCACAAGTATCGTGAGAGCCTGTAATTAGCTTTATGGTGGTGAAGATGATGTAACCTACTCAGAAGTTTAAATCTATGAGGATGTAGATCTGAAAGCCATAGCATGTTAGAATGCAGGGTTGCGGCAATCAATCCACATAAAATCAGAACTCCAAAAAGGGGTGCAGACTTACGGCCTAAAGCTTTATAGGCTGAAAGAGATCAGAGAGGATGAACTTCCAAGGATTGGTAATCACCTCAAAGTGTTTAATGATGCTACAGAAAGGTAGACCTTCGCAAAGTGATGAAGCGGAATACTAGCAAGAGAACATGTTCCGTGCTAAACTCATGAACCAATGGAAAATAATACCTTCCACGATGTTGCTACTGATTCCCTTCACGAATGATTGAAGCAGGCCAACATCTTCCCAAGTTCAGGCCAAAGTTTGGTGCAGAAGTCTAATTCATTGCCAGCCCTGTGGTGCAGCAGGTAAGTGCCCAACTTCCTCTTGCGTGGCCCGGGCTTCAGGGGCTAGCATCATGGGTACAGATCAGATTTCTAGCATTAGGAAATCCAGATTTCAAGGTATGGTTGGCACAGAGATCATAAAGAAGTAGTAATTGTGAGGAGACCTTATCAATACTCACCAGAAAAAGAACCATGAGAATATTAGAGTCTATGAACGCATCTGGTACGCTTTGCCAAATCATGAAGGAAGGAAAATATGTGACCCACCAAGGTGGAATTGTCAGACTGCCATGAGATCACACGATCATTGTGCATCACAGGATTTCCTGGGCAACGTCAACTTGGGAGGGAGTCCACGACTTTCTCTGGGGAAAGTCCACCCATTTGCCCATATCCACAAACGATATGCGATAAAACCCAGGATAATCTTAAAGGAAAGAAACCGGTGTCTAGAGGGAATGTAGTAGACCTTTCCAAGTTAGAGGACAAAGTTGAAAACCGACAACACATCCAGAACAAGGAAAACTATCCTTCCTCGAAAGGGGGAGTAGTCAGGCTGGGAGGAGACGGCTCTGAAACACTGTGTGCATGGAGGTTGTCAGGACAACTTTGAATTCTGAGAGTGTTTATGACATTACAGTGAACGTGTCACCCCAGATGGCTGCATGTTTACAGTACCAGGATTGGCTTAGGCTGGGATACTCAAGTGAGAGATACCCAGAAACAGCTTTTCCAAACAGAAACCAGGCACAGAAACTTGAAGAGATCAAAGAGATGCTGATTCCAGGGATAAGAAAGGTATCATTGTGATGATACTTCATTCTTCCTTCGTTTTCTTCCATTCCATGCGCACTGATGCCCTTCCGTTTCCTTGTATCTTGTGGAATTTCTTTCCCCAAAGCTTTGCCACTTCTCGGTTTACATAGCTTTCACCTGTTTGGCACAGCTTATTCCTAGATACCTTGTTCTTCCTACTAGCATGTTTTTTTTTTTGAGGTTCAGTTTTTCTATCCTTTGCAACTTTTGATTGGTTTTATTTAGGCAGATGTTTACTGCTGTGCTCACATCTGCTGGCAATGCTGCTGTATTTGCTGAGGAAGACTGGCCCAGTCTAACGTCGCTTCCCATCTGCCTGTTTCCTTTGTTGCCCATTCCTGTCACACACGCTTCTTCCAAATAGGCTGCTAAGACAGATGGCAATGAGCATGCTGCCTAGGTTTTCTCCTAGAAGTCTCACGGTTTCAAGTCTTCCATTCAAGTCTTTAATCCGTTTCGAGGTGGTGTGTGTGACTAGTGTAACATCATGCTCTACTCTCATTGTGTTACATTTGGCTGTGCAGTCTTCCCAGCACCGTTTCTTGTCGAGACTCTCCTTTCTCCGCTGTGTACTCTTGGTTCCCTGGTTGAAAATGTGTTGCGCATGTATGCATGTGCATATATGCGTGAGTTGACCTCTGGGCTCTTGGTGCCTGTTTTTGTGCCCAGACTGTGCAGTTTCGCTTCCTAGCACTTCGTCCTATATGTGGAAATCAGAAAGTGTGATACGTCCTGCTTTGTTCATTTTCTTCAGGATTCCTTTGGGTATTCAGGGTCCTTTCTCTCTCTTCTATTTCTGTGGGAAAGATCTCTAGAGGCAGTTCAGATTCCACCTAGTTCCTTTATCATTAAAAGAATTATCATCCCCCCTTCTCCAGGAACTACTATCTAGCCCATCACTCACTCTTAACTGACAAAAAGAAAGGAGGGGAAAGGAGAAATGGCCATAAGTGTGCCATTGAAAGAGTCTAGCATCTCGAGGGTCTTCTCCATAAGTATTAGTGAAAAGGCTAAAAACAAAGTTTACCTTCATAACTGGTGAGCTTTATATTATTGTACCTGATTCACGGCAGTAGCTTTTAAAACAATAGTTGTACAGTCTCTGTGTATGCGTGTCTATGTGTAGGTTATACATGTGATATTTTCAGCCTTGGGTGGTATGACCAATATTAAGATCTCTGTTTAGTTGGCTTATAGTAAGTGTTTACATAAATGCTAAATGCAGTAGAAATCAACTCAGTGCCTTTCAAAGTTAATGTCATGTGAATTAACCTTTGGTAAATGAAAGACTGTTTAAGTTTGTTGGTCTGATTGAAAATAGTCTTGTTGTCAGGGATGTCGGTATTTGCATAGGGATGCAGGCCTTCAGCCTGGGTTTACTAGTCATATAAGTTCACTTTGTCTGCTAAATTTGTCAGCAAAGTAATAGCTTTAAATGATGACCAGTTTTGTCTAAGGCCTCATGAGGTTTCAGTAGGTAATCTGAACATAATTGATGGAAACAAATGGTTTAAATAGATAATACTCATTAAAGTGAGTACAAAAACTTTTATGGTCTGTATAGTTTGGGAAAGAAAAACAGCTTCGAAATGCTTTTTGGTAACCATCTTGAGTTTTGCCGAGTTAAGTTAAATGATAAAAATCTGAATATCTGGGTCATTTCTGGATAGGACGAAACACTGAAACATTATTAGTAAACACATCTAAGTTATCTACTTTTGGCTTCTTCTTGAAGAGGCTAAAAACGTGTGGGTGTATGAAAAACCATGCCTTGTGTTTTATTGTAAAGTGGCGTGTTTCTAAATTTATGAAGTGTTCAGAATGCTGATATAAAAGACAATTCATAATTGTTTTCCTTTTTTGTGTTTAATAGGTCTGTTAAGGGTTAAAAGTTCTAATTAACCTACGTAATTAAAGCTACAGGAAATTACTAACAAAGAGAGCTCTGTATTCAAGGAAGTTAAAATGTACGTTTTCAGTAAAAAAGGTATAAATAATGGAAATATTTTTGTTTGATTGGTTAAGGAAGATAAACTCCTCCTGATGTACTAGAATGGAAAAAAGAAAGACTTTGGGACAAATTCTGAAAACATAAAAGAAAGCTTTAGAAGGTTTGTGAAGAAGAAAATCTGAAAGGAGTTTTATGCCTGGTCAAGAAGACTAAAGTAAGTTCAATTAAGTGAATGAGTTTGAATGTTAAAAATAAGTAGGTGCAGAAATTCAAGTTTGGTTTTCTCTAAAAGGATACATTTTCTTGAACTTTTAATCTGCTCTTGATAAAGAGGTTATAAAAGCTATTCCTTTGAGTGAGTCTACCTAAGAGACAAACCTCTTTTGTGAATATAATGACTTAGGTCACTCTTAAGATTATTGACTCTTTCTGTTATCACTTTGAATAGATACCTGAGCATATTTCACAGTCAGTGTTGTTTCACATTTGAACAAGCATTTGAAAAGCTTTTGATATGTTTTGACAAGATTCTCCCTCAAAAATATTCAAATCATAAATGAAGGCTGTCTTTTGACCTGGTAGACAGAAGAAAAATTAATCTGAGGCTTTTCAGAGGGCCCTTGAGACATCTCAAAGACATTTGCTCTCTCTTCCTATAAGGAGGAAAATACTAAACTAATTAGACTTATTTGGTCTATTACATTGCACGGGAATCATTGTAAAATAAGTAATGATAGACTTTCTTAGGTGTTATTAGATGGGTAAATGTTATTAATATAGATGTCTTAAAATTATATAGCATCCAAAATTTCTGATCTGTCCTGGTTATCTGTCATAAGTCCACTTATTATCTGGAAGTTTAATATGTCACAGAAGTAGCCAACTTTCTTTGGCAATTGCCCTTTTGAATCCTTTGTCCATTTCCAGGTAGTTGTTGTTTTACTCTGATTCTTTTTCCTTTTGCAAGTATGTTTCATCTTCTGAGAAATTCCTGGAAAGGGTTCTGACAAAAAGGTTCTAAACGACAGGCTTCTGATAAACTTTCAGATTGTAAAACTGAACGGAGTAAGAAATTACAGAATTCTAACAGAAACTAAGTTCATCAGTCTATTACCAGAAGATTCAGCCCAAGAACTGATTATGCAGGGCTGTGTGAACTGATAAGGATGATTGTAATTTTTTAGGACTTCTATTTGAAATATTGTTGAGTTTTGATGTGTTGTTTTGTTTTCTCATAATGAAGGAAAGCTTTTTCTCTTTTCTCTTATGCTAACTATGACTTACAGCCATTTGGTGAAATTATACCTTCATGAGCAAAACTGAAACATTTACCTTTTTCTCCCTACCTTATCCCTAAGGAATTGTCAAACCCTTTGTTACTGAGTATTGTCATTTCGTGGCAATATTTGCATAAGTTCCATAAGAATCTGTTCTCCTTATAACAGGACACATTGGTTATATTACCAAGGCTTTGACTGGAATGTCATATTTGAAACATACAGGCTCAGATACGACAAGACAGCATTTCAGGAACAAAGATTGGACTTTCTGGAATACAGCCACTTGGAAACATGGGCCTGGTACCTTGTTTACAGAGATTCTGGCAATCTTGCCCGGTCACTAAGGAATCTTGCTTATCTGGCAGGTGCAGGGAACCTCCGAATATTTTGGGTGACCTCAAAGAGAATGCCACTCAAATCTGTAGGTACTGCAGGCCAAATCTGATGGCAAGTCCTTGGCTTGGCTTTTCTGGCCTCTAGAGGCCTTCACAGTTCAATCTGAGACTCCTCAGAAAACATTCCAGCAAAGCAGATTTTAAAAAACCTGTATAAGCAATTCCGATTCTTTCTGCTCTTATGTAAATAATTGGAGCAAGTTGTATTGAAACTACACTTTATTTGCAAACGTGTTAATCATAATTTGGCTATCTTTTGTAAAAATGAGGATGATTTAAGTGAGCATGGCCTCCCCATAGACTTGAATAGATGACAACGTTCTCCTCTCAGTACTTGTCCCACTATTCTCGCTTCTGGCCAAGGATTCCATTCTTATCCCTTGAATCAGAGTCTGTTTGACTTCTTCCAGTTTCTGTGCCAGCTTTCTGTTTGTCAAAGCTGTTTCTGGGTATCTCTGCCTTTAATAGCCTAGCCTAGGCCAATCCTCAGACTGTAACCATGCAGCCATCTTGGGGGACATTTTCACCGTGATGTCATAAACGACCTCAAAATTCTAAGTTGTCCTGACAACCTCCATGCACACAGAGTTTCAGAGCCATCTCAGACCAGTCTGACTGCTCACCCTTTCCAGATAAGATAGTCGTCCTTTTTCTGGATTTCTTGTCGGTTTCTAACTTTCTCCTTGAACTTTGAAAGGGCTGCTACATTCTCTCTAGACACTGGTTTCTTTCCAGTGTAAGATTATCCTTGGTTGTATCTCTTATATCTTGTGTAGATGGCCAAGTGGGTGGACCATCCCCAGAGAAAGTCCTGGACTCCCTCCCAAGTTGAAGTTGCCCAGGCAATCCTCTGATGTGCAATGATCGTGTCATCTCCTAGCACTCTGCCAATTCCACCATGGCAGGTCACGTGTCTTCCTTCCTTCTTACTTTGGGGAAGTGTACCAGATGCGTTCATTGATTGTAATATTCTCATGGAGCTTTTTCTGGTGCGAATTGATAACGTATCCTCAGAATTGCTACTTGTTTATGATCTCTGTCCACACCGAACCATGAAATCTGTATTTCCTAACACTGCTAAAGTGATCTGCACCCGTAATGTGAAACAGTGAGGCCCCGGCCGCCCAAGTGGAAGGTGGGCCCTTACTCCACCACAAAGCAGGCCCTGAATTCTTATGTTGGACCAACCTTTTGTCTGAACTTGGGAAGACGTGGGCTTGTTGGGATTATTCGTGAAGGTGATTTCTATTAACATCATGGACGGTAACATTTTCCCTTGGTTCATGGGTTTAGCACGCATCATGTTCTGTGGGTAGTAATCCTCTTCATCTATTTGGAATGGTCTAACTTTCTGTAGAATCAATAAGAATTTTGAGGTGATTTTCCATCCTTGGAAGTTCGCCTTCTCTAAACGCTTTCAGCCCCAAAAGCATTATGCCGTCATTCTGGACCCCATTTTGGATTTTGATTTTAGGTGAATTTATTGCCATAACCCTGCATTAGAACATCCTATATCTTTCAGATTTGCATCCTCATTGGTTTAGACTTCTGTGTAGGTTACATCATCTTCACCAGCTAAAGCTGAATCACAACCCCTCGCCGCACATTGGTGTCTCATCATTGATTGTAATATTCTCATGGAGCTTTTTCTGGTGCGAATTGATAATGTATCCTCAGATGGTGTCTCATCATCTCTTTTACCCTCCACCACTACCCCACTCTGCATCTGGGAACTCCCAATAAAATGTCCCATGCCACCTGTTGGTTAGAGCTTGCTTTTTCTTCTCCTTGTAAGAGAGATCCTTACGGTATATGACGTTCTCCCTGGGGCTTGTTTCACTTCCCATAAAATCCTCACAGCCATTCTGGGTGTCACAAATGGCTGAAATGCAACCTTTGCTCCAGCTGAGTGGTAAGCATTGTGTGGGTATAGCCCATCTTCCTTATGCATTTTTCCCTTGCTGGGCACCAGGGCGGCTTTCAAATCTTGGATAGCGGGAGTAAGGCTGTTGTGAAATCAGCAGTGCATGTCTCGTTATGAGGTAGTGTTTCTAAGCTCTTTGGACAAACACGCCTCAGAGGAACAGCTGGATCATATGGGACATGGATTCTTAAATTTCTGAGGCAGTTCCACACCGCTTGCCATAGTGGCTGCACCGGTTTCCACTCCCACTTGCAGTGCAGGAGACTTCCCTTCTCTCCACCTCCTCTCTGACACTTGTTATTTCCTGTCTGCTTCCTTCTAGCCATTCTGACCACAGTGAGCTGCCATGTCCTTGCAGTTTGGATTTGCATTTTCCTGAGACTTAATGATGGTGAACAAGTTTTCATGCACCTGCTGGCCCTCTTTCTATCTTCTTCAGAGAAATCTCTGCTTCCATCTCTTGACCAGGTTTTCATTGGCTTGTTTTGTTTCTTGTGGAGACTACTGAGTTGATTTTATCTTTGGGTTTTTCACCCCTTGTCCGATGTGTGGTTTGCAAACATCCTCTCCCAGGTGTTGTGCTGTCTTAGCATTCAGTCGATGGTTTCTTTGACTGGCAGAAGTGTGTGCATTTGATGTGGTCCCGTTTGTTTCTTGTTTACTTTGTTGCCCTTGCCCAGTCAGACATGCTTCTTCCAAATAGGCGGCTCAGACAGATGGCAAAGAGCACTCTGCCTAGGTCTTCTCCTACAAGGTTCACGATTTCAAGTCTGCCATTCAAGGCTTTAATCCATTTCAGGTGGGGTGTGTGCCAGGTGTAACATCATGGTGTACTCTCGTTGTGTTCCATGTGGCTGTGCAGGATTCCCAGCAACATTTATGGTAGAGAGTCTCCTTTCTCCGCTGTCTCCTCTTGGCTCCCTGGTGGAAAATGGGGTGTCCATGTAAGTTTGAGTTGGGCTCTGGGTTCTCGATTCTCTTGCATGGGTCTGTGTGCCTGTTTTTGGGCCCAGACTGTGCCTTCTCGGTACCTAGTGCTTCGTCCTCTATGTTGAAATCAGAAATTGTGACACGTGCTGCTTTGTTCGTTTTCCTGAGAATTCCTTTCCCTATTCAGGGTCTGTTGTTGCTGGGTAGAAACTTTAGGATTCTCTCTTCTTCTCTGTGGCAAATACTGCTGCAATTTTGACTCGGATTGCATGGAATTCAGAGACTCCTTTCTGCGGTATGAACCATTCAAGTGTGTTAATCCTTCCATTCCTAGATCCCTCAATATCTTTTTTTCTTGTGTCTTCTTGAATTTCTTTCCCCAAAGGTTTGCTAGTTTTTGAATTAACATAGAATTCACCTGTTTTGCTAAGATTCTTCACGGAGATCCTATTCTTCGTAATGGCAAGCTCCTGGGTTTTTTTTCTTAGCTTCAGTTTTTCTATTCTTTGCAACTTTTAATTGGTTTTGTTTTGGCACAAGTGCATTGCTGTGCTCACGTCTGCTGGCAATGCTCCTGTATTTGCTGTGGAAGTCTGGCCCTGTCCAACGTCCCTTCCCATCTGCCTCTACTCTACCTCGGACGCCTGCACCAGAACAACTGAAGCAGTGGTGAGGAGGCCCAAACCGAGGATTCCACCCAGCCCATACTGGGCCACAGACCCAGAAGGTGCGGACCTCACCACTGCACCACCGGCCGGCCACTTACATGTTCAGTGGCAACGTGCAGTTGAGTGCAATGGGAGTTAAATATACTAGTGAGCCCAACTCTAGCACTGTGTAGATGAGGCTAGGTTGTTTTTCGGGTCCATTGTGATGTCAGAGGATTTGTCATAATTGTGTCTCTGAGGTCCAGCATGCTTCCTGGATACAGGTTTCAGAGCCTGCTTGGAGCAGTCTCATAACTCACCCTTCCCAGTTAGCCCATGCTTGACCTTCGCTGCCGTTTTTTGGCTTGTGAATTTCTCTGACTTTCAAACGTTCCAGCAGAGTCTGTCTAAAGACGGACATCATCTTTCATTGTGGATAATTCAGGTGTGATTTCTGTTCACCTTCCATTTTCTGGGTCCTCTTTTTCTTTTCCATAGTATACTCGTCATGGTCTTTCTCAGCTATCTCCCTTAGACATGCTTATCAGTCCGTTCTCCTTCATTCCAAGGGATTAGTTTGTATTTCGTTAATCGCTGTATGTTCTCTAGGGTGAGGTGTGAGTGCTTTCGTGACTCTTGGTTGTTGTCCTTGAATTTGCACCGGTCACTTGTAGGACTCTTGGCTACCCTAGCCTAGGTCAAACTAAGCACTGAGAACACGTGGTCATGTGGGTTGGTTTGACATCCTGAGATCAGAAACTCCAAATTCGAGGTGGTCCTGGCAACCCCCTTCACGGACACAATGTTTCCAAGACAACTTAGACAAATCGGATGAATTCCACTCTCCAGGAAAGATATTTTTCTGTCTCTTTTCCGGATTTGGGAAGTTTCGAACTTGACCCCTGATCCTTGAACGTTCCCCTAGATTCCGTCCAGATACGGGCTTACTTAATTTTTATAGGGTGTGCCATTTGTTTGCCCTACATCCTCTACCCTGGCCTGTTTATTTTTCTTGAAACACAACTGTAAAGTTCTAATTTTCGTGCAACTTCCTTACATATGGTGTCAAAACACATAATCAATAATCCTTCTACGGCAAGAGGTAGGGGGAGAGAATTTCGATGGAGGCAAACAGAGCACACTAGCCTGGGAGGGCAGCCTTCACGAAGGAACGAAGCCCTGTGGAAGAGGGTGCTTTTCAGCACCCTTGTAGAGCACTTCCAAACAAAGAGACATACCCCAAGCGTGACAGGGCTCCATTCCTTCAAGGCTTCCAAGACATCTCTTGGGACACATTACCATGTGCCCAGTGGGCCCACGTGACACCAGAGCTTCGGAAAAAGAGACTGACCTTCAAAGAATGCTATGGGCCTTGGAAAGGAGGCATCGATTCTTCTCTTCAATGTCCTCAAGACATCTTTCTTGACTTTGCATTATGCTTAAGGCACAAGGGCACTGTAGGTGTGATGAACGCCAAGTCCGGCCACTTGTTTCCAATGAAGTTGCAAGCTTGAATCAGCATGACCTCCCCATAGACTTGAATAGATGACAATGTTCTCCTCTCCGTGCCTGTCCCTCTATTCTCACTTGTGGCCTAGGGTTCCTTTCTTATCCCTTGCATCAGACTCTGTTTTATCTCTTCTAGTTTCTGTGCCTGCTTTCTGTTTGCCAAACCTGTTTCTGGGTATCTGTCCCTTTAATAGCCTAGCCTAGGCCAATCCTCAGACTGTAACCATGCGGCCACCCTGGGGGACATGTTCACCGTGATGTCATAAGCGACCTCAAAATTCGAAGTTGTCCTGACAACCTCCGTGCACACAGAGTTTCACAGCCATCTCAGACCAGTCTGACTCCTCACCCTGTCTAGGTAGGATAGTTTTCCTTTTTCTGCAATTGTTGTCAGTTTCTATCTTTCTCCTTGAACTTCGAAAGGGCTCCTACATTCTCTCTAGACACTGGTTTCACTCCTGTAAGATTATCCCGGGTTTTATCTCTTATATCTTGGGTAGATGGCAAAATGGGTGGACCTTACCCAGAAAAAGTCCTGGACTCCCTCACAAGTTGAAGTTGCCCAGGGAATGTTCTGATGCACAATGATGGTGTCATCTCGTGGCACGCTGCCAATTCCACCTTGGCAGGTCACAAGTTTTCCTTCCTTCTGCCTTTGGGAAGTGTACCAGATACTTCCATAGATTGTAATATTCTTATGGTTCCTTTTCTTGTGCGTATTGATAACGTATCCTCACAATTGCTGCTTATTTATGATCTCTGCCCGCACCATACCATGAAATCTATATTTCCTAACACTACTAATGTGATATGCACTCGTAATGTGAAACAGTGAGGCCCGGGCCGCCCAAGCGGAATGTGGGCACTTACCTGCTCCACCACAGGGCCGGCCCTGAATTGTACTTTTGGACCAACCTTTTGCCTGAACTTGGGAAGACGTGGGCCTGTTTGGATTATTCGTGAAGGTGATTAGTAATAACATCATGGACGGTAACATTTTCCGTTCGTTCATGGGTTTAGGACTGATCATGTTCTCTTCGTAGTATTCCTCTTCACCTATTTGGAATGGTCTGCCTTTCTGTAGCATCTGTAAGCATTTGGAGGTGATTTTCCATCCTTGGAAGTTCACCTTCTGTAAACTCTTTCCGCCCCCAAAGCTTTATGACATCATTCTGGACCCCTTTTTGGATTTTTGATTTGAGGTGAATTTATAGCCATGACCCTGCATTAGAACGTACTATAACTTCCAGATTCACATCCTCATTGCTTTAGACTTCTGTGTAGCTTACATCATCTTCACCAGTGTAAGACTAATCACAGGCCCTCACCACACACTTGTGCCTAATCTTCTCTTTCACCCTCCGTCACCGCCCCTCTTTGCCTCTGGGAGCCCGCATACAAATGTTCAGTGCCACCTGTTGGTTAGTGCTTGCTTTTTCTTCTCCTTGTAAGTGAGATTCTATGGTATTTGAATTTCTCACTGGGGCTTGTTACACTTCCCCTAAAACCCTCACAGCCATTCTGGTGGTCACAAATGGCTGGATTGCATCATTTGTTCCGGCTGAGTGGTATACCATTGTGTGGCTATAGCCCATCTTCCTTCTCCAATCATCCCTTGCTGGACACCAGGGTGCTTTCCAAGTCTTGGATATCCGGAGTAAGACTGTGGTGAACACAGCCATGCACATGTCTTTATGCGGTAGTCTTTCTGACTTTTTTGGATAAGCAAGCGGCAGATTAATAGCTGGGTCATACGGGACATGGATACTTAAATTTCTGAGGCAGTTCAACACCTTTGGCATCGTGGCTGCACCGGGTTACACTCCCACCAGCAGTGCAGGAGGCTTCCCTTCTCTGCACCTCCTCTCTGACACTTGTTATTTCCTGTCTGCTTCCTTCTAGCCATGCTGACCACAGTGAGCTGCCATGTCCTTGCAGTTTGGATTTGCATTTTCCTGAGACTTAATGATGGTGAACAAGTTTTCATGCACCTACTGGCCCTCTTTCTGTCTTCTTCGGAGAAATCTCTGCTTCCATCTTTTGGCCAGGTTTTCATTGGCTTGTTTTTTTTCTTGTGGAGACGTGCGAGTTGATTGTATCTTTGGGCTTTTCACCCCTTGTCCGATGTGTGGTTTGCAAACATCCTCTCCCAATTGTTGTGGTGTCTTAGTATTCAGTTGATGGTTTCCTTGAGTGGGCAGAAGTGTGTGCATTTGATGTGGTCCCGTTTGTTTCTTGTTTCCTTTGTTGCCCTTGCCCAGTCAGACATGCTTCTTCCAAATAGGCGGCTCAGACAGATGGCAAAGAGCACTCTGCCTAGGTCTTCTCCTACAAGGTTCACGGTTTCAAGTCTGCTATTCAAGGCTTTAATCCATTTCAGGTGGTGTGTGTGCCAGGTGTAACATCATGGTGTACTCTCGTTGTGTTCCATGTGGCTGTGCAGGCTTCCCAGCACCGTTTATTGTAGAGACTCTCCTTTCTCCGCTGTCTCCACTTGGCTCCCTGGTCCAAAATGGGCTGTCCATGTAAGTTTGAGTTGGGCTCTGGGCTCTCAATTGTTTTGCATGGGTCTTCATGCCTGTCTTGGGGCCCAGACTGTGCCGTTTCGGTACCTAGCGCTTCGTCCTCTATGTTGAAATCAGAAATTGTGACACGTGCTGCTTTGTTCGTTTTCCTGAGGATTCCTTTGCCTAGTCAGGGTCTCGTGTTGCTGGCTAGAAACTTTAGGATTCTCTCTTCTTCTCTGTGGCAAATACTGCTGCAACTTTGACTGGGATTGCATGGAATCCAGAGATTCCTTACTGCGGTATGAACCTTTCAAGTGTGTTAATCCTTCCATTCCTAGATCCCTCGATATCTTTTTTTTTCTTGTGTCTTCTTGAGTTTCTTTCCCCAAAGGTTTGCTAGTTTTTCAATTAACATAGAATTCACCTGTTTTGCTAAGGTTATTCACAGAGATCCTATTCTTCGTAATGGCAAGCTCCTGTTTTTTTGTTTTTTTTTTCCTTAGCTTCAGTTTTTCTGTTCTTTGCAACTTTTAATTGGTTTTGTTTTGGCACAAGTGCATTGCTGTGCTCACATCTGCTGGCAATGCTCCTGTATTTGCTGTGGAAGTCTGGCCCTGTCCAACGTCCCTTCCCATCTGCCTCTACTCTACCTCGGACGCCTGCACCAGAACAACTGAAGCAGTGGTGAGGAGGCCCAAACCGAGGATTCCACCCAGCCCATACTGGGCCACAGACCCAGAAGGTGCGGACCTCACCACTGCACCACCGGCCGGCCACTTACATGTTCAGTGGCAACGTGCAGTTGAGTGCAATGGGAGTTAAATATACTAGTGAGCCCAACTCTAGCACTGTGTAGATGAGGCTAGGTTGTTTTTCGGGTCCATTGTGATGTCAGAGGATTTGTCATAATTGTGTCTCTGAGGTCCAGCATGCTTCCTGGATACAGGTTTCAGAGCCTGCTTGGAGCAGTCTCATAACTCACCCTTCCCAGTTAGCCCATGCTTGACCTTCGCTGCCGTTTTTTGGCTTGTGAATTTCTCTGACTTTCAAACGTTCCAGCAGAGTCTGTCTAAAGACGGACATCATCTTTCATTGTGGATAATTCAGGTGTGATTTCTGTTCACCTTCCATTTTCTGGGTCCTCTTTTTCTTTTCCATAGTATACTCGTCATGGTCTTTCTCAGCTATCTCCCTTAGACATGCTTATCAGTCCGTTCTCCTTCATTCCAAGGGATTAGTTTGTATTTCGTTAATCGCTGTATGTTCTCTAGGGTGAGGTGTGAGTGCTTTCGTGACTCTTGGTTGTTGTCCTTGAATTTGCACCGGTCACTTGTAGGACTCTTGGCTACCCTAGCCTAGGTCAAACTAAGCACTGAGAACACGTGGTCATGTGGGTTGGTTTGACATCCTGAGATCAGAAACTCCAAATTCGAGGTGGTCCTGGCAACCCCCTTCACGGACACAATGTTTCCAAGACAACTTAGACAAATCGGATGAATTCCACTCTCCAGGAAAGATATTTTTCTGTCTCTTTTCCGGATTTGGGAAGTTTCGAACTTGACCCCTGATCCTTGAACGTTCCCCTAGATTCCGTCCAGATACGGGCTTACTTAATTTTTATAGGGTGTGCCATTTGTTTGCCCTACATCCTCTACCCTGGCCTGTTTATTTTTCTTGAAACACAACTGTAAAGTTTTAATTTTCGTGCAACTTCCTTACATATGGTGTCAAAACACATAATCAATAATCCTTCTACGGCAAGAGGTAGGGGGAGAGAATTTCGATGGAGGCAAACAGAGCACACTAGCCTGGGAGGGCAGCCTTCACGAAGGAACGAAGCCCTGTGGAAGAGGGTGCTTTTCAGCACCCTTGTAGAGCACTTCCAAACAAAGAGACATACCCCAAGCGTGACAGGGCTCCATTCCTTCAAGGCTTCCAAGACATCTCTTGGGACACATTACCATGTGCCCAGTGGGCCCACGTGACACCAGAGCTTCGGAAAAAGAGACTGACCTTCAAAGAATGCTATGGGCCTTGGAAAGGAGGCATCGATTCTTCTCTTCAATGTCCTCAAGACATCTTTCTTGACTTTGCATTATGCTTAAGGGACAAGGGCACTGTAGGTGTGATGAACGCCAAGTCCGGCCACTTGTTTCCAATGAAGTTGCAAGCTTGAATCAGCATGACCTCCCCATAGACTTGAATAGATGACAATGTTCTCCTCTCCGTGCCTGTCCCTCTATTCTCACTTGTGGCCTAGGGTTCCTTTCTTATCCCTTGCATCAGACTCTGTTTTATCTCTTCTAGTTTCTGTGCCTGCTTTCTGTTTGCCAAACCTGTTTCTGGGTATCTGTCCCTTTAATAGCCTAGCCTAGGCCAATCCTCAGACTGTAACCATGCGGCCACCCTGGGGGACATGTTCACCGTGATGTCATAAGCGACCTCAAAATTCGAAGTTGTCCTGACAACCTCCGTGCACACAGAGTTTCACAGCCATCTCAGACCAGTCTGACTCCTCACCCTGTCTAGGTAGGATAGTTTTCCTTTTTCTGCAATTGTTGTCAGTTTCTATCTTTCTCCTTGAACTTCGAAAGGGCTCCTACATTCTCTCTAGACACTGGTTTCACTCCTGTAAGATTATCCTGGGTTTTATCTCTTATATCTTGGGTAGATGGCAAAATGGGTGGACCTTACCCAGAAAAAGTCCTGGACTCCCTCACAAGTTGAAGTTGCCCAGGGAATGTTCTGATGCACAATGATGGTGTCATCTCGTGGCACTCTGCCAATTCCACCTTGGCAGGTCACAAGTTTTCCTTCCTTCTGCCTTTGGGAAGTGTACCAGATACTTCCATAGATTGTAATATTCTTATGGTTCCTTTTCTTGTGCGTATTGATAACGTATCCTCACAATTGCTGCTTATTTATGATCTCTGCCCGCACCATACCATGAAATCTATATTTCCTAACACTACTAATGTGATATGCACTCGTAATGTGAAACAGTGAGGCCCGGGCCGCCCAAGCGGAATGTGGGCACTTACCTGCTCCACCACAGGGCTGGCCCTGAATTGTACTTTTGGACCAACCTTTTGCCTGAACTTGGGAAGACGTGGGCCTGTTTGGATTATTCGTGAAGGTGATTAGTAATAACATCATGGACGGTAACATTTTCCGTTCGTTCATCGGTTTAGGACTGATCATGTTCTCTTCGTAGTATTCCTCTTCACCTATTTGGAATGGTCTGCCTTTCTGTAGCATCTGTAAGCATTTGGAGGTGATTTTCCATCCTTGGAAGTTCACCTTCCGTAAACTCTTTCCGCCCCCAAAGCTTTATGACATCATTCTGGACCCCTTTTTGGATTTTTGATTTGAGGTGAACTTATAGCCATGACCCTGCATTAGAACGTACTATAACTTCCAGATTCACATCCTCATTGCTTTAGACTTCTGTGTAGCTTACATCATCTTCACCAGTGTAAGACTAATCACAGGCCCTCACCACACACTTGTGCCTAATCTTCTCTTTCACCCTCCGTCACCGCCCCTCTTTGCCTCTGGGAGCCCGCATACAAATGTTCAGTGCCACCTGTTGGTTAGTGCTTGCTTTTTCTTCTCCTTGTAAGTGAGATTCTATGGTATTTGAATTTCTCACTGGGGCTTGTTACACTTCCCCTAAAACCCTCACAGCCATTCTGGTGGTCACAAATGGCTGGATTGCATCATTTGTTCCGGCTGAGTGGTATACCATTGTGTGGCTATAGCCCATCTTCCTTCTCCAATCATCCCTTGCTGGACACCAGGGTGCTTTCCAAGTCTTGGATATCAGGAGTAAGACTGTGGTGAACACAGCCATGCACATGTCTTTATGCGGTAGTCTTTCTGACTTTTTTGGATAAGCAAGCGGCAGATTAATAGCTGGGTCATACGGGACATGGATACTTAAGTTTCCGAGGCAGTTCCACACCTTTGGCATCGTGGCTGCACCGGGTTACACTCCCACCAGCAGTGCAGGAGGCTTCCCTTCTCTGCACCTCCTCTCTGACACTTGTTATTTCCTGTCTGCTTCCTTCTAGCCATGCTGACCACAGTGAGCTGCCATGGCCTTGCAGTTTGGATTTGCATTTTCCTGAGACTTAATGATGGTGAACAAGTTTTCATGCACCTACTGGCCCTCTTTCTGTCTTCTTCGGAGAAATCTCTGCTTCCATCTTTTGACCAGGTTTTCATTGGCTTGTTTTTTTTCTTGTGGAGACGTGCGAGTTGATTGTATCTTTGGGCTTTTCACCCCTTGTCCGATGTGTGGTTTGCAAACATCCTCTCCCAATTGTTGTGGTGTCTTAGTATTCAGTTGATGGTTTCCTTGAGTGGGCAGAAGTGTGTGCATTTGATGTGGTCCCGTTTGTTTCTTGTTTCCTTTGTTGCCCTTGCCCAGTCAGACATGCTTCTTCCAAATAGGCGGCTCAGACAGATGGCAAAGAGCACTCTGCCTAGGTCTTCTCCTACAAGGTTCACGGTTTCAAGTCTGCCATTCAAGGCTTTAATCCACTTCAGGTGGTGTGTGTGCCAGGTGTAACATCATGGTGTACTCTCGTTGTGTTCCATGTGGCTGTGCAGGCTTCCCAGCACCGTTTATTGTAGAGACTCTCCTTTCTCCGCTGTCTCCACTTGGCTCCCTGGTCCAAAATGGGCTGTCCATGTAAGTTTGAGTTGGGCTCTGGGCTCTCAATTGTTTTGCATGGGTCTTCATGCCTGTTTTGGGGCCCAGACTGTGCCGTTTCGGTACCTAGCGCTTCGTCCTCTATGTTGAAATCAGAAATTGTGACACGTGCTGCTTTGTTCGTTTTCCTGAGGATTCCTTTGCCTAGTCAGGGTCTCGTGTTGCTGGCTAGAAACTTCAGGATTCTCTCTTCTTCTCTGTGGCAAATACTGCTGCAACTTTGACTGGGATTGCATGGAATCCAGAGATTCCTTACTGCGGTATGAACCTTTCAAGTGTGTTAATCCTTCCATTCCTAGATCCCTCGATATCTTTTTTTTTCTTGTGTCTTCTTGAGTTTCTTTCCCCAAAGGTTTGCTAGTTTTTGAATTAACATAGAATTCACCTGTTTTGCTAAGGTTATTCACAGAGATCCTATTCTTCGTAATGGCAAGCTCCTGTTTTTTTGTTTTTTTTTTCCTTAGCTTCAGTTTTTCTGTTCTTTGCAACTTTTAATTGGTTTTGTTTTGGCACAAGTGCATTGCTGTGCTCACATCTGCTGGCAATGCTCCTGTATTTGCTGTGGAAGTCTGGCCCTGTCCAACGTCCCTTCCCATCTGCCTCTACTCTACCTCGGACGCCTGCACCAGAACAACTGAAGCAGTGGTGAGGAGGCCCAAACCGAGGATTCCACCCAGCCCATACTGGGCCACAGACCCAGAAGGTGCGGACCTCACCACTGCACCACCGGCCGGCCACTTACATGTTCAGTGGCAACGTGCAGTTGAGTGCAATGGGAGTTAAATATACTAGTGAGCCCAACTCTAGCACTGTGTAGATGAGGCTAGGTTGTTTTTCGGGTCCATTGTGATGTCAGAGGATTTGTCATAATTGTGTCTCTGAGGTCCAGCATGCTTCCTGGATACAGGTTTCAGAGCCTGCTTGGAGCAGTCTCATAACTCACCCTTCCCAGTTAGCCCATGCTTGACCTTCGCTGCCGTTTTTTGGCTTGTGAATTTCTCTGACTTTCAAACGTTCCAGCAGAGTCTGTCTAAAGACGGACATCATCTTTCATTGTGGATAATTCAGGTGTGATTTCTGTTCACCTTCCATTTTCTGGGTCCTCTTTTTCTTTTCCATAGTATACTCGTCATGGTCTTTCTCAGCTATCTCCCTTAGACATGCTTATCAGTCCGTTCTCCTTCATTCCAAGGGATTAGTTTGTATTTCGTTAATCGCTGTATGTTCTCTAGGGTGAGGTGTGAGTGCTTTCGTGACTCTTGGTTGTTGTCCTTGAATTTGCACCGGTCACTTGTAGGACTCTTGGCTACCCTAGCCTAGGTCAAACTAAGCACTGAGAACACGTGGTCATGTGGGTTGGTTTGACATCCTGAGATCAGAAACTCCAAATTCGAGGTGGTCCTGGCAACCCCCTTCACGGACACAATGTTTCCAAGACAACTTAGACAAATCGGATGAATTCCACTCTCCAGGAAAGATATTTTTCTGTCTCTTTTCCGGATTTGGGAAGTTTCGAACTTGACCCCTGATCCTTGAACGTTCCCCTAGATTCCGTCCAGATACGGGCTTACTTAATTTTTATAGGGTGTGCCATTTGTTTGCCCTACATCCTCTACCCTGGCCTGTTTATTTTTCTTGAAACACAACTGTAAAGTTCTAATTTTCGTGCAACTTCCTTACATATGGTGTCAAAACACATAATCAATAATCCTTCTACGGCAAGAGGTAGGGGGAGAGAATTTCGATGGAGGCAAACAGAGCACACTAGCCTGGGAGGGCAGCCTTCACGAAGGAAGGAAGCCCTGTGGAAGAGGGTGCTTTTCAGCACCCTTGTAGAGCACTTCCAAACAAAGAGACATACCCCAAGCGTGACAGGGCTCCATTCCTTCAAGGCTTCCAAGACATCTCTTGGGACACATTACCATGTGCCCAGTGGGCCCACGTGACACCAGAGCTTCGGAAAAAGAGACTGACCTTCAAAGAATGCTATGGGCCTTGGAAAGGAGGCATCGATTCTTCTCTTCAATGTCCTCAAGACATCTTTCTTGACTTTGCATTATGCTTAAGGCACAAGGGCACTGTAGGTGTGATGAACGCCAAGTCCGGCCACTTGTTTCCAATGAAGTTGCAAGCTTGAATCAGCATGACCTCCCCATAGACTTGAATAGATGACAATGTTCTCCTCTCCGTGCCTGTCCCTCTATTCTCACTTGTGGCCTAGGGTTCCTTTCTTATCCCTTGCATCAGACTCTGTTTTATCTCTTCTAGTTTCTGTGCCTGCTTTCTGTTTGCCAAACCTGTTTCTGGGTATCTGTCCCTTTAATAGCCTAGCCTAGGCCAATCCTCAGACTGTAACCATGCGGCCACCCTGGGGGACATGTTCACCGTGATGTCATAAGCGACCTCAAAATTCGAAGTTGTCCTGACAACCTCCGTGCACACAGAGTTTCACAGCCATCTCAGACCAGTCTGACTCCTCACCCTGTCTAGGTAGGATAGTTTTCCTTTTTCTGCAATTGTTGTCAGTTTCTATCTTTCTCCTTGAACTTCGAAAGGGCTCCTACATTCTCTCTAGACACTGGTTTCACTCCTGTAAGATTATCCTGGGTTTTATCTCTTATATCTTGGGTAGATGGCAAAATGGGTGGACCTTACCCAGAAAAAGTCCTGGACTCCCTCACAAGTTGAAGTTGCCCAGGGAATGTTCTGATGCACAATGATGGTGTCATCTCGTGGCACTCTGCCAATTCCACCTTGACAGGTCACAAGATTTCCTTCCTTCTGCCTTTGGGAAGTGTACCAGATACTTCCATAGATTGTAATATTCTTATGGTTCCTTTTCTTGTGCGTATTGATAACGTATCCTCACAATTGCTGCTTATTTATGATCTCTGCCCGCACCATACCATGAAATCTATATTTCCTAACACTACTAATGTGATATGCACTCGTAATGTGAAACAGTGAGGCCCGGGCCGCCCAAGCGGAATGTGGGCACTTACCTGCTCCACCACAGGGCCGGCCCTGAATTGTACTTTTGGACCAACCTTTTGCCTGAACTTGGGAAGACGTGGGCCTGTTTGGATTATTCGTGAAGGTGATTAGTAATAACATCATGGACGGTAACATTTTCCGTTCGTTCATGGGTTTAGGACTGATCATGTTCTCTTCGTAGTATTCCTCTTCACCTATTTGGAATGGTCTGCCTTTCTGTAGCATCTGTAAGCATTTGGAGGTGATTTTCCATCCTTGGAAGTTCACCTTCCGTAAACTCTTTCCGCCCCCAAAGCTTTATGACATCATTCTGGACCCCTTTTTGGATTTTTGATTTGAGGTGAATTTATAGCCATGACCCTGCATTAGAACGTACTATAACTTCCAGATTCACATCCTCATTGCTTTAGACTTCTGTGTAGCTTACATGATCTTCACCAGTGTAAGACTAATCACAGGCCCTCACCACACACTTGTGCCTAATCTTCTCTTTCACCCTCCGTCACCGCCCCTCTTTGCCTCTGGGAGCCCGCATACAAATGTTCAGTGCCACCTGTTGGTTAGTGCTTGCTTTTTCTTCTCCTTGTAAGTGAGATTCTATGGTATTTGAATTTCTCCCTGGGGCTTGTTACACTTCCCCTAAAACCCTCACAGCCATTCTGGTGGTCACAAATGGCTGGATTGCATCATTTGTTCCGGCTGAGTGGTATACCATTGTGTGGCTATAGCCCATCTTCCTTCTCCAATCATCCCTTGCTGGACACCAGGGTGCTTTCCAAGTCTTGGATATCCGGAGTAAGACTGTGGTGAACACAGCCATGCACATGTCTTTATGCGGTAGTCTTTCTGACTGTTTTGGATAAGCAAGCGGCAGATTAATAGCTGGGTCATACGGGACATGGATACTTAAACTTCTGAGGCAGTTCCACACCTTTGGCATCGTGGCTGCACCGGGTTACACTCCCACCAGCAGTGCAGGAGGCTTCCCTTCTCTCCACCTCCTCTCTGACACTTGTTATTTCCTGTCTGCTTCCTTCTAGCCATGCTGACCACAGTGAGCTGCCATGGCCTTGCAGTTTGGATTTGCATTTTCCTGAGACTTCATGATGGTGAACAAGTTTTCATGCACCTACTGGCCCTCTTTCTGTCTTCTTCGGAGAAATCTCTGCTTCCATCTTTTGACCAGGTTTTCATTGGCTTGTTTTTTTTCTTGTGGAGACGTGCGAGTTGATTGTATCTTTGGGCTTTTCACCCCTTGTCCGATGTGTGGTTTGCAAACATCCTCTCCCAATTGTTGTGGTGTCTTAGTATTCAGTTGATGGTTTCCTTGAGTGGGCAGAAGTGTGTGCATTTGATGTGGTCCCGTTTGTTTCTTGTTTCCTTTGTTGCCCTTGCCCAGTCAGACATGCTTCTTCCAAATAGGCGGCTCAGACAGATGGCAAAGAGCACTCTGCCTAGGTCTTCTCCTACAAGGTTCACGGTTTCAAGTCTGCCATTCAAGGCTTTAATCCACTTCAGGTGGTGTGTGTGCCAGGTGTAACATCATGGTGTACTCTCGTTGTGTTCCATGTGGCTGTGCAGGCTTCCCAGCACCGTTTATTGTAGAGACTCTCCTTTCTCCGCTGTCTCCACTTGGCTCCCTGGTCCAAAATGGGCTGTCCATGTAAGTTTGAGTTGGGCTCTGGGCTCTCAATTGTTTTGCATGGGTCTTCATGCCTGTTTTGGGGCCCAGACTGTGCCGTTTCGGTACCTAGCGCTTCGTCCTCTATGTTGAAATCAGAAATTGTGACACGTGCTGCTTTGTTCGTTTTCCTGAGGATTCCTTTGCCTAGTCAGGGTCTCGTGTTGCTGGCTAGAAACTTCAGGATTCTCTCTTCTTCTCTGTGGCAAATACTGCTGCAACTTTGACTGGGATTGCATGGAATCCAGAGATTCCTTACTGCGGTATGAACCTTTCAAGTGTGTTAATCCTTCCATTCCTAGATCCCTCGATATCTTTTTTTTTCTTGTGTCTTCTTGAGTTTCTTTCCCCAAAGGTTTGCTAGTTTTTGAATTAACATAGAATTCACCTGTTTTGCTAAGGTTATTCACAGAGATCCTATTCTTCGTAATGGCAAGCTCCTGTTTTTTTGTTTTTTTTTTCCTTAGCTTCAGTTTTTCTGTTCTTTGCAACTTTTAATTGGTTTTGTTTTGGCACAAGTGCATTGCTGTGCTCACATCTGCTGGCAATGCTCCTGTATTTGCTGTGGAAGTCTGGCCCTGTCCAACGTCCCTTCCCATCTGCCTCTACTCTACCTCGGACGCCTGCACCAGAACAACTGAAGCAGTGGTGAGGAGGCCCAAACCGAGGATTCCACCCAGCCCATACTGGGCCACAGACCCAGAAGGTGCGGACCTCACCACTGCACCACCGGCCGGCCACTTACATGTTCAGTGGCAACGTGCAGTTGAGTGCAATGGGAGTTAAATATACTAGTGAGCCCAACTCTAGCACTGTGTAGATGAGGCTAGGTTGTTTTTCGGGTCCATTGTGATGTCAGAGGATTTGTCATAATTGTGTCTCTGAGGTCCAGCATGCTTCCTGGATACAGGTTTCAGAGCCTGCTTGGAGCAGTCTCATAACTCACCCTTCCCAGTTAGCCCATGCTTGACCTTCGCTGCCGTTTTTTGGCTTGTGAATTTCTCTGACTTTCAAACGTTCCAGCAGAGTCTGTCTAAAGACGGACATCATCTTTCATTGTGGATAATTCAGGTGTGATTTCTGTTCACCTTCCATTTTCTGGGTCCTCTTTTTCTTTTCCATAGTATACTCGTCATGGTCTTTCTCAGCTATCTCCCTTAGACATGCTTATCAGTCCGTTCTCCTTCATTCCAAGGGATTAGTTTGTATTTCGTTAATCGCTGTATGTTCTCTAGGGTGAGGTGTGAGTGCTTTCGTGACTCTTGGTTGTTGTCCTTGAATTTGCACCGGTCACTTGTAGGACTCTTGGCTACCCTAGCCTAGGTCAAACTAAGCACTGAGAACACGTGGTCATGTGGGTTGGTTTGACATCCTGAGATCAGAAACTCCAAATTCGAGGTGGTCCTGGCAACCCCCTTCACGGACACAATGTTTCCAAGACAACTTAGACAAATCGGATGAATTCCACTCTCCAGGAAAGATATTTTTCTGTCTCTTTTCCGGATTTGGGAAGTTTCGAACTTGACCCCTGATCCTTGAACGTTCCCCTAGATTCCGTCCAGATACGGGCTTACTTAATTTTTATAGGGTGTGCCATTTGTTTGCCCTACATCCTCTACCCTGGCCTGTTTATTTTTCTTGAAACACAACTGTAAAGTTCTAATTTTCGTGCAACTTCCTTACATATGGTGTCAAAACACATAATCAATAATCCTTCTACGGCAAGAGGTAGGGGGAGAGAATTTCGATGGAGGCAAACAGAGCACACTAGCCTGGGAGGGCAGCCTTCACGAAGGAAGGAAGCCCTGTGGAAGAGGGTGCTTTTCAGCACCCTTGTAGAGCACTTCCAAACAAAGAGACATACCCCAAGCGTGACAGGGCTCCATTCCTTCAAGGCTTCCAAGACATCTCTTGGGACACATTACCATGTGCCCAGTGGGCCCACGTGACACCAGAGCTTCGGAAAAAGAGACTGACCTTCAAAGAATGCTATGGGCCTTGGAAAGGAGGCATCGATTCTTCTCTTCAATGTCCTCAAGACATCTTTCTTGACTTTGCATTATGCTTAAGGCACAAGGGCACTGTAGGTGTGATGAACGCCAAGTCCGGCCACTTGTTTCCAATGAAGTTGCAAGCTTGAATCAGCATGACCTCCCCATAGACTTGAATAGATGACAATGTTCTCCTCTCCGTGCCTGTCCCTCTATTCTCACTTGTGGCCTAGGGTTCCTTTCTTATCCCTTGCATCAGACTCTGTTTTATCTCTTCTAGTTTCTGTGCCTGCTTTCTGTTTGCCAAACCTGTTTCTGGGTATCTGTCCCTTTAATAGCCTAGCCTAGGCCAATCCTCAGACTGTAACCATGCGGCCACCCTGGGGGACATGTTCACCGTGATGTCATAAGCGACCTCAAAATTCGAAGTTGTCCTGACAACCTCCGTGCACACAGAGTTTCACAGCCATCTCAGACCAGTCTGACTCCTCACCCTGTCTAGGTAGGATAGTTTTCCTTTTTCTGCAATTGTTGTCAGTTTCTATCTTTCTCCTTGAACTTCGAAAGGGCTCCTACATTCTCTCTAGACACTGGTTTCACTCCTGTAAGATTATCCTGGGTTTTATCTCTTATATCTTGGGTAGATGGCAAAATGGGTGGACCTTACCCAGAAAAAGTCCTGGACTCCCTCACAAGTTGAAGTTGCCCAGGGAATGTTCTGATGCACAATGATGGTGTCATCTCGTGGCACTCTGCCAATTCCACCTTGACAGGTCACAAGATTTCCTTCCTTCTGCCTTTGGGAAGTGTACCAGATACTTCCATAGATTGTAATATTCTTATGGTTCCTTTTCTTGTGCGTATTGATAACGTATCCTCACAATTGCTGCTTATTTATGATCTCTGCCCGCACCATACCATGAAATCTATATTTCCTAACACTACTAATGTGATATGCACTCGTAATGTGAAACAGTGAGGCCCGGGCCGCCCAAGCGGAATGTGGGCACTTACCTGCTCCACCACAGGGCCGGCCCTGAATTGTACTTTTGGACCAACCTTTTGCCTGAACTTGGGAAGACGTGGGCCTGTTTGGATTATTCGTGAAGGTGATTAGTAATAACATCATGGACGGTAACATTTTCCGTTCGTTCATGGGTTTAGGACTGATCATGTTCTCTTCGTAGTATTCCTCTTCACCTATTTGGAATGGTCTGCCTTTCTGTAGCATCTGTAAGCATTTGGAGGTGATTTTCCATCCTTGGAAGTTCACCTTCCGTAAACTCTTTCCGCCCCCAAAGCTTTATGACATCATTCTGGACCCCTTTTTGGATTTTTGATTTGAGGTGAATTTATAGCCATGACCCTGCATTAGAACGTACTATAACTTCCAGATTCACATCCTCATTGCTTTAGACTTCTGTGTAGCTTACATGATCTTCACCAGTGTAAGACTAATCACAGGCCCTCACCACACACTTGTGCCTAATCTTCTCTTTCACCCTCCGTCACCGCCCCTCTTTGCCTCTGGGAGCCCGCATACAAATGTTCAGTGCCACCTGTTGGTTAGTGCTTGCTTTTTCTTCTCCTTGTAAGTGAGATTCTATGGTATTTGAATTTCTCCCTGGGGCTTGTTACACTTCCCCTAAAACCCTCACAGCCATTCTGGTGGTCACAAATGGCTGGATTGCATCATTTGTTCCGGCTGAGTGGTATACCATTGTGTGGCTATAGCCCATCTTCCTTCTCCAATCATCCCTTGCTGGACACCAGGGTGCTTTCCAAGTCTTGGATATCCGGAGTAAGACTGTGGTGAACACAGCCATGCACATGTCTTTATGCGGTAGTCTTTCTGACTGTTTTGGATAAGCAAGCGGCAGATTAATAGCTGGGTCATACGGGACATGGATACTTAAACTTCTGAGGCAGTTCCACACCTTTGGCATCGTGGCTGCACCGGGTTACACTCCCACCAGCAGTGCAGGAGGCTTCCCTTCTCTCCACCTCCTCTCTGACACTTGTTATTTCCTGTCTGCTTCCTTCTAGCCATGCTGACCACAGTGAGCTGCCATGGCCTTGCAGTTTGGATTTGCATTTTCCTGAGACTTCATGATGGTGAACAAGTTTTCATGCACCTACTGGCCCTCTTTCTGTCTTCTTCGGAGAAATCTCTGCTTCCATCTTTTGACCAGGTTTTCATTGGCTTGTTTTTTTTCTTGTGGAGACGTGCGAGTTGATTGTATCTTTGGGCTTTTCACCCCTTGTCCGATGTGTGGTTTGCAAACATCCTCTCCCAATTGTTGTGGTGTCTTAGTATTCAGTTGATGGTTTCCTTGAGTGGGCAGAAGTGTGTGCATTTGATGTGGTCCCGTTTGTTTCTTGTTTCCTTTGTTGCCCTTGCCCAGTCAGACATGCTTCTTCCAAATAGGCGGCTCAGACAGATGGCAAAGAGCACTCTGCCTAGGTCTTCTCCTACAAGGTTCACGGTTTCAAGTCTGCCATTCAAGGCTTTAATCCATTTCAGGTGGTGTGTGTGCCAGGTGTAACATCATGGTGTACTCTCGTTGTGTTCCATGTGGCTGTGCAGGCTTCCCAGCACCGTTTATTGTAGAGACTCTCCTTCCTCCGCTGTCTCCACTTGGCTCCCTGGTCCAAAATGGGCTGTCCATGTAAGTTTGAGTTGGGCTCTGGGCTCTCAATTGTTTTGCATGGGTCTTCATGCCTGTTTTGGGGCCCAGACTGTGCCGTTTCGGTACCTAGCGCTTCGTCCTCTATGTTGAAATCAGAAATTGTGACACGTGCTGCTTTGTTCGTTTTCCTGAGGATTCCTTTGCCTAGTCAGGGTCTCGTGTTGCTGGCTAGAAACTTTAGGATTCTCTCTTCTTCTCTGTGGCAAATACTGCTGCAACTTTGACTGGGATTGCATGGAATCCAGAGATTCCTTACTGCGGTATGAACCTTTCAAGTGTGTTAATCCTTCCATTCCTCGATCCCTCGATATCTTTTTTTTTCTTGTGTCTTCTTGAGTTTCTTTCCCCAAAGGTTTGCTAGTTTTTGAATTAACATAGAATTCACCTGTTTTGCTAAGGTTATTCACAGAGATCCTATTCTTCGTAATGGCAAGCTCCTGTTTTTTTGTTTTTTTTTTCCTTAGCTTCAGTTTTTCTGTTCTTTGCAACTTTTAATTGGTTTTGTTTTGGCACAAGTGCATTGCTGTGCTCACATCTGCTGGCAATGCTCCTGTATTTGCTGTGGAAGTCTGGCCCTGTCCAACGTCCCTTCCCATCTGCCTCTACTCTACCTCGGACGCCTGCACCAGAACAACTGAAGCAGTGGTGAGGAGGCCCAAACCGAGGATTCCACCCAGCCCATACTGGGCCACAGACCCAGAAGGTGCGGACCTCACCACTGCACCACCGGCCGGCCACTTACATGTTCAGTGGCAACGTGCAGTTGAGTGCAATGGGAGTTAAATATACTAGTGAGCCCAACTCTAGCACTGTGTAGATGAGGCTAGGTTGTTTTTCGGGTCCATTGTGATGTCAGAGGATTTGTCATAATTGTGTCTCTGAGGTCCAGCATGCTTCCTGGATACAGGTTTCAGAGCCTGCTTGGAGCAGTCTCATAACTCACCCTTCCCAGTTAGCCCATGCTTGACCTTCGCTGCCGTTTTTTGGCTTGTGAATTTCTCTGACTTTCAAACGTTCCAGCAGAGTCTGTCTAAAGACGGACATCATCTTTCATTGTGGATAATTCAGGTGTGATTTCTGTTCACCTTCCATTTTCTGGGTCCTCTTTTTCTTTTCCATAGTATACTCGTCATGGTCTTTCTCAGCTATCTCCCTTAGACATGCTTATCAGTCCGTTCTCCTTCATTCCAAGGGATTAGTTTGTATTTCGTTAATCGCTGTATGTTCTCTAGGGTGAGGTGTGAGTGCTTTCGTGACTCTTGGTTGTTGTCCTTGAATTTGCACCGGTCACTTGTAGGACTCTTGGCTACCCTAGCCTAGGTCAAACTAAGCACTGAGAACACGTGGTCATGTGGGTTGGTTTGACATCCTGAGATCAGAAACTCCAAATTCGAGGTGGTCCTGGCAACCCCCTTCACGGACACAATGTTTCCAAGACAACTTAGACAAATCGGATGAATTCCACTCTCCAGGAAAGATATTTTTCTGTCTCTTTTCCGGATTTGGGAAGTTTCGAACTTGACCCCTGATCCTTGAACGTTCCCCTAGATTCCGTCCAGATACGGGCTTACTTAATTTTTATAGGGTGTGCCATTTGTTTGCCCTACATCCTCTACCCTGGCCTGTTTATTTTTCTTGAAACACAACTGTAAAGTTCTAATTTTCGTGCAACTTCCTTACATATGGTGTCAAAACACATAATCAATAATCCTTCTACGGCAAGAGGTAGGGGGAGAGAATTTCGATGGAGGCAAACAGAGCACACTAGCCTGGGAGGGCAGCCTTCACGAAGGAACGAAGCCCTGTGGAAGAGGGTGCTTTTCAGCACCCTTGTAGAGCACTTCCAAACAAAGAGACATACCCCAAGCGTGACAGGGCTCCATTCCTTCAAGGCTTCCAAGACATCTCTTGGGACACATTACCATGTGCCCAGTGGGCCCACGTGACACCAGAGCTTCGGAAAAAGAGACTGACCTTCAAAGAATGCTATGGGCCTTGGAAAGGAGGCATCGATTCTTCTCTTCAATGTCCTCAAGACATCTTTCTTGACTTTGCATTATGCTTAAGGGACAAGGGCACTGTAGGTGTGATGAACGCCAAGTCCGGCCACTTGTTTCCAATGAAGTTGCAAGCTTGAATCAGCATGACCTCCCCATAGACTTGAATAGATGACAATGTTCTCCTCTCCGTGCCTGTCCCTCTATTCTCACTTGTGGCCTAGGGTTCCTTTCTTATCCCTTGCATCAGACTCTGTTTTATCTCTTCTAGTTTCTGTGCCTGCTTTCTGTTTGCCAAACCTGTTTCTGGGTATCTGTCCCTTTAATAGCCTAGCCTAGGCCAATCCTCAGACTGTAACCATGCGGCCACCCTGGGGGACATGTTCACCGTGATGTCATAAGCGACCTCAAAATTCGAAGTTGTCCTGACAACCTCCGTGCACACAGAGTTTCACAGCCATCTCAGACCAGTCTGACTCCTCACCCTGTCTAGGTAGGATAGTTTTCCTTTTTCTGCAATTGTTGTCAGTTTCTATCTTTCTCCTTGAACTTCGAAAGGGCTCCTACATTCTCTCTAGACACTGGTTTCACTCCTGTAAGATTATCCCGGGTTTTATCTCTTATATCTTGGGTAGATGGCAAAATGGGTGGACCTTACCCAGAAAAAGTCCTGGACTCCCTCACAAGTTGAAGTTGCCCAGGGAATGTTCTGATGCACAATGATGGTGTCATCTCGTGGCACTCTGCCAATTCCACCTTGGCAGGTCACAAGTTTTCCTTCCTTCTGCCTTTGGGAAGTGTACCAGATACTTCCATAGATTGTAATATTCTTATGGTTCCTTTTCTTGTGCGTATTGATAACGTATCCTCACAATTGCTGCTTATTTATGATCTCTGCCCGCACCATACCATGAAATCTATATTTCCTAACACTACTAATGTGATATGCACTCGTAATGTGAAACAGTGAGGCCCGGGCCGCCCAAGCGGAATGTGGGCACTTACCTGCTCCACCACAGGGCCGGCCCTGAATTGTACTTTTGGACCAACCTTTTGCCTGAACTTGGGAAGACGTGGGCCTGTTTGGATTATTCGTGAAGGTGATTAGTAATAACATCATGGACGGTAACATTTTCCGTTCGTTCATGGGTTTAGGACTGATCATGTTCTCTTCGTAGTATTCCTCTTCACCTATTTGGAATGGTCTGCCTTTCTGTAGCATCTGTAAGCATTTGGAGGTGATTTTCCATCCTTGGAAGTTCACCTTCTGTAAACTCTTTCCGCCCCCAAAGCTTTATGACATCATTCTGGACCCCTTTTTGGATTTTTGATTTGAGGTGAATTTATAGCCATGACCCTGCATTAGAACGTACTATAACTTCCAGATTCACATCCTCATTGCTTTAGACTTCTGTGTAGCTTACATCATCTTCACCAGTGTAAGACTAATCACAGGCCCTCACCACACACTTGTGCCTAATCTTCTCTTTCACCCTCCGTCACCGCCCCTCTTTGCCTCTGGGAGCCCGCATACAAATGTTCAGTGCCACCTGTTGGTTAGTGCTTGCTTTTTCTTCTCCTTGTAAGTGAGATTCTATGGTATTTGAATTTCTCCCTGGGGCTTGTTACACTTCCCCTAAAACCCTCACAGCCATTCTGGTGGTCACAAATGGCTGGATTGCATCATTTGTTCCGGCTGAGTGGTATACCATTGTGTGGCTATAGCCCATCTTCCTTCTCCAATCATCCCTTGCTGGACACCAGGGTGCTTTCCAAGTCTTGGATATCCGGAGTAAGACTGTGGTGAACACAGCCATGCACATGTCTTTATGCGGTAGTCTTTCTGACTGTTTTGGATAAGCAAGCGGCAGATTAATAGCTGGGTCATACGGGACATGGATACTTAAACTTCTGAGGCAGTTCCACACCTTTGGCATCGTGGCTGCACCGGGTTACACTCCCACCAGCAGTGCAGGAGGCTTCCCTTCTCTCCACCTCCTCTCTGACACTTGTTATTTCCTGTCTGCTTCCTTCTAGCCATGCTGACCACAGTGAGCTGCCATGGCCTTGCAGTTTGGATTTGCATTTTCCTGAGACTTCATGATGGTGAACAAGTTTTCATGCACCTACTGGCCCTCTTTCTGTCTTCTTCGGAGAAATCTCTGCTTCCATCTTTTGACCAGGTTTTCATTGGCTTGTTTTTTTTCTTGTGGAGACGTGCGAGTTGATTGTATCTTTGGGCTTTTCACCCCTTGTCCGATGTGTGGTTTGCAAACATCCTCTCCCAATTGTTGTGGTGTCTTAGTATTCAGTTGATGGTTTCCTTGAGTGGGCAGAAGTGTGTGCATTTGATGTGGTCCCGTTTGTTTCTTGTTTCCTTTGTTGCCCTTGCCCAGTCAGACATGCTTCTTCCAAATAGGCGGCTCAGACAGATGGCAAAGAGCACTCTGCCTAGGTCTTCTCCTACAAGGTTCACGGTTTCAAGTCTGCCATTCAAGGCTTTAATCCATTTCAGGTGGTGTGTGTGCCAGGTGTAACATCATGGTGTACTCTCGTTGTGTTCCATGTGGCTGTGCAGGCTTCCCAGCACCGTTTATTGTAGAGACTCTCCTTCCTCCGCTGTCTCCACTTGGCTCCCTGGTCCAAAATGGGCTGTCCATGTAAGTTTGAGTTGGGCTCTGGGCTCTCAATTGTTTTGCATGGGTCTTCATGCCTGTTTTGGGGCCCAGACTGTGCCGTTTCGGTACCTAGCGCTTCGTCCTCTATGTTGAAATCAGAAATTGTGACACGTGCTGCTTTGTTCGTTTTCCTGAGGATTCCTTTGCCTAGTCAGGGTCTCGTGTTGCTGGCTAGAAACTTTAGGATTCTCTCTTCTTCTCTGTGGCAAATACTGCTGCAACTTTGACTGGGATTGCATGGAATCCAGAGATTCCTTACTGCGGTATGAACCTTTCAAGTGTGTTAATCCTTCCATTCCTCGATCCCTCGATATCTTTTTTTTTCTTGTGTCTTCTTGAGTTTCTTTCCCCAAAGGTTTGCTAGTTTTTGAATTAACATAGAATTCACCTGTTTTGCTAAGGTTATTCACAGAGATCCTATTCTTCGTAATGGCAAGCTCCTGTTTTTTTGTTTTTTTTTTCCTTAGCTTCAGTTTTTCTGTTCTTTGCAACTTTTAATTGGTTTTGTTTTGGCACAAGTGCATTGCTGTGCTCACATCTGCTGGCAATGCTCCTGTATTTGCTGTGGAAGTCTGGCCCTGTCCAACGTCCCTTCCCATCTGCCTCTACTCTACCTCGGACGCCTGCACCAGAACAACTGAAGCAGTGGTGAGGAGGCCCAAACCGAGGATTCCACCCAGCCCATACTGGGCCACAGACCCAGAAGGTGCGGACCTCACCACTGCACCACCGGCCGGCCACTTACATGTTCAGTGGCAACGTGCAGTTGAGTGCAATGGGAGTTAAATATACTAGTGAGCCCAACTCTAGCACTGTGTAGATGAGGCTAGGTTGTTTTTCGGGTCCATTGTGATGTCAGAGGATTTGTCATAATTGTGTCTCTGAGGTCCAGCATGCTTCCTGGATACAGGTTTCAGAGCCTGCTTGGAGCAGTCTCATAACTCACCCTTCCCAGTTAGCCCATGCTTGACCTTCGCTGCCGTTTTTTGGCTTGTGAATTTCTCTGACTTTCAAACGTTCCAGCAGAGTCTGTCTAAAGACGGACATCATCTTTCATTGTGGATAATTCAGGTGTGATTTCTGTTCACCTTCCATTTTCTGGGTCCTCTTTTTCTTTTCCATAGTATACTCGTCATGGTCTTTCTCAGCTATCTCCCTTAGACATGCTTATCAGTCCGTTCTCCTTCATTCCAAGGGATTAGTTTGTATTTCGTTAATCGCTGTATGTTCTCTAGGGTGAGGTGTGAGTGCTTTCGTGACTCTTGGTTGTTGTCCTTGAATTTGCACCGGTCACTTGTAGGACTCTTGGCTACCCTAGCCTAGGTCAAACTAAGCACTGAGAACACGTGGTCATGTGGGTTGGTTTGACATCCTGAGATCAGAAACTCCAAATTCGAGGTGGTCCTGGCAACCCCCTTCACGGACACAATGTTTCCAAGACAACTTAGACAAATCGGATGAATTCCACTCTCCAGGAAAGATATTTTTCTGTCTCTTTTCCGGATTTGGGAAGTTTCGAACTTGACCCCTGATCCTTGAACGTTCCCCTAGATTCCGTCCAGATACGGGCTTACTTAATTTTTATAGGGTGTGCCATTTGTTTGCCCTACATCCTCTACCCTGGCCTGTTTATTTTTCTTGAAACACAACTGTAAAGTTCTAATTTTCGTGCAACTTCCTTACATATGGTGTCAAAACACATAATCAATAATCCTTCTACGGCAAGAGGTAGGGGGAGAGAATTTCGATGGAGGCAAACAGAGCACACTAGCCTGGGAGGGCAGCCTTCACGAAGGAACGAAGCCCTGTGGAAGAGGGTGCTTTTCAGCACCCTTGTAGAGCACTTCCAAACAAAGAGACATACCCCAAGCGTGACAGGGCTCCATTCCTTCAAGGCTTCCAAGACATCTCTTGGGACACATTACCATGTGCCCAGTGGGCCCACGTGACACCAGAGCTTCGGAAAAAGAGACTGACCTTCAAAGAATGCTATGGGCCTTGGAAAGGAGGCATCGATTCTTCTCTTCAATGTCCTCAAGACATCTTTCTTGACTTTGCATTATGCTTAAGGCACAAGGGCACTGTAGGTGTGATGAACGCCAAGTCCGGCCACTTGTTTCCAATGAAGTTGCAAGCTTGAATCAGCATGACCTCCCCATAGACTTGAATAGATGACAATGTTCTCCTCTCCGTGCCTGTCCCTCTATTCTCACTTGTGGCCTAGGGTTCCTTTCTTATCCCTTGCATCAGACTCTGTTTTATCTCTTCTAGTTTCTGTGCCTGCTTTCTGTTTGCCAAACCTGTTTCTGGGTATCTGTCCCTTTAATAGCCTAGCCTAGGCCAATCCTCAGACTGTAACCATGCGGCCACCCTGGGGGACATGTTCACCGTGATGTCATAAGCGACCTCAAAATTCGAAGTTGTCCTGACAACCTCCGTGCACACAGAGTTTCACAGCCATCTCAGACCAGTCTGACTCCTCACCCTGTCTAGGTAGGATAGTTTTCCTTTTTCTGCAATTGTTGTCAGTTTCTATCTTTCTCCTTGAACTTCGAAAGGGCTCCTACATTCTCTCTAGACACTGGTTTCACTCCTGTAAGATTATCCCGGGTTTTATCTCTTATATCTTGGGTAGATGGCAAAATGGGTGGACCTTACCCAGAAAAAGTCCTGGACTCCCTCACAAGTTGAAGTTGCCCAGGGAATGTTCTGATGCACAATGATGGTGTCATCTCGTGGCACTCTGCCAATTCCACCTTGGCAGGTCACAAGTTTTCCTTCCTTCTGCCTTTGGGAAGTGTACCAGATACTTCCATAGATTGTAATATTCTTATGGTTCCTTTTCTTGTGCGTATTGATAACGTATCCTCACAATTGCTGCTTATTTATGATCTCTGCCCGCACCATACCATGAAATCTATATTTCCTAACACTACTAATGTGATATGCACTCGTAATGTGAAACAGTGAGGCCCGGGCCGCCCAAGCGGAATGTGGGCACTTACCTGCTCCACCACAGGGCCGGCCCTGAATTGTACTTTTGGACCAACCTTTTGCCTGAACTTGGGAAGACGTGGGCCTGTTTGGATTATTCGTGAAGGTGATTAGTAATAACATCATGGACGGTAACATTTTCCGTTCGTTCATCGGTTTAGGACTGATCATGTTCTCTTCGTAGTATTCCTCTTCACCTATTTGGAATGGTCTGCCTTTCTGTAGCATCTGTAAGCATTTGGAGGTGATTTTCCATCCTTGGAAGTTCACCTTCCGTAAACTCTTTCCGCCCCCAAAGCTTTATGACATCATTCTGGACCCCTTTTTGGATTTTTGATTTGAGGTGAACTTATAGCCATGACCCTGCATTAGAACGTACTATAACTTCCAGATTCACATCCTCATTGCTTTAGACTTCTGTGTAGCTTACATCATCTTCACCAGTGTAAGACTAATCACAGGCCCTCACCACACACTTGTGCCTAATCTTCTCTTTCACCCTCCGTCACCGCCCCTCTTTGCCTCTGGGAGCCCGCATACAAATGTTCAGTGCCACCTGTTGGTTAGTGCTTGCTTTTTCTTCTCCTTGTAAGTGAGATTCTATGGTATTTGAATTTCTCACTGGGGCTTGTTACACTTCCCCTAAAACCCTCACAGCCATTCTGGTGGTCACAAATGGCTGGATTGCATCATTTGTTCCGGCTGAGTGGTATACCATTGTGTGGCTATAGCCCATCTTCCTTCTCCAATCATCCCTTGCTGGACACCAGGGTGCTTTCCAAGTCTTGGATATCAGGAGTAAGACTGTGGTGAACACAGCCATGCACATGTCTTTATGCGGTAGTCTTTCTGACTTTTTTGGATAAGCAAGCGGCAGATTAATAGCTGGGTCATACGGGACATGGATACTTAAGTTTCCGAGGCAGTTCCACACCTTTGGCATCGTGGCTGCACCGGGTTACACTCCCACCAGCAGTGCAGGAGGCTTCCCTTCTCTGCACCTCCTCTCTGACACTTGTTATTTCCTGTCTGCTTCCTTCTAGCCATGCTGACCACAGTGAGCTGCCATGGCCTTGCAGTTTGGATTTGCATTTTCCTGAGACTTAATGATGGTGAACAAGTTTTCATGCACCTACTGGCCCTCTTTCTGTCTTCTTCGGAGAAATCTCTGCTTCCATCTTTTGACCAGGTTTTCATTGGCTTGTTTTTTTTCTTGTGGAGACGTGCGAGTTGATTGTATCTTTGGGCTTTTCACCCCTTGTCCGATGTGTGGTTTGCAAACATCCTCTCCCAATTGTTGTGGTGTCTTAGTATTCAGTTGATGGTTTCCTTGAGTGGGCAGAAGTGTGTGCATTTGATGTGGTCCCGTTTGTTTCTTGTTTCCTTTGTTGCCCTTGCCCAGTCAGACATGCTTCTTCCAAATAGGCGGCTCAGACAGATGGCAAAGAGCACTCTGCCTAGGTCTTCTCCTACAAGGTTCACGGTTTCAAGTCTGCCATTCAAGGCTTTAATCCACTTCAGGTGGTGTGTGTGCCAGGTGTAACATCATGGTGTACTCTCGTTGTGTTCCATGTGGCTGTGCAGGCTTCCCAGCACCGTTTATTGTAGAGACTCTCCTTTCTCCGCTGTCTCCACTTGGCTCCCTGGTCCAAAATGGGCTGTCCATGTAAGTTTGAGTTGGGCTCTGGGCTCTCAATTGTTTTGCATGGGTCTTCATGCCTGTCTTGGGGCCCAGACTGTGCCGTTTCGGTACCTAGCGCTTCGTCCTCTATGTTGAAATCAGAAATTGTGACACGTGCTGCTTTGTTCGTTTTCCTGAGGATTCCTTTGCCTAGTCAGGGTCTCGTGTTGCTGGCTAGAAACTTCAGGATTCTCTCTTCTTCTCTGTGGCAAATACTGCTGCAACTTTGACTGGGATTGCATGGAATCCAGAGATTCCTTACTGCGGTATGAACCTTTCAAGTGTGTTAATCCTTCCATTCCTAGATCCCTCGATATCTTTTTTTTTCTTGTGTCTTCTTGAGTTTCTTTCCCCAAAGGTTTGCTAGTTTTTCAATTAACATAGAATTCACCTGTTTTGCTAAGGTTATTCACAGAGATCCTATTCTTCGTAATGGCAAGCTCCTGTTTTTTTGTTTTTTTTTTCCTTAGCTTCAGTTTTTCTGTTCTTTGCAACTTTTAATTGGTTTTGTTTTGGCACAAGTGCATTGCTGTGCTCACATCTGCTGGCAATGCTCCTGTATTTGCTGTGGAAGTCTGGCCCTGTCCAACGTCCCTTCCCATCTGCCTCTACTCTACCTCGGACGCCTGCACCAGAACAACTGAAGCAGTGGTGAGGAGGCCCAAACCGAGGATTCCACCCAGCCCATACTGGGCCACAGACCCAGAAGGTGCGGACCTCACCACTGCACCACCGGCCGGCCACTTACATGTTCAGTGGCAACGTGCAGTTGAGTGCAATGGGAGTTAAATATACTAGTGAGCCCAACTCTAGCACTGTGTAGATGAGGCTAGGTTGTTTTTCGGGTCCATTGTGATGTCAGAGGATTTGTCATAATTGTGTCTCTGAGGTCCAGCATGCTTCCTGGATACAGGTTTCAGAGCCTGCTTGGAGCAGTCTCATAACTCACCCTTCCCAGTTAGCCCATGCTTGACCTTCGCTGCCGTTTTTTGGCTTGTGAATTTCTCTGACTTTCAAACGTTCCAGCAGAGTCTGTCTAAAGACGGACATCATCTTTCATTGTGGATAATTCAGGTGTGATTTCTGTTCACCTTCCATTTTCTGGGTCCTCTTTTTCTTTTCCATAGTATACTCGTCATGGTCTTTCTCAGCTATCTCCCTTAGACATGCTTATCAGTCCGTTCTCCTTCATTCCAAGGGATTAGTTTGTATTTCGTTAATCGCTGTATGTTCTCTAGGGTGAGGTGTGAGTGCTTTCGTGACTCTTGGTTGTTGTCCTTGAATTTGCACCGGTCACTTGTAGGACTCTTGGCTACCCTAGCCTAGGTCAAACTAAGCACTGAGAACACGTGGTCATGTGGGTTGGTTTGACATCCTGAGATCAGAAACTCCAAATTCGAGGTGGTCCTGGCAACCCCCTTCACGGACACAATGTTTCCAAGACAACTTAGACAAATCGGATGAATTCCACTCTCCAGGAAAGATATTTTTCTGTCTCTTTTCCGGATTTGGGAAGTTTCGAACTTGACCCCTGATCCTTGAACGTTCCCCTAGATTCCGTCCAGATACGGGCTTACTTAATTTTTATAGGGTGTGCCATTTGTTTGCCCTACATCCTCTACCCTGGCCTGTTTATTTTTCTTGAAACACAACTGTAAAGTTCTAATTTTCGTGCAACTTCCTTACATATGGTGTCAAAACACATAATCAATAATCCTTCTACGGCAAGAGGTAGGGGGAGAGAATTTCGATGGAGGCAAACAGAGCACACTAGCCTGGGAGGGCAGCCTTCACGAAGGAAGGAAGCCCTGTGGAAGAGGGTGCTTTTCAGCACCCTTGTAGAGCACTTCCAAACAAAGAGACATACCCCAAGCGTGACAGGGCTCCATTCCTTCAAGGCTTCCAAGACATCTCTTGGGACACATTACCATGTGCCCAGTGGGCCCACGTGACACCAGAGCTTCGGAAAAAGAGACTGACCTTCAAAGAATGCTATGGGCCTTGGAAAGGAGGCATCGATTCTTCTCTTCAATGTCCTCAAGACATCTTTCTTGACTTTGCATTATGCTTAAGGCACAAGGGCACTGTAGGTGTGATGAACGCCAAGTCCGGCCACTTGTTTCCAATGAAGTTGCAAGCTTGAATCAGCATGACCTCCCCATAGACTTGAATAGATGACAATGTTCTCCTCTCCGTGCCTGTCCCTCTATTCTCACTTGTGGCCTAGGGTTCCTTTCTTATCCCTTGCATCAGACTCTGTTTTATCTCTTCTAGTTTCTGTGCCTGCTTTCTGTTTGCCAAACCTGTTTCTGGGTATCTGTCCCTTTAATAGCCTAGCCTAGGCCAATCCTCAGACTGTAACCATGCGGCCACCCTGGGGGACATGTTCACCGTGATGTCATAAGCGACCTCAAAATTCGAAGTTGTCCTGACAACCTCCGTGCACACAGAGTTTCACAGCCATCTCAGACCAGTCTGACTCCTCACCCTGTCTAGGTAGGATAGTTTTCCTTTTTCTGCAATTGTTGTCAGTTTCTATCTTTCTCCTTGAACTTCGAAAGGGCTCCTACATTCTCTCTAGACACTGGTTTCACTCCTGTAAGATTATCCTGGGTTTTATCTCTTATATCTTGGGTAGATGGCAAAATGGGTGGACCTTACCCAGAAAAAGTCCTGGACTCCCTCACAAGTTGAAGTTGCCCAGGGAATGTTCTGATGCACAATGATGGTGTCATCTCGTGGCACTCTGCCAATTCCACCTTGACAGGTCACAAGATTTCCTTCCTTCTGCCTTTGGGAAGTGTACCAGATACTTCCATAGATTGTAATATTCTTATGGTTCCTTTTCTTGTGCGTATTGATAACGTATCCTCACAATTGCTGCTTATTTATGATCTCTGCCCGCACCATACCATGAAATCTATATTTCCTAACACTACTAATGTGATATGCACTCGTAATGTGAAACAGTGAGGCCCGGGCCGCCCAAGCGGAATGTGGGCACTTACCTGCTCCACCACAGGGCTGGCCCTGAATTGTACTTTTGGACCAACCTTTTGCCTGAACTTGGGAAGACGTGGGCCTGTTTGGATTATTCGTGAAGGTGATTAGTAATAACATCATGGACGGTAACATTTTCCGTTCGTTCATCGGTTTAGGACTGATCATGTTCTCTTCGTAGTATTCCTCTTCACCTATTTGGAATGGTCTGCCTTTCTGTAGCATCTGTAAGCATTTGGAGGTGATTTTCCATCCTTGGAAGTTCACCTTCCGTAAACTCTTTCCGCCCCCAAAGCTTTATGACATCATTCTGGACCCCTTTTTGGATTTTTGATTTGAGGTGAACTTATAGCCATGACCCTGCATTAGAACGTACTATAACTTCCAGATTCACATCCTCATTGCTTTAGACTTCTGTGTAGCTTACATCATCTTCACCAGTGTAAGACTAATCACAGGCCCTCACCACACACTTGTGCCTAATCTTCTCTTTCACCCTCCGTCACCGCCCCTCTTTGCCTCTGGGAGCCCGCATACAAATGTTCAGTGCCACCTGTTGGTTAGTGCTTGCTTTTTCTTCTCCTTGTAAGTGAGATTCTATGGTATTTGAATTTCTCACTGGGGCTTGTTACACTTCCCCTAAAACCCTCACAGCCATTCTGGTGGTCACAAATGGCTGGATTGCATCATTTGTTCCGGCTGAGTGGTATACCATTGTGTGGCTATAGCCCATCTTCCTTCTCCAATCATCCCTTGCTGGACACCAGGGTGCTTTCCAAGTCTTGGATATCAGGAGTAAGACTGTGGTGAACACAGCCATGCACATGTCTTTATGCGGTAGTCTTTCTGACTTTTTTGGATAAGCAAGCGGCAGATTAATAGCTGGGTCATACGGGACATGGATACTTAAGTTTCCGAGGCAGTTCCACACCTTTGGCATCGTGGCTGCACCGGGTTACACTCCCACCAGCAGTGCAGGAGGCTTCCCTTCTCTGCACCTCCTCTCTGACACTTGTTATTTCCTGTCTGCTTCCTTCTAGCCATGCTGACCACAGTGAGCTGCCATGGCCTTGCAGTTTGGATTTGCATTTTCCTGAGACTTAATGATGGTGAACAAGTTTTCATGCACCTACTGGCCCTCTTTCTGTCTTCTTCGGAGAAATCTCTGCTTCCATCTTTTGACCAGGTTTTCATTGGCTTGTTTTTTTTCTTGTGGAGACGTGCGAGTTGATTGTATCTTTGGGCTTTTCACCCCTTGTCCGATGTGTGGTTTGCAAACATCCTCTCCCAATTGTTGTGGTGTCTTAGTATTCAGTTGATGGTTTCCTTGAGTGGGCAGAAGTGTGTGCATTTGATGTGGTCCCGTTTGTTTCTTGTTTCCTTTGTTGCCCTTGCCCAGTCAGACATGCTTCTTCCAAATAGGCGGCTCAGACAGATGGCAAAGAGCACTCTGCCTAGGTCTTCTCCTACAAGGTTCACGGTTTCAAGTCTGCCATTCAAGGCTTTAATCCACTTCAGGTGGTGTGTGTGCCAGGTGTAACATCATGGTGTACTCTCGTTGTGTTCCATGTGGCTGTGCAGGCTTCCCAGCACCGTTTATTGTAGAGACTCTCCTTTCTCCGCTGTCTCCACTTGGCTCCCTGGTCCAAAATGGGCTGTCCATGTAAGTTTGAGTTGGGCTCTGGGCTCTCAATTGTTTTGCATGGGTCTTCATGCCTGTTTTGGGGCCCAGACTGTGCCGTTTCGGTACCTAGCGCTTCGTCCTCTATGTTGAAATCAGAAATTGTGACACGTGCTGCTTTGTTCGTTTTCCTGAGGATTCCTTTGCCTAGTCAGGGTCTCGTGTTGCTGGCTAGAAACTTCAGGATTCTCTCTTCTTCTCTGTGGCAAATACTGCTGCAACTTTGACTGGGATTGCATGGAATCCAGAGATTCCTTACTGCGGTATGAACCTTTCAAGTGTGTTAATCCTTCCATTCCTAGATCCCTCGATATCTTTTTTTTTCTTGTGTCTTCTTGAGTTTCTTTCCCCAAAGGTTTGCTAGTTTTTGAATTAACATAGAATTCACCTGTTTTGCTAAGGTTATTCACAGAGATCCTATTCTTCGTAATGGCAAGCTCCTGTTTTTTTGTTTTTTTTTTCCTTAGCTTCAGTTTTTCTGTTCTTTGCAACTTTTAATTGGTTTTGTTTTGGCACAAGTGCATTGCTGTGCTCACATCTGCTGGCAATGCTCCTGTATTTGCTGTGGAAGTCTGGCCCTGTCCAACGTCCCTTCCCATCTGCCTCTACTCTACCTCGGACGCCTGCACCAGAACAACTGAAGCAGTGGTGAGGAGGCCCAAACCGAGGATTCCACCCAGCCCATACTGGGCCACAGACCCAGAAGGTGCGGACCTCACCACTGCACCACCGGCCGGCCACTTACATGTTCAGTGGCAACGTGCAGTTGAGTGCAATGGGAGTTAAATATACTAGTGAGCCCAACTCTAGCACTGTGTAGATGAGGCTAGGTTGTTTTTCGGGTCCATTGTGATGTCAGAGGATTTGTCATAATTGTGTCTCTGAGGTCCAGCATGCTTCCTGGATACAGGTTTCAGAGCCTGCTTGGAGCAGTCTCATAACTCACCCTTCCCAGTTAGCCCATGCTTGACCTTCGCTGCCGTTTTTTGGCTTGTGAATTTCTCTGACTTTCAAACGTTCCAGCAGAGTCTGTCTAAAGACGGACATCATCTTTCATTGTGGATAATTCAGGTGTGATTTCTGTTCACCTTCCATTTTCTGGGTCCTCTTTTTCTTTTCCATAGTATACTCGTCATGGTCTTTCTCAGCTATCTCCCTTAGACATGCTTATCAGTCCGTTCTCCTTCATTCCAAGGGATTAGTTTGTATTTCGTTAATCGCTGTATGTTCTCTAGGGTGAGGTGTGAGTGCTTTCGTGACTCTTGGTTGTTGTCCTTGAATTTGCACCGGTCACTTGTAGGACTCTTGGCTACCCTAGCCTAGGTCAAACTAAGCACTGAGAACACGTGGTCATGTGGGTTGGTTTGACATCCTGAGATCAGAAACTCCAAATTCGAGGTGGTCCTGGCAACCCCCTTCACGGACACAATGTTTCCAAGACAACTTAGACAAATCGGATGAATTCCACTCTCCAGGAAAGATATTTTTCTGTCTCTTTTCCGGATTTGGGAAGTTTCGAACTTGACCCCTGATCCTTGAACGTTCCCCTAGATTCCGTCCAGATACGGGCTTACTTAATTTTTATAGGGTGTGCCATTTGTTTGCCCTACATCCTCTACCCTGGCCTGTTTATTTTTCTTGAAACACAACTGTAAAGTTCTAATTTTCGTGCAACTTCCTTACATATGGTGTCAAAACACATAATCAATAATCCTTCTACGGCAAGAGGTAGGGGGAGAGAATTTCGATGGAGGCAAACAGAGCACACTAGCCTGGGAGGGCAGCCTTCACGAAGGAACGAAGCCCTGTGGAAGAGGGTGCTTTTCAGCACCCTTGTAGTTCCTTGCACTTCCAAACAAAGAGACATACCCCAAGCGTGACAGGGCTCCATTCCTTCAAGGCTTCCAAGACATCTCTTGGGACACATTACCATGTGCCCAGTGGGCCCACGTGACACCAGAGCTTCGGAAAAAGAGACTGACCTGCAAAGAATGCTATGGGCCTTGGAAAGGAGGCATCGATTCTTCTCTTCAATGTCCTCAAGACATCTTTCTTGACTTTGCATTATGCTTAAGGCACAAGGGCACTGTAGGTGTGATGAACCCCAAGTCCGGCCACTTGTTTCCAATGAAGTTGCAAGCTTGAATCAGCATGACCTCCCCATAGACTTGAATAGATGACAATGTTCCCCTCTCCGTGCCTGTCCCTCTATTCTCACTTGTGGCCTAGGGTTCCTTTCTTATCCCTTGCATCAGACTCTGTTTTATCTCTTCTAGTTTCTGTGCCTGCTTTCTGTTTGCCAAACCTGTTTCTGGGTATCTGTCCCTTTAATAGCCTAGCCTAGGCCAATCCTCAGACTGTAACCATGCGGCCACCCTGGGGGACATGTTCACCGTGATGTCATAAGCGACCTCAAAATTCGAAGTTGTCCTGACAACCTCCGTGCACACAGAGTTTCACAGCCATCTCAGACCAGTCTGACTCCTCACCCTGTCTAGGTAGGATAGTTTTCCTTTTTCTGCAATTGTTGTCAGTTTCTATCTTTCTCCTTGAACTTCGAAAGGGCTCCTACATTCTCTCTAGACACTGGTTTCACTCCTGTAAGATTATCCTGGGTTTTATCTCTTATATCTTGGGTAGATGGCAAAATGGGTGGACCTTACCCAGAAAAAGTCCTGGACTCCCTCACAAGTTGAAGTTGCCCAGGGAATGTTCTGATGCACAATGATGGTGTCATCTCGTGGCACTCTGCCAATTCCACCTTGGCAGGTCACAAGTTTTCCTTCCTTCTGCCTTTGGGAAGTGTACCAGATACTTCCATAGATTGTAATATTCTTATGGTTCCTTTTCTTGTGCGTATTGATAACGTATCCTCACAATTGCTGCTTATTTATGATCTCTGCCCGCACCATACCATGAAATCTATATTTCCTAACACTACTAATGTGATATGCACTCGTAATGTGAAACAGTGAGGCCCGGGCCGCCCAAGCGGAATGTGGGCACTTACCTGCTCCACCACAGGGCCGGCCCTGAATTGTACTTTTGGACCAACCTTTTGCCTGAACTTGGGAAGACGTGGGCCTGTTTGGATTATTCGTGAAGGTGATTAGTAATAACATCATGGACGGTAACATTTTCCGTTCGTTCATGGGTTTAGGACTGATCATGTTCTCTTCGTAGTATTCCTCTTCACCTATTTGGAATGGTCTGCCTTTCTGTAGCATCTGTAAGCATTTGGAGGTGATTTTCCATCCTTGGAAGTTCACCTTCCGTAAACTCTTTCCGCCCCCAAAGCTTTATGACATCATTCTGGACCCCTTTTTGGATTTTTGATTTGAGGTGAATTTATAGCCATGACCCTGCATTAGAACGTACTATAACTTCCAGATTCACGTCCTCATTGCTTTAGACTTCTGTGTAGCTTACATCATCTTCACCAGTGTAAGACTAATCACAGGCCCTCACCACACACTTGTGCCTAATCTTCTCTTTCACCCTCCGTCACCGCCCCTCTTTGCCTCTGGGAGCCCGCATACAAATGTTCAGTGCCACCTGTTGGTTAGTGCTTGCTTTTTCTTCTCCTTGTAAGTGAGATTCTATGGTATTTGAATTTCTCACTGGGGCTTGTTACACTTCCCCTAAAACCCTCACAGCCATTCTGGTGGTCACAAATGGCTGGACTGCATCATTTGTTCCGGCTGAGTGGTATACCATTGTGTGGCTATAGCCCATCTTCCTTCTCCAATCATCCCTTGCTGGACACCAGGGTGCTTTCCAAGTCTTGGATATCCGGAGTAAGACTGTGGTGAACACAGCCATGCACATGTCTTTATGCGGTAGTCTTTCTGACTGTTTTGGATAAGCAAGCGGCAGATTAATAGCTGGGTCATACGGGACATGGATACTTAAACTTCTGAGGCAGTTCCACACCTTTGGCATCGTGGCTGCACCGGGTTACACTCCCACCAGCAGTGCAGGAGGCTTCCCTTCTCTCCACCTCCTCTCTGACACTTGTTATTTCCTGTCTGCTTCCTTCTAGCCATGCTGACCACAGTGAGCTGCCATGGCCTTGCAGTTTGGATTTGCATTTTCCTGAGACTTCATGATGGTGAACAAGTTTTCATGCACCTACTGGCCCTCTTTCTGTCTTCTTCGGAGAAATCTCTGCTTCCATCTTTTGACCAGGTTTTCATTGGCTTGTTTTTTTTCTTGTGGAGACGTGCGAGTTGATTGTATCTTTGGGCTTTTCACCCCTTGTCCGATGTGTGGTTTGCAAACATCCTCTCCCAATTGTTGTGGTGTCTTAGTATTCAGTTGATGGTTTCCTTGAGTGGGCAGAAGTGTGTGCATTTGATGTGGTCCCGTTTGTTTCTTGTTTCCTTTGTTGCCCTTGCCCAGTCAGACATGCTTCTTCCAAATAGGCGGCTCAGACAGATGGCAAAGAGCACTCTGCCTAGGTCTTCTCCTACAAGGTTCACGGTTTCAAGTCTGCCATTCAAGGCTTTAATCCATTTCAGGTGGTGTGTGTGCCAGGTGTAACATCATGGTGTACTCTCGTTGTGTTCCATGTGGCTGTGCAGGCTTCCCAGCACCGTTTATTGTAGAGACTCTCATTCCTCCGCTGTCTCCACTTGGCTCCCTGGTCCAAAATGGGCTGTCCATGTAAGTTTGAGTTGGGCTCTGGGCTCTCAATTGTTTTGCATGGGTCTTCATGCCTGTTTTGGGGCCCAGACTGTGCCGTTTCGGTACCTAGCGCTTCGTCCTCTATGTTGAAATCAGAAATTGTGACACGTGCTGCTTTGTTCGTTTTCCTGAGGATTCCTTTGCCTAGTCAGGGTCTCGTGTTGCTGGCTAGAAACTTTAGGATTCTCTCTTCTTCTCTGTGGCAAATACTGCTGCAACTTTGACTGGGATTGCATGGAATCCAGAGATTCCTTACTGCGGTATGAACCTTTCAAGTGTGTTAATCCTTCCATTCCTCGATCCCTCGATATCTTTTTTTTTCTTGTGTCTTCTTGAGTTTCTTTCCCCAAAGGTTTGCTAGTTTTTGAATTAACATAGAATTCACCTGTTTTGCTAAGGTTATTCACAGAGATCCTATTCTTCGTAATGGCAAGCTCCTGTTTTTTTGTTTTTTTTTTCCTTAGCTTCAGTTTTTCTGTTCTTTGCAACTTTTAATTGGTTTTGTTTTGGCACAAGTGCATTGCTGTGCTCACATCTGCTGGCAATGCTCCTGTATTTGCTGTGGAAGTCTGGCCCTGTCCAACGTCCCTTCCCATCTGCCTCTACTCTACCTCGGACGCCTGCACCAGAACAACTGAAGCAGTGGTGAGGAGGCCCAAACCGAGGATTCCACCCAGCCCATACTGGGCCACAGACCCAGAAGGTGCGGACCTCACCACTGCACCACCGGCCGGCCACTTACATGTTCAGTGGCAACGTGCAGTTGAGTGCAATGGGAGTTAAATATACTAGTGAGCCCAACTCTAGCACTGTGTAGATGAGGCTAGGTTGTTTTTCGGGTCCATTGTGATGTCAGAGGATTTGTCATAATTGTGTCTCTGAGGTCCAGCATGCTTCCTGGATACAGGTTTCAGAGCCTGCTTGGAGCAGTCTCATAACTCACCCTTCCCAGTTAGCCCATGCTTGACCTTCGCTGCCGTTTTTTGGCTTGTGAATTTCTCTGACTTTCAAACGTTCCAGCAGAGTCTGTCTAAAGACGGACATCATCTTTCATTGTGGATAATTCAGGTGTGATTTCTGTTCACCTTCCATTTTCTGGGTCCTCTTTTTCTTTTCCATAGTATACTCGTCATGGTCTTTCTCAGCTATCTCCCTTAGACATGCTTATCAGTCCGTTCTCCTTCATTCCAAGGGATTAGTTTGTATTTCGTTAATCGCTGTATGTTCTCTAGGGTGAGGTGTGAGTGCTTTCGTGACTCTTGGTTGTTGTCCTTGAATTTGCACCGGTCACTTGTAGGACTCTTGGCTACCCTAGCCTAGGTCAAACTAAGCACTGAGAACACGTGGTCATGTGGGTTGGTTTGACATCCTGAGATCAGAAACTCCAAATTCGAGGTGGTCCTGGCAACCCCCTTCACGGACACAATGTTTCCAAGACAACTTAGACAAATCGGATGAATTCCACTCTCCAGGAAAGATATTTTTCTGTCTCTTTTCCGGATTTGGGAAGTTTCGAACTTGACCCCTGATCCTTGAACGTTCCCCTAGATTCCGTCCAGATACGGGCTTACTTAATTTTTATAGGGTGTGCCATTTGTTTGCCCTACATCCTCTACCCTGGCCTGTTTATTTTTCTTGAAACACAACTGTAAAGTTCTAATTTTCGTGCAACTTCCTTACATATGGTGTCAAAACACATAATCAATAATCCTTCTACGGCAAGAGGTAGGGGGAGAGAATTTCGATGGAGGCAAACAGAGCACACTAGCCTGGGAGGGCAGCCTTCACGAAGGAACGAAGCCCTGTGGAAGAGGGTGCTTTTCAGCACCCTTGTAGTTCCTTGCACTTCCAAACAAAGAGACATACCCCAAGCGTGACAGGGCTCCATTCCTTCAAGGCTTCCAAGACATCTCTTGGGACACATTACCATGTGCCCAGTGGGCCCACGTGACACCAGAGCTTCGGAAAAAGAGACTGACCTGCAAAGAATGCTATGGGCCTTGGAAAGGAGGCATCGATTCTTCTCTTCAATGTCCTCAAGACATCTTTCTTGACTTTGCATTATGCTTAAGGCACAAGGGCACTGTAGGTGTGATGAACCCCAAGTCCGGCCACTTGTTTCCAATGAAGTTGCAAGCTTGAATCAGCATGACCTCCCCATAGACTTGAATAGATGACAATGTTCCCCTCTCCGTGCCTGTCCCTCTATTCTCACTTGTGGCCTAGGGTTCCTTTCTTATCCCTTGCATCAGACTCTGTTTTATCTCTTCTAGTTTCTGTGCCTGCTTTCTGTTTGCCAAACCTGTTTCTGGGTATCTGTCCCTTTAATAGCCTACCCTAGGCCAATCCTCAGACTGTAACCATGCGGCCACCCTGGGGGACATGTTCACCGTGATGTCATAAGCGACCTCAAAATTCGAAGTTGTCCTGACAACCTCCGTGCACACAGAGTTTCACAGCCATCTCAGACCAGTCTGACTCCTCACCCTGTCTAGGTAGGATAGTTTTCCTTTTTCTGCAATTGTTGTCAGTTTCTATCTTTCTCCTTGAACTTCGAAAGGGCTCCTACATTCTCTCTAGACACTGGTTTCACTCCTGTAAGATTATCCTGGGTTTTATCTCTTATATCTTGGGTAGATGGCAAAATGGGTGGACCTTACCCAGAAAAAGTCCTGGACTCCCTCACAAGTTGAAGTTGCCCAGGGAATGTTCTGATGCACAATGATGGTGTCATCTCGTGGCACTCTGCCAATTCCACCTTGGCAGGTCACAAGTTTTCCTTCCTTCTGCCTTTGGGAAGTGTACCAGATACTTCCATAGATTGTAATATTCTTATGGTTCCTTTTCTTGTGCGTATTGATAACGTATCCTCACAATTGCTGCTTATTTATGATCTCTGCCCGCACCATACCATGAAATCTATATTTCCTAACACTACTAATGTGATATGCACTCGTAATGTGAAACAGTGAGGCCCGGGCCGCCCAAGCGGAATGTGGGCACTTACCTGCTCCACCACAGGGCCGGCCCTGAATTGTACTTTTGGACCAACCTTTTGCCTGAACTTGGGAAGACGTGGGCCTGTTTGGATTATTCGTGAAGGTGATTAGTAATAACATCATGGACGGTAACATTTTCCGTTCGTTCATGGGTTTAGGACTGATCATGTTCTCTTCGTAGTATTCCTCTTCACCTATTTGGAATGGTCTGCCTTTTGTAGCATCTGTAAGCATTTGGAGGTGATTTTCCATCCTTGGAAGTTCACCTTCCGTAAACTCTTTCCGCCCCCAAAGCTTTATGACATCATTCTGGACCCCTTTTTGGATTTTTGATTTGAGGTGAACTTATAGCCATGACCCTGCATTAGAACGTACTATAACTTCCAGATTCACATCCTCATTGCTTTAGACTTCTGTGTAGCTTACATCATCTTCACCAGTGTAAGACTAATCACAGGCCCTCACCACACACTTGTGCCTAATCTTCTCTTTCACCCTCCGTCACCGCCCCTCTTTGCCTCTGGGAGCCCGCATACAAATGTTCAGTGCCACCTGTTGGTTAGTGCTTGCTTTTTCTTCTCCTTGTAAGTGAGATTCTATGGTATTTGAATTTCTCACTGGGGCTTGTTACACTTCCCCTAAAACCCTCACAGCCATTCTGGTGGTCACAAATGGCTGGATTGCATCATTTGTTCCGGCTGAGTGGTATACCATTGTGTGGCTATAGCCCATCTTCCTTCTCCAATCATCCCTTGCTGGACACCAGGGTGCTTTCCAAGTCTTGGATATCCGGAGTAAGACTGTGGTGAACACAGCCATGCACATGTCTTTATGCGGTAGTCTTTCTGACTTTTTTGGATAAGCAAGCGGCAGATTAATAGCTGGGTCATACGGGACATGGATACTTAAACTTCTGAGGCAGTTCCACACCTTTGGCATCGTGGCTGCACCGGGTTACACTCCCACCAGCAGTGCAGGAGGCTTCCCTTCTCTCCACCTCCTCTCTGACACTTGTTATTTCCTGTCTGCTTCCTTCTAGCCATGCTGACCACAGTGAGCTGCCATGGCCTTGCAGTTTGGATTTGCATTTTCCTGAGACTTCATGATGGTGAACAAGTTTTCATGCACCTACTGGCCCTCTTTCTGTCTTCTTCGGAGAAATCTCTGCTTCCATCTTTTGACCAGGTTTTCATTGGCTTGTTTTTTTTCTTGTGGAGACGTGCGAGTTGATTGTATCTCACCCCTTGTCCGATGTGTGGTTTGCAAACATCCTCTCCCAATTGTTGTGGTGTCTTAGTATTCAGTTGATGGTTTCCTTGAGTGGGCAGAAGTGTGTGCATTTGATGTGGTCCCGTTTGTTTCTTGTTTCCTTTGTTGCCCTTGCCCAGTCAGACATGCTTCTTCCAAATAGGCGGCTCAGACAGATGGCAAAGAGCACTCTGCCTAGGTCTTCTCCTACAAGGTTCACGGTTTCAAGTCTGCCATTCAAGGCTTTAATCCACTTCAGGTGGTGTGTGTGCCAGGTGTAACATCATGGTGTACTCTCGTTGTGTTCCATGTGGCTGTGCAGGCTTCCCAGCACCGTTTATTGTAGAGACTCTCCTTTCTCCGCTGTCTCCACTTGGCTCCCTGGTCCAAAATGGGCTGTCCATGTAAGTTTGAGTTGGGCTCTGGGCTCTCAATTGTTTTGCATGGGTCTTCATGCCTGTCTTGGGGCCCAGACTGTGCCGTTTCGGTACCTAGCGCTTCGTCCTCTATGTTGAAATCAGAAATTGTGACACGTGCTGCTTTGTTCGTTTTCCTGAGGATTCCTTTGCCTAGTCAGGGTCTCGTGTTGCTGGCTAGAAACTTCAGGATTCTCTCTTCTTCTCTGTGGCAAATACTGCTGCAACTTTGACTGGGATTGCATGGAATCCAGAGATTCCTTACTGCGGTATGAACCTTTCAAGTGTGTTAATCCTTCCATTCCTAGATCCCTCGATATCTTTTTTTTTCTTGTGTCTTCTTGAGTTTCTTTCCCCAAAGGTTTGCTAGTTTTTGAATTAACATAGAATTCACCTGTTTTGCTAAGGTTATTCACAGAGATCCTATTCTTCGTAATGGCAAGCTCCTGTTTTTTTGTTTTTTTTTTCCTTAGCTTCAGTTTTTCTATTCTTTGCAACTTTTAATTGGTTTTGTTTTGGCACAAGTGCATTGCTGTGCTCACGTCTGCTGGCAATGCTCCTGTATTTGCTGTGGAAGTCTGGCCCTGTCCAACGTCCCTTCCCATCTGCCTCTACTCTACCTCGGACGCCTGCACCAGAACAACTGAAGCAGTGGTGAGGAGGCCCAAACCGAGGATTCCACCCAGCCCATACTGGGCCACAGACCCAGAAGGTGCGGACCTCACCACTGCACCACCGGCCGGCCACTTACATGTTCAGTGGCAACGTGCAGTTGAGTGCAATGGGAGTTAAATATACTAGTGAGCCCAACTCTAGCACTGTGTAGATGAGGCTAGGTTGTTTTTCGGGTCCATTGTGATGTCAGAGGATTTGTCATAATTGTGTCTCTGAGGTCCAGCATGCTTCCTGGATACAGGTTTCAGAGCCTGCTTGGAGCAGTCTCATAACTCACCCTTCCCAGTTAGCCCATGCTTGACCTTCGCTGCCGTTTTTTGGCTTGTGAATTTCTCTGACTTTCAAACGTTCCAGCAGAGTCTGTCTAAAGACGGACATCATCTTTCATTGTGGATAATTCAGGTGTGATTTCTGTTCACCTTCCATTTTCTGGGTCCTCTTTTTCTTTTCCATAGTATACTCGTCATGGTCTTTCTCAGCTATCTCCCTTAGACATGCTTATCAGTCCGTTCTCCTTCATTCCGAGTGATTAGTTTGTATTTCTTTAATCGCTGTATGTTCTCTAGGGTGAGGTGTGAGTGCTTTCGTGACTCTTGGTTGTTGTCCTTGAATTTGCACCGGTCACTTGTAGGACTCTTGGCTACCCTAGCCTAGGTCAAACTAAGCACTGAGAACACGTGGTCATGTGGGTTGGTTTGACATCCTGAGATCAGAAACTCCAAATTCGAGGTGGTCCTGGCAACCCCCTTCACGGACACAATGTTTCCAAGACAACTTAGACAAATCGGATGAATTCCACTCTCCAGGAAAGATATTTTTCTGTCTCTTTTCCGGATTTGGGAAGTTTCGAACTTGACCCCTGATCCTTGAACGTTCCCCTAGATTCCGTCCAGATACGGGCTTACTTAATTTTTATAGGGTGTGCCATTTGTTTGCCCTACATCCTCTACCCTGGCCTGTTTATTTTTCTTGAAACACAACTGTAAAGTTCTAATTTTCGTGCAACTTCCTTACATATGGTGTCAAAACACATAATCAATAATCCTTCTACGGCAAGAGGTAGGGGGAGAGAATTTCGATGGAGGCAAACAGAGCACACTAGCCTGGGAGGGCAGCCTTCACGAAGGAACGAAGCCCTGTGGAAGAGGGTGCTTTTCAGCACCCTTGTAGAGCACTTCCAAACAAAGAGACATACCCCAAGCGTGACAGGGCTCCATTCCTTCAAGGCTTCCAAGACATCTCTTGGGACACATTACCATGTGCCCAGTGGGCCCACGTGACACCAGAGCTTCGGAAAAAGAGACTGACCTGCAAAGAATGCTATGGGCCTTGGAAAGGAGGCATCGATTCTTCTCTTCAATGTCCTCAAGACATCTTTCTTGACTTTGCATTATGCTTAAGGCACAAGGGCACTGTAGGTGTGATGAACGCCAAGTCCGGCCACTTGTTTCCAATGAAGTTGCAAGCTTGAATCAGCATGACCTCCCCATAGACTTGAATAGATGACAATGTTCTCCTCTCCGTGCCTGTCCCTCTATTCTCACTTGTGGCCTAGGGTTCCTTTCTTATCCCTTGCATCAGACTCTGTTTTATCTCTTCTAGTTTCTGTGCCTGCTTTCTGTTTGCCAAACCTGTTTCTGGGTATCTGTCCCTTTAATAGCCTAGCCTAGGCCAATCCTCAGACTGTAACCATGCGGCCACCCTGGGGGACATGTTCACCGTGATGTCATAAGCGACCTCAAAATTCGAAGTTGTCCTGACAACCTCCGTGCACACAGAGTTTCACAGCCATCTCAGACCAGTCTGACTCCTCACCCTGTCTAGGTAGGATAGTTTTCCTTTTTCTGCAATTGTTGTCAGTTTCTATCTTTCTCCTTGAACTTCGAAAGGGCTCCTACATTCTCTCTAGACACTGGTTTCACTCCTGTAAGATTATCCTGGGTTTTATCTCTTATATCTTGGGTAGATGGCAAAATGGGTGGACCTTACCCAGAAAAAGTCCTGGACTCCCTCACAAGTTGAAGTTGCCCAGGGAATGTTCTGATGCACAATGATGGTGTCATCTCGTGGCACTCTGCCAATTCCACCTTGGCAGGTCACAAGTTTTCCTTCCTTCTGCCTTTGGGAAGTGTACCAGATACTTCCATAGATTGTAATATTCTTATGGTTCCTTTTCTTGTGCGTATTGATAACGTATCCTCACAATTGCTGCTTATTTATGATCTCTGCCCGCACCATACCATGAAATCTATATTTCCTAACACTACTAATGTGATATGCACTCGTAATGTGAAACAGTGAGGCCCGGGCCGCCCAAGCGGAATGTGGGCACTTACCTGCTCCACCACAGGGCCGGCCCTGAATTGTACTTTTGGACCAACCTTTTGCCTGAACTTGGGAAGACGTGGGCCTGTTTGGATTATTCGTGAAGGTGATTAGTAATAACATCATGGACGGTAACATTTTCCGTTCGTTCATGGGTTTAGGACTGATCATGTTCTCTTCGTAGTATTCCTCTTCACCTATTTGGAATGGTCTGCCTTTCTGTAGCATCTGTAAGCATTTGGAGGTGATTTTCCATCCTTGGAAGTTCACCTTCCGTAAACTCTTTCCGCCCCCAAAGCTTTATGACATCATTCTGGACCCCTTTTTGGATTTTTGATTTGAGGTGAATTTATAGCAATGACCCTGCATTAGAACGTACTATAACTTCCAGATTCACATCCTCATTGCTTTAGACTTCTGTGTAGCTTACATCATCTTCACCAGTGTAAGACTAATCACAGGCCCTCACCACACACTTGTGCCTAATCTTCTCTTTCACCCTCCGTCACCACCCCTCTTTGCCTCTGGGAGCCCGCATACAAATGTTCAGTGCCACCTGTTGGTTAGTGCTTGCTTTTTCTTCTCCTTGTAAGTGAGATTCTATGGTATTTGAATTTCTCACTGGGGCTTGTTACACTTCCCCTAAAACCCTCACAGCCATTCTGGTGGTCACAAATGGCTGGATTGCATCATTTGTTCCGGCTGAGTGGTATACCATTGTGTGGCTATAGCCCATCTTCCTTCTCCAATCATCCCTTGCTGGACACCAGGGTGCTTTCCAAGTCTTGGATATCCGGAGTAAGACTGTGGTGAACACAGCCATGCACATGTCTTTATGCGGTAGTCTTTCTGACTTTTTTGGATAAGCAAGCGGCAGATTAATAGCTGGGTCATACGGGACATGGATACTTAAACTTCTGAGGCAGTTCCACACCTTTGGCATCGTGGCTGCACCGGGTTACACTCCCACCAGCAGTGCAGGAGGCTTCCCTTCTCTCCACCTCCTCTCTGACACTTGTTATTTCCTGTCTGCTTCCTTCTAGCCATGCTGACCACAGTGAGCTGCCATGGCCTTGCAGTTTGGATTTGCATTTTCCTGAGACTTAATGATGGTGAACAAGTTTTCATGCACCTACTGGCCCTCTTTCTGTCTTCTTCGGAGAAATCTCTGCTTCCATCTTTTGACCAGGTTTTCATTGGCTTGTTTTTTTTCTTGTGGAGACGTGCGAGTTGATTGTATCTTTGGGCTTTTCACCCCTTGTCCGATGTGTGGTTTGCAAACATCCTCTCCCAATTGTTGTGGTGTCTTAGTATTCAGTTGATGGTTTCCTTGAGTGGGCAGAAGTGTGTGCATTTGATGTGGTCCCGTTTGTTTCTTGTTTCCTTTGTTGCCCTTGCCCAGTCAGACATGCTTCTTCCAAATAGGCGGCTCAGACAGATGGCAAAGAGCACTCTGCCTAGGTCTTCTCCTACAAGGTTCACGGTTTCAAGTCTGCCATTCAAGGCTTTAATCCATTTCAGGTGGTGTGTGTGCCAGGTGTAACATCATGGTGTACTCTCGTTGTGTTCCATGTGGCTGTGCAGGCTTCCCAGCACCGTTTATTGTAGAGACTCTCCTTTCTCCGCTGTCTCCACTTGGCTCCCTGGTCCAAAATGGGCTGTCCATGTAAGTTTGAGTTGGGCTCTGGGCTCTCAATTGTTTTGCATGGGTCTTCATGCCTGTTTTGGGGCCCAGACTGTGCCGTTTCGGTACCTAGCGCTTCGTCCTCTATGTTGAAATCAGAAATTGTGACACGTGCTGCTTTGTTCGTTTTCCTGAGGATTCCTTTGCCTAGTCAGGGTCTCGTGTTGCTGGCTAGAAACTTCAGGATTCTCTCTTCTTCTCTGTGGCAAATACTGCTGCAACTTTGACTGGGATTGCATGGAATCCAGAGATTCCTTACTGCGGTATGAACCTTTCAAGTGTGTTAATCCTTCCATTCCTAGATCCCTCGATATCTTTTTTTTTCTTGTGTCTTCTTGAGTTTCTTTCGCCAAAGGTTTGCTAGTTTTTGAATTAACATAGAATTCACCTGTTTTGCTAAGGTTATTCACAGAGATCCTATTCTTCGTAATGGCAAGCTCCTGTTTTTTTGTTTTTTTTTTCCTTAGCTTCAGTTTTTCTATTCTTTGCAACTTTTAATTGGTTTTGTTTTGGCACAAGTGCATTGCTGTGCTCACGTCTGCTGGCAATGCTCCTGTATTTGCTGTGGAAGTCTGGCCCTGTCCAACGTCCCTTCCCATCTGCCTCTACTCTACCTCGGACGCCTGCACCAGAACAACTGAAGCAGTGGTGAGGAGGCCCAAACCGAGGATTCCACCCAGCCCATACTGGGCCACAGACCCAGAAGGTGCGGACCTCACCACTGCACCACCGGCCGGCCACTTACATGTTCAGTGGCAACGTGCAGTTGAGTGCAATGGGAGTTAAATATACTAGTGAGCCCAACTCTAGCACTGTGTAGATGAGGCTAGGTTGTTTTTCGGGTCCATTGTGATGTCAGAGGATTTGTCATAATTGTGTCTCTGAGGTCCAGCATGCTTCCTGGATACAGGTTTCAGAGCCTGCTTGGAGCAGTCTCATAACTCACCCTTCCCAGTTAGCCCATGCTTGACCTTCGCTGCCGTTTTTTGGCTTGTGAATTTCTCTGACTTTCAAACGTTCCAGCAGAGTCTGTCTAAAGACGGACATCATCTTTCATTGTGGATAATTCAGGTGTGATTTCTGTTCACCTTCCATTTTCTGGGTCCTCTTTTTCTTTTCCATAGTATACTCGTCATGGTCTTTCTCAGCTATCTCCCTTAGACATGCTTATCAGTCCGTTCTCCTTCATTCCGAGTGATTAGTTTGTATTTCTTTAATCGCTGTATGTTCTCTAGGGTGAGGTGTGAGTGCTTTCGTGACTCTTGGTTGTTGTCCTTGAATTTGCACCGGTCACTTGTAGGACTCTTGGCTACCCTAGCCTAGGTCAAACTAAGCACTGAGAACACGTGGTCATGTGGGTTGGTTTGACATCCTGAGATCAGAAACTCCAAATTCGAGGTGGTCCTGGCAACCCCCTTCACGGACACAATGTTTCCAAGACAACTTAGACAAATCGGATGAATTCCACTCTCCAGGAAAGATATTTTTCTGTCTCTTTTCCGGATTTGGGAAGTTTCGAACTTGACCCCTGATCCTTGAACGTTCCCCTAGATTCCGTCCAGATACGGGCTTACTTAATTTTTATAGGGTGTGCCATTTGTTTGCCCTACATCCTCTACCCTGGCCTGTTTATTTTTCTTGAAACACAACTGTAAAGTTCTAATTTTCGTGCAACTTCCTTACATATGGTGTCAAAACACATAATCAATAATCCTTCTACGGCAAGAGGTAGGGGGAGAGAATTTCGATGGAGGCAAACAGAGCACACTAGCCTGGGAGGGCAGCCTTCACGAAGGAAGGAAGCCCTGTGGAAGAGGGTGCTTTTCAGCACCCTTGTAGAGCACTTCCAAACAAAGAGACATACCCCAAGCGTGACAGGGCTCCATTCCTTCAAGGCTTCCAAGACATCTCTTGGGACACATTACCATGTGCCCAGTGGGCCCACGTGACACCAGAGCTTCGGAAAAAGAGACTGACCTTCAAAGAATGCTATGGGCCTTGGAAAGGAGGCATCGATTCTTCTCTTCAATGTCCTCAAGACATCTTTCTTGACTTTGCATTATGCTTAAGGCACAAGGGCACTGTAGGTGTGATGAACGCCAAGTCCGGCCACTTGTTTCCAATGAAGTTGCAAGCTTGAATCAGCATGACCTCCCCATAGACTTGAATAGATGACAATGTTCTCCTCTCCGTGCCTGTCCCTCTATTCTCACTTGTGGCCTAGGGTTCCTTTCTTATCCCTTGCATCAGACTCTGTTTTATCTCTTCTAGTTTCTGTGCCTGCTTTCTGTTTGCCAAACCTGTTTCTGGGTATCTGTCCCTTTAATAGCCTAGCCTAGGCCAATCCTCAGACTGTAACCATGCGGCCACCCTGGGGGACATGTTCACCGTGATGTCATAAGCGACCTCAAAATTCGAAGTTGTCCTGACAACCTCCGTGCACACAGAGTTTCACAGCCATCTCAGACCAGTCTGACTCCTCACCCTGTCTAGGTAGGATAGTTTTCCTTTTTCTGCAATTGTTGTCAGTTTCTATCTTTCTCCTTGAACTTCGAAAGGGCTCCTACATTCTCTCTAGACACTGGTGTCACTCCTGTAAGATTATCCTGGGTTTTATCTCTTATATCTTGGGTAGATGGCAAAATGGGTGGACCTTACCCAGAAAAAGTCCTGGACTCCCTCACAAGTTGAAGTTGCCCAGGGAATGTTCTGATGCACAATGATGGTGTCATCTCGTGGCACTCTGCCAATTCCACCTTGGCAGGTCACAAGTTTTCCTTCCTTCTGCCTTTGGGAAGTGTACCAGATACTTCCATAGATTGTAATATTCTTATGGTTCCTTTTCTTGTGCGTATTGATAACGTATCCTCACAATTGCTGCTTATTTATGATCTCTGCCCGCACCATACCATGAAATCTATATTTCCTAACACTACTAATGTGATATGCACTCGTAATGTGAAACAGTGAGGCCCGGGCCGCCCAAGCGGAATGTGGGCACTTACCTGCTCCACCACAGGGCCGGCCCTGAATTGTACTTTTGGACCAACCTTTTGCCTGAACTTGGGAAGACGTGGGCCTGTTTGGATTATTCGTGAAGGTGATTAGTAATAACATCATGGACGGTAACATTTTCCGTTCGTTCATGGGTTTAGGACTGATCATGTTCTCTTCGTAGTATTCCTCTTCACCTATTTGGAATGGTCTGCCTTTCTGTAGCATCTGTAAGCATTTGGAGGTGATTTTCCATCCTTGGAAGTTCACCTTCCGTAAACTCTTTCCGCCCCCAAAGCTTTATGACATCATTCTGGACCCCTTTTTGGATTTTTGATTTGAGGTGAATTTATAGCCATGACCCTGCATTAGAACGTACTATAACTTCCAGATTCACATCCTCATTGCTTTAGACTTCTGTGTAGCTTCCATCATCTTCACCAGTGTAAGACTAATCACAGGCCCTCACCACACACTTGTGCCTAATCTTCTCTTTCACCCTCCGTCACCGCCCCTCTTTGCCTCTGGGAGCCCGCATACAAATGTTCAGTGCCACCTGTTGGTTAGTGCTTGCTTTTTCTTCGCCTTGTAAGTGAGATTCTATGGTATTTGAATTTCTCACTGGGGCTTGTTACACTTCCCCTAAAACCCTCACAGCCATTCTGGTGGTCACAAATGGCTGGATTGCATCATTTGTTCCGGCTGAGTGGTATACCATTGTGTGGCTATAGCCCATCTTCCTTCTCCAATCATCCCTTGCTGGACACCAGGGTGCTTTCCAAGTCTTGGATATCCGGAGTAAGACTGTGGTGAACACAGCCATGCACATGTCTTTATGCGGTAGTCTTTCTGACTTTTTTGGATAAGCAAGCGGCAGATTAATAGCTGGGTCATACGGGACATGGATACTTAAACTTCTGAGGCAGTTCCACACCTTTGGCATCGTGGCTGCACCGGGTTACACTCCCACCAGCAGTGCAGGAGGCTTCCCTTCTCTCCACCTCCTCTCTGACACTTGTTATTTCCTGTCTGCTTCCTTCTAGCCATGCTGACCACAGTGAGCTGCCATGGCCTTGCAGTTTGGATTTGCATTTTCCTGAGACTTCATGATGGTGAACAAGTTTTCATGCACCTACTGGCCCTCTTTCTGTCTTCTTCGGAGAAATCTCTGCTTCCATCTTTTGACCAGGTTTTCATTGGCTTGTTTTTTTTCTTGTGGAGACGTGCGAGTTGATTGTATCTTTGGGCTTTTCACCCCTTGTCCGATGTGTGGTTTGCAAACATCCTCTCCCAATTGTTGTGGTGTCTTAGTATTCAGTTGATGGTTTCCTTGAGTGGGCAGAAGTGTGTGCATTTGATGTGGTCCCGTTTGTTTCTTGTTTCCTTTGTTGCCCTTGCCCAGTCAGACATGCTTCTTCCAAATAGGCGGCTCAGACAGATGGCAAAGAGCACTCTGCCTAGGTCTTCTCCTACAAGGTTCACGGTTTCAAGTCTGCCATTCAAGGCTTTAATCCATTTCAGGTGGTGTGTGTGCCAGGTGTAACATCATGGTGTACTCTCGTTGTGTTCCATGTGGCTGTGCAGGCTTCCCAGCACCGTTTATTGTAGAGACTCTCCTTTCTCCGCTGTCTCCACTTGGCTCCCTGGTCCAAAATGGGCTGTCCATGTAAGTTTGAGTTGGGCTCTGGGCTCTCAATTGTTTTGCATGGGTCTTCATGCCTGTTTTGGGGCCCAGACTGTGCCGTTTCGGTACCTAGCGCTTCGTCCTCTATGTTGAAATCAGAAATTGTGACACGTGCTGCTTTGTTCGTTTTCCTGAGGATTCCTTTGCCTAGTCAGGGTCTCGTGTTGCTGGCTAGAAACTTCAGGATTCTCTCTTCTTCTCTGTGGCAAATACTGCTGCAACTTTGACTGGGATTGCATGGAATCCAGAGATTCCTTACTGCGGTATGAACCTTTCAAGTGTGTTAATCCTTCCATTCCTCGATCCCTCGATATCTTTTTTTTTCTTGTGTCTTCTTGAGTTTCTTTCCCCAAAGGTTTGCTAGTTTTTGAATTAACATAGAATTCACCTGTTTTGCTAAGGTTATTCACAGAGATCCTATTCTTCGTAATGGCAAGCTCCTGTTTTTTTGTTTTTTTTTTCCTTAGCTTCAGTTTTTCTATTCTTTGCAACTTTTAATTGGTTTTGTTTTGGCACAAGTGCATTGCTGTGCTCACGTCTGCTGGCAATGCTCCTGTATTTGCTGTGGAAGTCTGGCCCTGTCCAACGTCCCTTCCCATCTGCCTCTACTCTACCTCGGACGCCTGCACCAGAACAACTGAAGCAGTGGTGAGGAGGCCCAAACCGAGGATTCCACCCAGCCCATACTGGGCCACAGACCCAGAAGGTGCGGACCTCACCACTGCACCACCGGCCGGCCACTTACATGTTCAGTGGCAACGTGCAGTTGAGTGCAATGGGAGTTAAATATACTAGTGAGCCCAACTCTAGCACTGTGTAGATGAGGCTAGGTTGTTTTTCGGGTCCATTGTGATGTCAGAGGATTTGTCATAATTGTGTCTCTGAGGTCCAGCATGCTTCCTGGATACAGGTTTCAGAGCCTGCTTGGAGCAGTCTCATAACTCACCCTTCCCAGTTAGCCCATGCTTGACCTTCGCTGCCGTTTTTTGGCTTGTGAATTTCTCTGACTTTCAAACGTTCCAGCAGAGTCTGTCTAAAGACGGACATCATCTTTCATTGTGGATAATTCAGGTGTGATTTCTGTTCACCTTCCATTTTCTGGGTCCTCTTTTTCTTTTCCATAGTATACTCGTCATGGTCTTTCTCAGCTATCTCCCTTAGACATGCTTATCAGTCCGTTCTCCTTCATTCCGAGTGATTAGTTTGTATTTCTTTAATCGCTGTATGTTCTCTAGGGTGAGGTGTGAGTGCTTTCGTGACTCTTGGTTGTTGTCCTTGAATTTGCACCGGTCACTTGTAGGACTCTTGGCTATCCTAGCCTAGGTCAAACTAAGCACTGAGAACACGTGGTCATGTGGGTTGGTTTGACATCCTGAGATCAGAAACTCCAAATTCGAGGTGGTCCTGGCAACCCCCTTCACGGACACAATGTTTCCAAGACAACTTAGACAAATCGGATGAATTCCACTCTCCAGGAAAGATATTTTTCTGTCTCTTTTCCGGATTTGGGAAGTTTCGAACTTGACCCCTGATCCTTGAACGTTCCCCTAGATTCCGTCCAGATACGGGCTTACTTAATTTTTATAGGGTGTGCCATTTGTTTGCCCTACATCCTCTACCCTGGCCTGTTTATTTTTCTTGAAACACAACTGTAAAGTTCTAATTTTCGTGCAACTTCCTTACATATGGTGTCAAAACACATAATCAATAATCCTTCTACGGCAAGAGGTAGGGGGAGAGAATTTCGATGGAGGCAAACAGAGCACACTAGCCTGGGAGGGCAGCCTTCACGAAGGAAGGAAGCCCTGTGGAAGAGGGTGCTTTTCAGCACCCTTGTAGAGCACTTCCAAACAAAGAGACATACCCCAAGCGTGACAGGGCTCCATTCCTTCAAGGCTTCCAAGACATCTCTTGGGACACATTACCATGTGCCCAGTGGGCCCACGTGACACCAGAGCTTCGGAAAAAGAGACTGACCTTCAAAGAATGCTATGGGCCTTGGAAAGGAGGCATCGATTCTTCTCTTCAATGTCCTCAAGACATCTTTCTTGACTTTGCATTATGCTTAAGGCACAAGGGCACTGTAGGTGTGATGAACGCCAAGTCCGGCCACTTGTTTCCAATGAAGTTGCAAGCTTGAATCAGCATGACCTCCCCATAGACTTGAATAGATGACAATGTTCTCCTCTCCGTGCCTGTCCCTCTATTCTCACTTGTGGCCTAGGGTTCCTTTCTTATCCCTTGCATCAGACTCTGTTTTATCTCTTCTAGTTTCTGTGCCTGCTTTCTGTTTGCCAAACCTGTTTCTGGGTATCTGTCCCTTTAATAGCCTAGCCTAGGCCAATCCTCAGACTGTAACCATGCGGCCACCCTGGGGGACATGTTCACCGTGATGTCATAAGCGACCTCAAAATTCGAAGTTGTCCTGACAACCTCCGTGCACACAGAGTTTCACAGCCATCTCAGACCAGTCTGACTCCTCACCCTGTCTAGGTAGGATAGTTTTCCTTTTTCTGCAATTGTTGTCAGTTTCTATCTTTCTCCTTGAACTTCGAAAGGGCTCCTACATTCTCTCTAGACACTGGTGTCACTCCTGTAAGATTATCCTGGGTTTTATCTCTTATATCTTGGGTAGATGGCAAAATGGGTGGACCTTACCCAGAAAAAGTCCTGGACTCCCTCACAAGTTGAAGTTGCCCAGGGAATGTTCTGATGCACAATGATGGTGTCATCTCGTGGCACTCTGCCAATTCCACCTTGGCAGGTCACAAGTTTTCCTTCCTTCTGCCTTTGGGAAGTGTACCAGATACTTCCATAGATTGTAATATTCTTATGGTTCCTTTTCTTGTGCGTATTGATAACGTATCCTCACAATTGCTGCTTATTTATGATCTCTGCCCGCACCATACCATGAAATCTATATTTCCTAACACTACTAATGTGATATGCACTCGTAATGTGAAACAGTGAGGCCCGGGCCGCCCAAGCGGAATGTGGGCACTTACCTGCTCCACCACAGGGCCGGCCCTGAATTGTACTTTTGGACCAACCTTTTGCCTGAACTTGGGAAGACGTGGGCCTGTTTGGATTATTCGTGAAGGTGATTAGTAATAACATCATGGACGGTAACATTTTCCGTTCGTTCATGGGTTTAGGACTGATCATGTTCTCTTCGTAGTATTCCTCTTCACCTATTTGGAATGGTCTGCCTTTCTGTAGCATCTGTAAGCATTTGGAGGTGATTTTCCATCCTTGGAAGTTCACCTTCCGTAAACTCTTTCCGCCCCCAAAGCTTTATGACATCATTCTGGACCCCTTTTTGGATTTTTGATTTGAGGTGAATTTATAGCCATGACCCTGCATTAGAACGTACTATAACTTCCAGATTCACATCCTCATTGCTTTAGACTTCTGTGTAGCTTACATCATCTTCACCAGTGTAAGACTAATCACAGGCCCTCACCACACACTTGTGCCTAATCTTCTCTTTCACCCTCCGTCACCGCCCCTCTTTGCCTCTGGGAGCCCGCATACAAATGTTCAGTGCCACCTGTTGGTTAGTGCTTGCTTTTTCTTCGCCTTGTAAGTGAGATTCTATGGTATTTGAATTTCTCACTGGGGCTTGTTACACTTCCCCTAAAACCCTCACAGCCATTCTGGTGGTCACAAATGGCTGGATTGCATCATTTGTTCCGGCTGAGTGGTATACCATTGTGTGGCTATAGCCCATCTTCCTTCTCCAATCATCCCTTGCTGGACACCAGGGTGCTTTCCAAGTCTTGGATATCCGGAGTAAGACTGTGGTGAACACAGCCATGCACATGTCTTTATGCGGTAGTCTTTCTGACTTTTTTGGATAAGCAAGCGGCAGATTAATAGCTGGGTCATACGGGACATGGATACTTAAACTTCTGAGGCAGTTCCACACCTTTGGCATCGTGGCTGCACCGGGTTACACTCCCACCAGCAGTGCAGGAGGCTTCCCTTCTCTCCACCTCCTCTCTGACACTTGTTATTTCCTGTCTGCTTCCTTCTAGCCATGCTGACCACAGTGAGCTGCCATGGCCTTGCAGTTTGGATTTGCATTTTCCTGAGACTTCATGATGGTGAACAAGTTTTCATGCACCTACTGGCCCTCTTTCTGTCTTCTTCGGAGAAATCTCTGCTTCCATCTTTTGACCAGGTTTTCATTGGCTTGTTTTTTTTCTTGTGGAGACGTGCGAGTTGATTGTATCTTTGGGCTTTTCACCCCTTGTCCGATGTGTGGTTTGCAAACATCCTCTCCCAATTGTTGTGGTGTCTTAGTATTCAGTTGATGGTTTCCTTGAGTGGGCAGAAGTGTGTGCATTTGATGTGGTCCCGTTTGTTTCTTGTTTCCTTTGTTGCCCTTGCCCAGTCAGACATGCTTCTTCCAAATAGGCGGCTCAGACAGATGGCAAAGAGCACTCTGCCTAGGTCTTCTCCTACAAGGTTCACGGTTTCAAGTCTGCCATTCAAGGCTTTAATCCATTTCAGGTGGTGTGTGTGCCAGGTGTAACATCATGGTGTACTCTCGTTGTGTTCCATGTGGCTGTGCAGGCTTCCCAGCACCGTTTATTGTAGAGACTCTCCTTTCTCCGCTGTCTCCACTTGGCTCCCTGGTCCAAAATGGGCTGTCCATGTAAGTTTGAGTTGGGCTCTGGGCTCTCAATTGTTTTGCATGGGTCTTCATGCCTGTTTTGGGGCCCAGACTGTGCCGTTTCGGTACCTAGCGCTTCGTCCTCTATGTTGAAATCAGAAATTGTGACACGTGCTGCTTTGTTCGTTTTCCTGAGGATTCCTTTGCCTAGTCAGGGTCTCGTGTTGCTGGCTAGAAACTTCAGGATTCTCTCTTCTTCTCTGTGGCAAATACTGCTGCAACTTTGACTGGGATTGCATGGAATCCAGAGATTCCTTACTGCGGTATGAACCTTTCAAGTGTGTTAATCCTTCCATTCCTAGATCCCTCGATATCTTTTTTTTTCTTGTGTCTTCTTGAGTTTCTTTCCCCAAAGGTTTGCTAGTTTTTGAATTAACATAGAATTCACCTGTTTTGCTAAGGTTATTCACAGAGATCCTATTCTTCGTAATGGCAAGCTCCTGTTTTTTTGTTTTTTTTTTCCTTAGCTTCAGTTTTTCTATTCTTTGCAACTTTTAATTGGTTTTGTTTTGGCACAAGTGCATTGCTGTGCTCACGTCTGCTGGCAATGCTCCTGTATTTGCTGTGGAAGTCTGGCCCTGTCCAACGTCCCTTCCCATCTGCCTCTACTCTACCTCGGACGCCTGCACCAGAACAACTGAAGCAGTGGTGAGGAGGCCCAAACCGAGGATTCCACCCAGCCCATACTGGGCCACAGACCCAGAAGGTGCGGACCTCACCACTGCACCACCGGCCGGCCACTTACATGTTCAGTGGCAACGTGCAGTTGAGTGCAATGGGAGTTAAATATACTAGTGAGCCCAACTCTAGCACTGTGTAGATGAGGCTAGGTTGTTTTTCGGGTCCATTGTGATGTCAGAGGATTTGTCATAATTGTGTCTCTGAGGTCCAGCATGCTTCCTGGATACAGGTTTCAGAGCCTGCTTGGAGCAGTCTCATAACTCACCCTTCCCAGTTAGCCCATGCTTGACCTTCGCTGCCGTTTTTTGGCTTGTGAATTTCTCTGACTTTCAAACGTTCCAGCAGAGTCTGTCTAAAGACGGACATCATCTTTCATTGTGGATAATTCAGGTGTGATTTCTGTTCACCTTCCATTTTCTGGGTCCTCTTTTTCTTTTCCATAGTATACTCGTCATGGTCTTTCTCAGCTATCTCCCTTAGACATGCTTATCAGTCCGTTCTCCTTCATTCCGAGTGATTAGTTTGTATTTCTTTAATCGCTGTATGTTCTCTAGGGTGAGGTGTGAGTGCTTTCGTGACTCTTGGTTGTTGTCCTTGAATTTGCACCGGTCACTTGTAGGACTCTTGGCTATCCTAGCCTAGGTCAAACTAAGCACTGAGAACACGTGGTCATGTGGGTTGGTTTGACATCCTGAGATCAGAAACTCCAAATTCGAGGTGGTCCTGGCAACCCCCTTCACGGACACAATGTTTCCAAGACAACTTAGACAAATCGGATGAATTCCACTCTCCAGGAAAGATATTTTTCTGTCTCTTTTCCGGATTTGGGAAGTTTCGAACTTGACCCCTGATCCTTGAACGTTCCCCTAGATTCCGTCCAGATACGGGCTTACTTAATTTTTATAGGGTGTGCCATTTGTTTGCCCTACATCCTCTACCCTGGCCTGTTTATTTTTCTTGAAACACAACTGTAAAGTTCTAATTTTCGTGCAACTTCCTTACATATGGTGTCAAAACACATAATCAATAATCCTTCTACGGCAAGAGGTAGGGGGAGAGAATTTCGATGGAGGCAAACAGAGCACACTAGCCTGGGAGGGCAGCCTTCACGAAGGAAGGAAGCCCTGTGGAAGAGGGTGCTTTTCAGCACCCTTGTAGAGCACTTCCAAACAAAGAGACATACCCCAAGCGTGACAGGGCTCCATTCCTTCAAGGCTTCCAAGACATCTCTTGGGACACATTACCATGTGCCCAGTGGGCCCACGTGACACCAGAGCTTCGGAAAAAGAGACTGACCTGCAAAGAATGCTATGGGCCTTGGAAAGGAGGCATCGATTCTTCTCTTCAATGTCCTCAAGACATCTTTCTTGACTTTGCATTATGCTTAAGGCACAAGGGCACTGTAGGTGTGATGAACGCCAAGTCCGGCCACTTGTTTCCAATGAAGTTGCAAGCTTGAATCAGCATGACCTCCCCATAGACTTGAATAGATGACAATGTTCTCCTCTCCGTGCCTGTCCCTCTATTCTCACTTGTGGCCTAGGGTTCCTTTCTTATCCCTTGCATCAGACTCTGTTTTATCTCTTCTAGTTTCTGTGCCTGCTTTCTGTTTGCCAAACCTGTTTCTGGGTATCTGTCCCTTTAATAGCCTAGCCTAGGCCAATCCTCAGACTGTAACCATGCGGCCACCCTGGGGGACATGTTCACCGTGATGTCATAAGCGACCTCAAAATTCGAAGTTGTCCTGACAACCTCCGTGCACACAGAGTTTCACAGCCATCTCAGACCAGTCTGACTCCTCACCCTGTCTAGGTAGGATAGTTTTCCTTTTTCTGCAATTGTTGTCAGTTTCTATCTTTCTCCTTGAACTTCGAAAGGGCTCCTACATTCTCTCTAGACACTGGTGTCACTCCTGTAAGATTATCCTGGGTTTTATCTCTTATATCTTGGGTAGATGGCAAAATGGGTGGACCTTACCCAGAAAAAGTCCTGGACTCCCTCACAAGTTGAAGTTGCCCAGGGAATGTTCTGATGCACAATGATGGTGTCATCTCGTGGCACTCTGCCAATTCCACCTTGGCAGGTCACAAGATTTCCTTCCTTCTGCCTTTGGGAAGTGTACCAGATACTTCCATAGATTGTAATATTCTTATGGTTCCTTTTCTTGTGCGTATTGATAACGTATCCTCACAATTGCTGCTTATTTATGATCTCTGCCCGCACCATACCATGAAATCTATATTTCCTAACACTACTAATGTGATATGCACTCGTAATGTGAAACAGTGAGGCCCGGGCCGCCCAAGCGGAATGTGGGCACTTACCTGCTCCACCACAGGGCCGGCCCTGAATTGTACTTTTGGACCAACCTTTTGCCTGAACTTGGGAAGACGTGGGCCTGTTTGGATTATTCGTGAAGGTGATTAGTAATAACATCATGGACGGTAACATTTTCCGTTCGTTCATGGGTTTAGGACTGATCATGTTCTCTTCGTAGTATTCCTCTTCACCTATTTGGAATGGTCTGCCTTTCTGTAGCATCTGTAAGCATTTGGAGGTGATTTTCCATCCTTGGAAGTTCACCTTCCGTAAACTCTTTCCGCCCCCAAAGCTTTATGACATCATTCTGGACCCCTTTTTGGATTTTTGATTTGAGGTGAATTTATAGCCATGACCCTGCATTAGAACGTACTATAACTTCCAGATTCACATCCTCATTGCTTTAGACTTCTGTGTAGCTTACATCATCTTCACCAGTGTAAGACTAATCACAGGCCCTCACCACACACTTGTGCCTAATCTTCTCTTTCACCCTCCGTCACCGCCCCTCTTTGCCTCTGGGAGCCCGCATACAAATGTTCAGTGCCACCTGTTGGTTAGTGCTTGCTTTTTCTTCGCCTTGTAAGTGAGATTCTATGGTATTTGAATTTCTCACTGGGGCTTGTTACACTTCCCCTAAAACCCTCACAGCCATTCTGGTGGTCACAAATGGCTGGATTGCATCATTTGTTCCGGCTGAGTGGTATACCATTGTGTGGCTATAGCCCATCTTCCTTCTCCAATCATCCCTTGCTGGACACCAGGGTGCTTTCCAAGTCTTGGATATCAGGAGTAAGACTGTGGTGAACACAGCCATGCACATGTCTTTATGCGGTAGTCTTTCTGACTTTTTTGGATAAGCAAGCGGCAGATTAATAGCTGGGTCATACGGGACATGGATACTTAAATTTCTGAGGCAGTTCCACACCTTTGGCATCGTGGCTGCACCGGGTTACACTCCCACCAGCAGTGCAGGAGGCTTCCCTTCTCTGCACCTCCTCTCTGACACTTGTTATTTCCTGTCTGCTTCCTTCTAGCCATGCTGACCACAGTGAGCTGCCATGGCCTTGCAGTTTGGATTTGCATTTTCCTGAGACTTCATGATGGTGAACAAGTTTTCATGCACCTACTGGCCCTCTTTCTGTCTTCTTCGGAGAAATCTCTGCTTCCATCTTTTGACCAGGTTTTCATTGGCTTGTTTTTTTTCTTGTGGAGACGTGCGAGTTGATTGTATCTTTGGGCTTTTCACCCCTTGTCCGATGTGTGGTTTGCAAACATCCTCTCCCAATTGTTGTGGTGTCTTAGTATTCAGTTGATGGTTTCCTTGAGTGGGCAGAAGTGTGTGCATTTGATGTGGTCCCGTTTGTTTCTTGTTTCCTTTGTTGCCCTTGCCCAGTCAGACATGCTTCTTCCAAATAGGCGGCTCAGACAGATGGCAAAGAGCACTCTGCCTAGGTCTTCTCCTACAAGGTTCACGGTTTCAAGTCTGCCATTCAAGGCTTTAATCCACTTCAGGTGGTGTGTGTGCCAGGTGTAACATCATGGTGTACTCTCGTTGTGTTCCATGTGGCTGTGCAGGCTTCCCAGCACCGTTTATTGTAGAGACTCTCCTTTCTCCGCTGTCTCCACTTGGCTCCCTGGTCCAAAATGGGCTGTCCATGTAAGTTTGAGTTGGGCTCTGGGCTCTCAATTGTTTTGCATGGGTCTTCATGCCTGTTTTGGGGCCCAGACTGTGCCGTTTCGGTACCTAGCGCTTCGTCCTCTATGTTGAAATCAGAAATTGTGACACGTGCTGCTTTGTTCGTTTTCCTGAGGATTCCTTTGCCTAGTCAGGGTCTCGTGTTGCTGGCTAGAAACTTCAGGATTCTCTCTTCTTCTCTGTGGCAAATACTGCTGCAACTTTGACTGGGATTGCATGGAATCCAGAGATTCCTTACTGCGGTATGAACCTTTCAAGTGTGTTAATCCTTCCATTCCTAGATCCCTCGATATCTTTTTTTTTCTTGTGTCTTCTTGAGTTTCTTTCGCCAAAGGTTTGCTAGTTTTTGAATTAACATAGAATTCACCTGTTTTGCTAAGGTTATTCACAGAGATCCTATTCTTCGTAATGGCAAGCTCCTGTTTTTTTGTTTTTTTTTTCCTTAGCTTCAGTTTTTCTATTCTTTGCAACTTTTAATTGGTTTTGTTTTGGCCCAAGTGCATTGCTGTGCTCACGTCTGCTGGCAATGCTCCTGTATTTGCTGTGGAAGTCTGGCCCTGTCCAACGTCCCTTCCCATCTGCCTCTACTCTACCTCGGACGCCTGCACCAGAACAACTGAAGCAGTGGTGAGGAGGCCCAAACCGAGGATTCCACCCAGCCCATACTGGGCCACAGACCCAGAAGGTGCGGACCTCACCACTGCACCACCGGCCGGCCACTTACATGTTCAGTGGCAACGTGCAGTTGAGTGCAATGGGAGTTAAATATACTAGTGAGCCCAACTCTAGCACTGTGTAGATGAGGCTAGGTTGTTTTTCGGGTCCATTGTGATGTCAGAGGATTTGTCATAATTGTGTCTCTGAGGTCCAGCATGCTTCCTGGATACAGGTTTCAGAGCCTGCTTGGAGCAGTCTCATAACTCACCCTTCCCAGTTAGCCCATGCTTGACCTTCGCTGCCGTTTTTTGGCTTGTGAATTTCTCTGACTTTCAAACGTTCCAGCAGAGTCTGTCTAAAGACGGACATCATCTTTCATTGTGGATAATTCAGGTGTGATTTCTGTTCACCTTCCATTTTCTGGGTCCTCTTTTTCTTTTCCATAGTATACTCGTCATGGTCTTTCTCAGCTATCTCCCTTAGACATGCTTATCAGTCCGTTCTCCTTCATTCCGAGTGATTAGTTTGTATTTCTTTAATCGCTGTATGTTCTCTAGGGTGAGGTGTGAGTGCTTTCGTGACTCTTGGTTGTTGTCCTTGAATTTGCACCGGTCACTTGTAGGACTCTTGGCTATCCTAGCCTAGGTCAAACTAAGCACTGAGAACACGTGGTCATGTGGGTTGGTTTGACATCCTGAGATCAGAAACTCCAAATTCGAGGTGGTCCTGGCAACCCCCTTCACGGACACAATGTTTCCAAGACAACTTAGACAAATCGGATGAATTCCACTCTCCAGGAAAGATATTTTTCTGTCTCTTTTCCGGATTTGGGAAGTTTCGAACTTGACCCCTGATCCTTGAACGTTCCCCTAGATTCCGTCCAGATACGGGCTTACTTAATTTTTATAGGGTGTGCCATTTGTTTGCCCTACATCCTCTACCCTGGCCTGTTTATTTTTCTTGAAACACAACTGTAAAGTTCTAATTTTCGTGCAACTTCCTTACATATGGTGTCAAAACACATAATCAATAATCCTTCTACGGCAAGAGGTAGGGGGAGAGAATTTCGATGGAGGCAAACAGAGCACACTAGCCTGGGAGGGCAGCCTTCACGAAGGAAGGAAGCCCTGTGGAAGAGGGTGCTTTTCAGCACCCTTGTAGAGCACTTCCAAACAAAGAGACATACCCCAAGCGTGACAGGGCTCCATTCCTTCAAGGCTTCCAAGACATCTCTTGGGACACATTACCATGTGCCCAGTGGGCCCACGTGACACCAGAGCTTCGGAAAAAGAGACTGACCTTCAAAGAATGCTATGGGCCTTGGAAAGGAGGCATCGATTCTTCTCTTCAATGTCCTCAAGACATCTTTCTTGACTTTGCATTATGCTTAAGGCACAAGGGCACTGTAGGTGTGATGAACGCCAAGTCCGGCCACTTGTTTCCAATGAAGTTGCAAGCTTGAATCAGCATGACCTCCCCATAGACTTGAATAGATGACAATGTTCTCCTCTCCGTGCCTGTCCCTCTATTCTCACTTGTGGCCTAGGGTTCCTTTCTTATCCCTTGCATCAGACTCTGTTTTATCTCTTCTAGTTTCTGTGCCTGCTTTCTGTTTGCCAAACCTGTTTCTGGGTATCTGTCCCTTTAATAGCCTAGCCTAGGCCAATCCTCAGACTGTAACCATGCGGCCACCCTGGGGGACATGTTCACCGTGATGTCATAAGCGACCTCAAAATTCGAAGTTGTCCTGACAACCTCCGTGCACACAGAGTTTCACAGCCATCTCAGACCAGTCTGACTCCTCACCCTGTCTAGGTAGGATAGTTTTCCTTTTTCTGCAATTGTTGTCAGTTTCTATCTTTCTCCTTGAACTTCGAAAGGGCTCCTACATTCTCTCTAGACACTGGTTTCACTCCTGTAAGATTATCCTGGGTTTTATCTCTTATATCTTGGGTAGATGGCAAAATGGGTGGACCTTACCCAGAAAAAGTCCTGGACTCCCTCACAAGTTGAAGTTGCCCAGGGAATGTTCTGATGCACAATGATGGTGTCATCTCGTGGCACTCTGCCAATTCCACCTTGGCAGGTCACAAGTTTTCCTTCCTTCTGCCTTTGGGAAGTGTACCAGATACTTCCATAGATTGTAATATTCTTATGGTTCCTTTTCTTGTGCGTATTGATAACGTATCCTCACAATTGCTGCTTATTTATGATCTCTGCCCGCACCATACCATGAAATCTATATTTCCTAACACTACTAATGTGATATGCACTCGTAATGTGAAACAGTGAGGCCCGGGCCGCCCAAGCGGAATGTGGGCACTTACCTGCTCCACCACAGGGCCGGCCCTGAATTGTACTTTTGGACCAACCTTTTGCCTGAACTTGGGAAGACGTGGGCCTGTTTGGATTATTCGTGAAGGTGATTAGTAATAACATCATGGACGGTAACATTTTCCGTTCGTTCATGGGTTTAGGACTGATCATGTTCTCTTCGTAGTATTCCTCTTCACCTATTTGGAATGGTCTGCCTTTCTGTAGCATCTGTAAGCATTTGGAGGTGATTTTCCATCCTTGGAAGTTCACCTTCCGTAAACTCTTTCCGCCCCCAAAGCTTTATGACATCATTCTGGACCCCTTTTTGGATTTTTGATTTGAGGTGAATTTATAGCCATGACCCTGCATTAGAACGTACTATAACTTCCAGATTCACATCCTCATTGCTTTAGACTTCTGTGTAGCTTCCATCATCTTCACCAGTGTAAGACTAATCACAGGCCCTCACCACACACTTGTGCCTAATCTTCTCTTTCACCCTCCGTCACCGCCCCTCTTTGCCTCTGGGAGCCCGCATACAAATGTTCAGTGCCACCTGTTGGTTAGTGCTTGCTTTTTCTTCGCCTTGTAAGTGAGATTCTATGGTATTTGAATTTCTCACTGGGGCTTGTTACACTTCCCCTAAAACCCTCACAGCCATTCTGGTGGTCACAAATGGCTGGATTGCATCATTTGTTCCGGCTGAGTGGTATACCATTGTGTGGCTATAGCCCATCTTCCTTCTCCAATCATCCCTTGCTGGACACCAGGGTGCTTTCCAAGTCTTGGATATCAGGAGTAAGACTGTGGTGAACACAGCCATGCACATGTCTTTATGCGGTAGTCTTTCTGACTTTTTTGGATAAGCAAGCGGCAGATTAATAGCTGGGTCATACGGGACATGGATACTTAAATTTCTGAGGCAGTTCCACACCTTTGGCATCGTGGCTGCACCGGGTTACACTCCCACCAGCAGTGCAGGAGGCTTCCCTTCTCTGCACCTCCTCTCTGACACTTGTTATTTCCTGTCTGCTTCCTTCTAGCCATGCTGACCACAGTGAGCTGCCATGGCCTTGCAGTTTGGATTTGCATTTTCCTGAGACTTAATGATGGTGAACAAGTTTTCATGCACCTACTGGCCCTCTTTCTGTCTTCTTCGGAGAAATCTCTGCTTCCATCTTTTGACCAGGTTTTCATTGGCTTGTTTTTTTTCTTGTGGAGACGTGCGAGTTGATTGTATCTTTGGGCTTTTCACCCCTTGTCCGATGTGTGGTTTGCAAACATCCTCTCCCAATTGTTGTGGTGTCTTAGTATTCAGTTGATGGTTTCCTTGAGTGGGCAGAAGTGTGTGCATTTGATGTGGTCCCGTTTGTTTCTTGTTTCCTTTGTTGCCCTTGCCCAGTCAGACATGCTTCTTCCAAATAGGCGGCTCAGACAGATGGCAAAGAGCACTCTGCCTAGGTCTTCTCCTACAAGGTTCACGGTTTCAAGTCTGCCATTCAAGGCTTTAATCCACTTCAGGTGGTGTGTGTGCCAGGTGTAACATCATGGTGTACTCTCGTTGTGTTCCATGTGGCTGTGCAGGCTTCCCAGCACCGTTTATTGTAGAGACTCTCCTTTCTCTGCTGTCTCCACTTGGCTCCCTGGTCCAAAATGGGCTGTCCATGTAAGTTTGAGTTGGGCTCTGGGCTCTCAATTGTTTTGCATGGGTCTTCATGCCTGTTTTGGGGCCCAGACTGTGCCGTTTCGGTACCTAGCGCTTCGTCCTCTATGTTGAAATCAGAAATTGTGACACGTGCTGCTTTGTTCGTTTTCCTGAGGATTCCTTTGCCTAGTCAGGGTCTCGTGTTGCTGGCTAGAAACTTCAGGATTCTCTCTTCTTCTCTGTGGCAAATACTGCTGCAACTTTGACTGGGATTGCATGGAATCCAGAGATTCCTTACTGCGGTATGAACCTTTCAAGTGTGTTAATCCTTCCATTCCTAGATCCCTCGATATCTTTTTTTTTCTTGTGTCTTCTTGAGTTTCTTTCGCCAAAGGTTTGCTAGTTTTTGAATTAACATAGAATTCACCTGTTTTGCTAAGGTTATTCACAGAGATCCTATTCTTCGTAATGGCAAGCTCCTGTTTTTTTGTTTTTTTTTTCCTTAGCTTCAGTTTTTCTATTCTTTGCAACTTTTAATTGGTTTTGTTTTGGCACAAGTGCATTGCTGTGCTCACGTCTGCTGGCAATGCTCCTGTATTTGCTGTGGAAGTCTGGCCCTGTCCAACGTCCCTTCCCATCTGCCTCTACTCTACCTCGGACGCCTGCACCAGAACAACTGAAGCAGTGGTGAGGAGGCCCAAACCGAGGATTCCACCCAGCCCATACTGGGCCACAGACCCAGAAGGTGCGGACCTCACCACTGCACCACCGGCCGGCCACTTACATGTTCAGTGGCAACGTGCAGTTGAGTGCAATGGGAGTTAAATATACTAGTGAGCCCAACTCTAGCACTGTGTAGATGAGGCTAGGTTGTTTTTCGGGTCCATTGTGATGTCAGAGGATTTGTCATAATTGTGTCTCTGAGGTCCAGCATGCTTCCTGGATACAGGTTTCAGAGCCTGCTTGGAGCAGTCTCATAACTCACCCTTCCCAGTTAGCCCATGCTTGACCTTCGCTGCCGTTTTTTGGCTTGTGAATTTCTCTGACTTTCAAACGTTCCAGCAGAGTCTGTCTAAAGACGGACATCATCTTTCATTGTGGATAATTCAGGTGTGATTTCTGTTCACCTTCCATTTTCTGGGTCCTCTTTTTCTTTTCCATAGTATACTCGTCATGGTCTTTCTCAGCTATCTCCCTTAGACATGCTTATCAGTCCGTTCTCCTTCATTCCGAGTGATTAGTTTGTATTTCTTTAATCGCTGTATGTTCTCTAGGGTGAGGTGTGAGTGCTTTCGTGACTCTTGGTTGTTGTCCTTGAATTTGCACCGGTCACTTGTAGGACTCTTGGCTATCCTAGCCTAGGTCAAACTAAGCACTGAGAACACGTGGTCATGTGGGTTGGTTTGACATCCTGAGATCAGAAACTCCAAATTCGAGGTGGTCCTGGCAACCCCCTTCACGGACACAATGTTTCCAAGACAACTTAGACAAATCGGATGAATTCCACTCTCCAGGAAAGATATTTTTCTGTCTCTTTTCCGGATTTGGGAAGTTTCGAACTTGACCCCTGATCCTTGAACGTTCCCCTAGATTCCGTCCAGATACGGGCTTACTTAATTTTTATAGGGTGTGCCATTTGTTTGCCCTACATCCTCTACCCTGGCCTGTTTATTTTTCTTGAAACACAACTGTAAAGTTCTAATTTTCGTGCAACTTCCTTACATATGGTGTCAAAACACATAATCAATAATCCTTCTACGGCAAGAGGTAGGGGGAGAGAATTTCGATGGAGGCAAACAGAGCACACTAGCCTGGGAGGGCAGCCTTCACGAAGGAAGGAAGCCCTGTGGAAGAGGGTGCTTTTCAGCACCCTTGTAGAGCACTTCCAAACAAAGAGACATACCCCAAGCGTGACAGGGCTCCATTCCTTCAAGGCTTCCAAGACATCTCTTGGGACACATTACCATGTGCCCAGTGGGCCCACGTGACACCAGAGCTTCGGAAAAAGAGACTGACCTTCAAAGAATGCTATGGGCCTTGGAAAGGAGGCATCGATTCTTCTCTTCAATGTCCTCAAGACATCTTTCTTGACTTTGCATTATGCTTAAGGCACAAGGGCACTGTAGGTGTGATGAACGCCAAGTCCGGCCACTTGTTTCCAATGAAGTTGCAAGCTTGAATCAGCATGACCTCCCCATAGACTTGAATAGATGACAATGTTCTCCTCTCCGTGCCTGTCCCTCTATTCTCACTTGTGGCCTAGGGTTCCTTTCTTATCCCTTGCATCAGACTCTGTTTTATCTCTTCTAGTTTCTGTGCCTGCTTTCTGTTTGCCAAACCTGTTTCTGGGTATCTGTCCCTTTAATAGCCTAGCCTAGGCCAATCCTCAGACTGTAACCATGCGGCCACCCTGGGGGACATGTTCACCGTGATGTCATAAGCGACCTCAAAATTCGAAGTTGTCCTGACAACCTCCGTGCACACAGAGTTTCACAGCCATCTCAGACCAGTCTGACTCCTCACCCTGTCTAGGTAGGATAGTTTTCCTTTTTCTGCAATTGTTGTCAGTTTCTATCTTTCTCCTTGAACTTCGAAAGGGCTCCTACATTCTCTCTAGACACTGGTTTCACTCCTGTAAGATTATCCTGGGTTTTATCTCTTATATCTTGGGTAGATGGCAAAATGGGTGGACCTTACCCAGAAAAAGTCCTGGACTCCCTCACAAGTTGAAGTTGCCCAGGGAATGTTCTGATGCACAATGATGGTGTCATCTCGTGGCACTCTGCCAATTCCACCTTGGCAGGTCACAAGATTTCCTTCCTTCTGCCTTTGGGAAGTGTACCAGATACTTCCATAGATTGCAATATTCTTATGGTTCCTTTGCTTGTGCGTATTGATAACGTATCCTCACAATTGCTGCTTATTTATGATCTCTGCCCGCACCATACCATGAAATCTATATTTCCTAACACTACTAATGTGATATGCACTCGTAATGTGAAACAGTGAGGCCCGGGCCGCCCAAGCGGAATGTGGGCACTTACCTGCTCCACCACAGGGCCGGCCCTGAATTGTACTTTTGGACCAACCTTTTGCCTGAACTTGGGAAGACGTGGGCCTGTTTGGATTATTCGTGAAGGTGATTAGTAATAACATCATGGACGGTAACATTTTCCGTTCGTTCATGGGTTTAGGACTGATCATGTTCTCTTCGTAGTATTCCTCTTCACCTATTTGGAATGGTCTGCCTTTCTGTAGCATCTGTAAGCATTTGGAGGTGATTTTCCATCCTTGGAAGTTCACCTTCCGTAAACTCTTTCCGCCCCCAAAGCTTTATGACATCATTCTGGACCCCTTTTTGGATTTTTGATTTGAGGTGAATTTATAGCCATGACCCTGCATTAGAACGTACTATAACTTCCAGATTCACATCCTCATTGCTTTAGACTTCTGTGTAGCTTCCATCATCTTCACCAGTGTAAGACTAATCACAGGCCCTCACCACACACTTGTGCCTAATCTTCTCTTTCACCCTCCGTCACCGCCCCTCTTTGCCTCTGGGAGCCCGCATACAAATGTTCAGTGCCACCTGTTGGTTAGTGCTTGCTTTTTCTTCTCCTTGTAAGTGAGATTCTATGGTATTTGAATTTCTCACTGGGGCTTGTTACACTTCCCCTAAAACCCTCACAGCCATTCTGGTGGTCACAAATGGCTGGATTGCATCATTTGTTCCGGCTGAGTGGTATACCATTGTGTGGCTATAGCCCATCTTCCTTCTCCAATCATCCCTTGCTGGACACCAGGGTGCTTTCCAAGTCTTGGATATCAGGAGTAAGACTGTGGTGAACACAGCCATGCACATGTCTTTATGCGGTAGTCTTTCTGACTTTTTTGGATAAGCAAGCGGCAGATTAATAGCTGGGTCATACGGGACATGGATACTTAAATTTCTGAGGCAGTTCCACACCTTTGGCATCGTGGCTGCACCGGGTTACACTCCCACCAGCAGTGCAGGAGGCTTCCCTTCTCTGCACCTCCTCTCTGACACTTGTTATTTCCTGTCTGCTTCCTTCTAGCCATGCTGACCACAGTGAGCTGCCATGGCCTTGCAGTTTGGATTTGCATTTTCCTGAGACTTAATGATGGTGAACAAGTTTTCATGCACCTACTGGCCCTCTTTCTGTCTTCTTCGGAGAAATCTCTGCTTCCATCTTTTGACCAGGTTTTCATTGGCTTGTTTTTTTTCTTGTGGAGACGTGCGAGTTGATTGTATCTTTGGGCTTTTCACCCCTTGTCCGATGTGTGGTTTGCAAACATCCTCTCCCAATTGTTGTGGTGTCTTAGTATTCAGTTGATGGTTTCCTTGAGTGGGCAGAAGTGTGTGCATTTGATGTGGTCCCGTTTGTTTCTTGTTTCCTTTGTTGCCCTTGCCCAGTCAGACATGCTTCTTCCAAATAGGCGGCTCAGACAGATGGCAAAGAGCACTCTGCCTAGGTCTTCTCCTACAAGGTTCACGGTTTCAAGTCTGCCATTCAAGGCTTTAATCCACTTCAGGTGGTGTGTGTGCCAGGTGTAACATCATGGTGTACTCTCGTTGTGTTCCATGTGGCTGTGCAGGCTTCCCAGCACCGTTTATTGTAGAGACTCTCCTTTCTCCGCTGTCTCCACTTGGCTCCCTGGTCCAAAATGGGCTGTCCATGTAAGTTTGAGTTGGGCTCTGGGCTCTCAATTGTTTTGCATGGGTCTTCATGCCTGTTTTGGGGCCCAGACTGTGCCGTTTCGGTACCTAGCGCTTCGTCCTCTATGTTGAAATCAGAAATTGTGACACGTGCTGCTTTGTTCGTTTTCCTGAGGATTCCTTTGCCTAGTCAGGGTCTCGTGTTGCTGGCTAGAAACTTCAGGATTCTCTCTTCTTCTCTGTGGCAAATACTGCTGCAACTTTGACTGGGATTGCATGGAATCCAGAGATTCCTTACTGCGGTATGAACCTTTCAAGTGTGTTAATCCTTCCATTCCTAGATCCCTCGATATCTTTTTTTTTCTTGTGTCTTCTTGAGTTTCTTTCCCCAAAGGTTTGCTAGTTTTTGAATTAACATAGAATTCACCTGTTTTGCTAAGGTTATTCACAGAGATCCTATTCTTCGTAATGGCAAGCTCTCGTTTTTTTGGGTTTTTTTTCCTTAGCTTCAGTTTTTCTATTCTTTGCAACTTTTAATTGGTTTTGTTTTGGCACAAGTGCATTGCTGTGCTCACATCTGCTGGCAATGCTCCTGTATTTGCTGTGGAAGTCTGGCCCTGTCCAACGTCCCTTCCCATCTGCCTCTACTCTACCTCGGACGCCTGCACCAGAACAACTGAAGCAGTGGTGAGGAGGCCCAAACCGAGGATTCCACCCAGCCCATACTGGGCCACAGACCCAGAAGGTGCGGACCTCACCACTGCACCACCGGCCGGCCACTTACATGTTCAGTGGCAACGTGCAGTTGAGTGCAATGGGAGTTAAATATACTAGTGAGCCCAACTCTAGCACTGTGTAGATGAGGCTAGGTTGTTTTTCGGGTCCATTGTGATGTCAGAGGATTTGTCATAATTGTGTCTCTGAGGTCCAGCATGCTTCCTGGATACAGGTTTCAGAGCCTGCTTGGAGCAGTCTCATAACACCCTTCCCAGTTAGCCCATGCTTGACCTTCGCTGCCGTTTTTTGGCTTGTGAATTTCTCTGACTTTCAAACGTTCCAGCAGAGTCTGTCTAAAGACGGACATCATCTTTCATTGTGGATAATTCAGGTGTGATTTCTGTTCACCTTCCATTTTCTGGGTCCTCTTTTTCTTTTCCATAGTATACTCGTCATGGTCTTTCTCAGCTATCTCCCTTAGACATGCTTATCAGTCCGTTCTCCTTCATTCCGAGTGATTAGTTTGTATTTCTTTAATCGCTGTATGTTCTCTAGGGTGAGGTGTGAGTGCTTTCGTGACTCTTGGTTGTTGTCCTTGAATTTGCACCGGTCACTTGTAGGACTCTTGGCTACCCTAGCCTAGGTCAAACTAAGCACTGAGAACACGTGGTCATGTGGGTTGGTTTGACATCCTGAGATCAGAAACTCCAAATTCGAGGTGGTCCTGGCAACCCCCTTCACGGACACAATGTTTCCAAGACAACTTAGACAAATCGGATGAATTCCACTCTCCAGGAAAGATATTTTTCTGTCTCTTTTCCGGATTTGGGAAGTTTCGAACTTGACCCCTGATCCTTGAACGTTCCCCTAGATTCCGTCCAGATACGGGCTTACTTAATTTTTATAGGGTGTGCCATTTGTTTGCCCTACATCCTCTACCCTGGCCTGTTTATTTTTCTTGAAACACAACTGTAAAGTTCTAATTTTCGTGCAACTTCCTTACATATGGTGTCAAAACACATAATCAATAATCCTTCTACGGCAAGAGGTAGGGGGAGAGAATTTCGATGGAGGCAAACAGAGCACACTAGCCTGGGAGGGCAGCCTTCACGAAGGAACGAAGCCCTGTGGAAGAGGGTGCTTTTCAGCACCCTTGTAGAGCACTTCCAAACAAAGAGACATACCCCAAGCGTGACAGGGCTCCATTCCTTCAAGGCTTCCAAGACATCTCTTGGGACACATTACCATGTGCCCAGTGGGCCCACGTGACACCAGAGCTTCGGAAAAAGAGACTGACCTGCAAAGAATGCTATGGGCCTTGGAAAGGAGGCATCGATTCTTCTCTTCAATGTCCTCAAGACATCTTTCTTGACTTTGCATTATGCTTAAGGCACAAGGGCACTGTAGGTGTGATGAACGCCAAGTCCGGCCACTTGTTTCCAATGAAGTTGCAAGCTTGAATCAGCATGACCTCCCCATAGACTTGAATAGATGACAATGTTCTCCTCTCCGTGCCTGTCCCTCTATTCTCACTTGTGGCCTAGGGTTCCTTTCTTATCCCTTGCATCAGACTCTGTTTTATCTCTTCTAGTTTCTGTGCCTGCTTTCTGTTTGCCAAACCTGTTTCTGGGTATCTGTCCCTTTAATAGCCTAGCCTAGGCCAATCCTCAGACTGTAACCATGCGGCCACCCTGGGGGACATGTTCACCGTGATGTCATAAGCGACCTCAAAATTCGAAGTTGTCCTGACAACCTCCGCGCACACAGAGTTTCACAGCCATCTCAGACCAGTCTGACTCCTCACCCTGTCTAGGTAGGATAGTTTTCCTTTTTCTGCAATTGTTGTCAGTTTCTATCTTTCTCCTTGAACTTCGAAAGGGCTCCTACATTCTCTCTAGACACTGGTTTCACTCCTGTAAGATTATCCTGGGTTTTATCTCTTATATCTTGGGTAGATGGCAAAATGGGTGGACCTTACCCAGAAAAAGTCCTGGACTCCCTCACAAGTTGAAGTTGCCCAGGGAATGTTCTGATGCACAATGATGGTGTCATCTCGTGGCACTCTGCCAATTCCACCTTGGCAGGTCACAAGATTTCCTTCCTTCTGCCTTTGGGAAGTGTACCAGATACTTCCATAGATTGCAATATTCTTATGGTTCCTTTGCTTGTGCGTATTGATAACGTATCCTCACAATTGCTGCTTATTTATGATCTCTGCCCGCACCATACCATGAAATCTATATTTCCTAACACTACTAATGTGATATGCACTCGTAATGTGAAACAGTGAGGCCCGGGCCGCCCAAGCGGAATGTGGGCACTTACCTGCTCCACCACAGGGCCGGCCCTGAATTGTACTTTTGGACCAACCTTTTGCCTGAACTTGGGAAGACGTGGGCCTGTTTGGATTATTCGTGAAGGTGATTAGTAATAACATCATGGACGGTAACATTTTCCGTTCGTTCATGGGTTTAGGACTGATCATGTTCTCTTCGTAGTATTCCTCTTCACCTATTTGGAATGGTCTGCCTTTCTGTAGCATCTGTAAGCATTTGGAGGTGATTTTCCATCCTTGGAAGTTCACCTTCCGTAAACTCTTTCCGCCCCCAAAGCTTTATGACATCATTCTGGACCCCTTTTTGGATTTTTGATTTGAGGTGAATTTATAGCCATGACCCTGCATTAGAACGTACTATAACTTCCAGATTCACATCCTCATTGCTTTAGACTTCTGTGTAGCTTCCATCATCTTCACCAGTGTAAGACTAATCACAGGCCCTCACCACACACTTGTGCCTAATCTTCTCTTTCACCCTCCGTCACCGCCCCTCTTTGCCTCTGGGAGCCCGCATACAAATGTTCAGTGCCACCTGTTGGTTAGTGCTTGCTTTTTCTTCGCCTTGTAAGTGAGATTCTATGGTATTTGAATTTCTCACTGGGGCTTGTTACACTTCCCCTAAAACCCTCACAGCCATTCTGGTGGTCACAAATGGCTGGATTGCATCATTTGTTCCGGCTGAGTGGTATACCATTGTGTGGCTATAGCCCATCTTCCTTCTCCAATCATCCCTTGCTGGACACCAGGGTGCTTTCCAAGTCTTGGATATCAGGAGTAAGACTGTGGTGAACACAGCCATGCACATGTCTTTATGCGGTAGTCTTTCTGACTTTTTTGGATAAGCAAGCGGCAGATTAATAGCTGGGTCATACGGGACATGGATACTTAAATTTCTGAGGCAGTTCCACACCTTTGGCATCGTGGCTGCACCGGGTTACACTCCCACCAGCAGTGCAGGAGGCTTCCCTTCTCTGCACCTCCTCTCTGACACTTGTTATTTCCTGTCTGCTTCCTTCTAGCCATGCTGACCACAGTGAGCTGCCATGGCCTTGCAGTTTGGATTTGCATTTTCCTGAGACTTAATGATGGTGAACAAGTTTTCATGCACCTACTGGCCCTCTTTCTGTCTTCTTCGGAGAAATCTCTGCTTCCATCTTTTGACCAGGTTTTCATTGGCTTGTTTTTTTTCTTGTGGAGACGTGCGAGTTGATTGTATCTTTGGGCTTTTCACCCCTTGTCCGATGTGTGGTTTGCAAACATCCTCTCCCAATTGTTGTGGTGTCTTAGTATTCAGTTGATGGTTTCCTTGAGTGGGCAGAAGTGTGTGCATTTGATGTGGTCCCGTTTGTTTCTTGTTTCCTTTGTTGCCCTTGCCCAGTCAGACATGCTTCTTCCAAATAGGCGGCTCAGACAGATGGCAAAGAGCACTCTGCCTAGGTCTTCTCCTACAAGGTTCACGGTTTCAAGTCTGCCATTCAAGGCTTTAATCCACTTCAGGTGGTGTGTGTGCCAGGTGTAACATCATGGTGTACTCTCGTTGTGTTCCATGTGGCTGTGCAGGCTTCCCAGCACCGTTTATTGTAGAGACTCTCCTTTCTCCGCTGTCTCCACTTGGCTCCCTGGTCCAAAATGGGCTGTCCATGTAAGTTTGAGTTGGGCTCTGGGCTCTCAATTGTTTTGCATGGGTCTTCATGCCTGTTTTGGGGCCCAGACTGTGCCGTTTCGGTACCTAGCGCTTCGTCCTCTATGTTGAAATCAGAAATTGTGACACGTGCTGCTTTGTTCGTTTTCCTGAGGATTCCTTTGCCTAGTCAGGGTCTCGTGTTGCTGGCTAGAAACTTCAGGATTCTCTCTTCTTCTCTGTGGCAAATACTGCTGCAACTTTGACTGGGATTGCATGGAATCCAGAGATTCCTTACTGCGGTATGAACCTTTCAAGTGTGTTAATCCTTCCATTCCTAGATCCCTCGATATCTTTTTTTTTCTTGTGTCTTCTTGAGTTTCTTTCCCCAAAGGTTTGCTAGTTTTTGAATTAACATAGAATTCACCTGTTTTGCTAAGGTTATTCACAGAGATCCTATTCTTCGTAATGGCAAGCTCTCGTTTTTTTGGGTTTTTTTTCCTTAGCTTCAGTTTTTCTATTCTTTGCAACTTTTAATTGGTTTTGTTTTGGCACAAGTGCATTGCTGTGCTCACATCTGCTGGCAATGCTCCTGTATTTGCTGTGGAAGTCTGGCCCTGTCCAACGTCCCTTCCCATCTGCCTCTACTCTACCTCGGACGCCTGCACCAGAACAACTGAAGCAGTGGTGAGGAGGCCCAAACCGAGGATTCCACCCAGCCCATACTGGGCCACAGACCCAGAAGGTGCGGACCTCACCACTGCACCACCGGCCGGCCACTTACATGTTCAGTGGCAACGTGCAGTTGAGTGCAATGGGAGTTAAATATACTAGTGAGCCCAACTCTAGCACTGTGTAGATGAGGCTAGGTTGTTTTTCGGGTCCATTGTGATGTCAGAGGATTTGTCATAATTGTGTCTCTGAGGTCCAGCATGCTTCCTGGATACAGGTTTCAGAGCCTGCTTGGAGCAGTCTCATAACACCCTTCCCAGTTAGCCCATGCTTGACCTTCGCTGCCATTTTTTGGCTTGTGAATTTCTCTGACTTTCAAACGTTCCAGCAGAGTCTGTCTAAAGACGGACATCATCTTTCATTGTGGATAATTCAGGTGTGATTTCTGTTCACCTTCCATTTTCTGGGTCCTCTTTTTCTTTTCCATAGTATACTCGTCATGGTCTTTCTCAGCTATCTCCCTTAGACATGCTTATCAGTCCGTTCTCCTTCATTCCGAGTGATTAGTTTGTATTTCTTTAATCGCTGTATGTTCTCTAGGGTGAGGTGTGAGTGCTTTCGTGACTCTTGGTTGTTGTCCTTGAATTTGCACCGGTCACTTGTAGGACTCTTGGCTACCCTAGCCTAGGTCAAACTAAGCACTGAGAACACGTGGTCATGTGGGTTGGTTTGACATCCTGAGATCAGAAACTCCAAATTCGAGGTGGTCCTGGCAACCCCCTTCACGGACACAATGTTTCCAAGACAACTTAGACAAATCGGATGAATTCCACTCTCCAGGAAAGATATTTTTCTGTCTCTTTTCCGGATTTGGGAAGTTTCGAACTTGACCCCTGATCCTTGAACGTTCCCCTAGATTCCGTCCAGATACGGGCTTACTTAATTTTTATAGGGTGTGCCATTTGTTTGCCCTACATCCTCTACCCTGGCCTGTTTATTTTTCTTGAAACACAACTGTAAAGTTCTAATTTTCGTGCAACTTCCTTACATATGGTGTCAAAACACATAATCAATAATCCTTCTACGGCAAGAGGTAGGGGGAGAGAATTTCGATGGAGGCAAACAGAGCACACTAGCCTGGGAGGGCAGCCTTCACGAAGGAACGAAGCCCTGTGGAAGAGGGTGCTTTTCAGCACCCTTGTAGAGCACTTCCAAACAAAGAGACATACCCCAAGCGTGACAGGGCTCCATTCCTTCAAGGCTTCCAAGACATCTCTTGGGACACATTACCATGTGCCCAGTGGGCCCACGTGACACCAGAGCTTCGGAAAAAGAGACTGACCTGCAAAGAATGCTATGGGCCTTGGAAAGGAGGCATCGATTCTTCTCTTCAATGTCCTCAAGACATCTTTCTTGACTTTGCATTATGCTTAAGGCACAAGGGCACTGTAGGTGTGATGAACGCCAAGTCCGGCCACTTGTTTCCAATGAAGTTGCAAGCTTGAATCAGCATGACCTCCCCATAGACTTGAATAGATGACAATGTTCTCCTCTCCGTGCCTGTCCCTCTATTCTCACTTGTGGCCTAGGGTTCCTTTCTTATCCCTTGCATCAGACTCTGTTTTATCTCTTCTAGTTTCTGTGCCTGCTTTCTGTTTGCCAAACCTGTTTCTGGGTATCTGTCCCTTTAATAGCCTAGCCTAGGCCAATCCTCAGACTGTAACCATGCGGCCACCCTGGGGGACATGTTCACCGTGATGTCATAAGCGACCTCAAAATTCGAAGTTGTCCTGACAACCTCCGCGCACACAGAGTTTCACAGCCATCTCAGACCAGTCTGACTCCTCACCCTGTCTAGGTAGGATAGTTTTCCTTTTTCTGCAATTGTTGTCAGTTTCTATCTTTCTCCTTGAACTTCGAAAGGGCTCCTACATTCTCTCTAGACACTGGTTTCACTCCTGTAAGATTATCCTGGGTTTTATCTCTTATATCTTGGGTAGATGGCAAAATGGGTGGACCTTACCCAGAAAAAGTCCTGGACTCCCTCACAAGTTGAAGTTGCCCAGGGAATGTTCTGATGCACAATGATGGTGTCATCTCGTGGCACTCTGCCAATTCCACCTTGGCAGGTCACAAGATTTCCTTCCTTCTGCCTTTGGGAAGTGTACCAGATACTTCCATAGATTGCAATATTCTTATGGTTCCTTTGCTTGTGCGTATTGATAACGTATCCTCACAATTGCTGCTTATTTATGATCTCTGCCCGCACCATACCATGAAATCTATATTTCCTAACACTACTAATGTGATATGCACTCGTAATGTGAAACAGTGAGGCCCGGGCCGCCCAAGCGGAATGTGGGCACTTACCTGCTCCACCACAGGGCCGGCCCTGAATTGTACTTTTGGACCAACCTTTTGCCTGAACTTGGGAAGACGTGGGCCTGTTTGGATTATTCGTGAAGGTGATTAGTAATAACATCATGGACGGTAACATTTTCCGTTCGTTCATGGGTTTAGGACTGATCATGTTCTCTTCGTAGTATTCCTCTTCACCTATTTGGAATGGTCTGCCTTTCTGTAGCATCTGTAAGCATTTGGAGGTGATTTTCCATCCTTGGAAGTTCACCTTCCGTAAACTCTTTCCGCCCCCAAAGCTTTATGACATCATTCTGGACCCCTTTTTGGATTTTTGATTTGAGGTGAATTTATAGCCATGACCCTGCATTAGAACGTACTATAACTTCCAGATTCACATCCTCATTGCTTTAGACTTCTGTGTAGCTTCCATCATCTTCACCAGTGTAAGACTAATCACAGGCCCTCACCACACACTTGTGCCTAATCTTCTCTTTCACCCTCCGTCACCGCCCCTCTTTGCCTCTGGGAGCCCGCATACAAATGTTCAGTGCCACCTGTTGGTTAGTGCTTGCTTTTTCTTCGCCTTGTAAGTGAGATTCTATGGTATTTGAATTTCTCACTGGGGCTTGTTACACTTCCCCTAAAACCCTCACAGCCATTCTGGTGGTCACAAATGGCTGGATTGCATCATTTGTTCCGGCTGAGTGGTATACCATTGTGTGGCTATAGCCCATCTTCCTTCTCCAATCATCCCTTGCTGGACACCAGGGTGCTTTCCAAGTCTTGGATATCAGGAGTAAGACTGTGGTGAACACAGCCATGCACATGTCTTTATGCGGTAGTCTTTCTGACTTTTTTGGATAAGCAAGCGGCAGATTAATAGCTGGGTCATACGGGACATGGATACTTAAATTTCTGAGGCAGTTCCACACCTTTGGCATCGTGGCTGCACCGGGTTACACTCCCACCAGCAGTGCAGGAGGCTTCCCTTCTCTGCACCTCCTCTCTGACACTTGTTATTTCCTGTCTGCTTCCTTCTAGCCATGCTGACCACAGTGAGCTGCCATGGCCTTGCAGTTTGGATTTGCATTTTCCTGAGACTTAATGATGGTGAACAAGTTTTCATGCACCTACTGGCCCTCTTTCTGTCTTCTTCGGAGAAATCTCTGCTTCCATCTTTTGACCAGGTTTTCATTGGCTTGTTTTTTTTCTTGTGGAGACGTGCGAGTTGATTGTATCTTTGGGCTTTTCACCCCTTGTCCGATGTGTGGTTTGCAAACATCCTCTCCCAATTGTTGTGGTGTCTTAGTATTCAGTTGATGGTTTCCTTGAGTGGGCAGAAGTGTGTGCATTTGATGTGGTCCCGTTTGTTTCTTGTTTCCTTTGTTGCCCTTGCCCAGTCAGACATGCTTCTTCCAAATAGGCGGCTCAGACAGATGGCAAAGAGCACTCTGCCTAGGTCTTCTCCTACAAGGTTCACGGTTTCAAGTCTGCCATTCAAGGCTTTAATCCATTTCAGGTGGTGTGTGTGCCAGGTGTAACATCATGGTGTACTCTCGTTGTGTTCCATGTGGCTGTGCAGGCTTCCCAGCACCGTTTATTGTAGAGACTCTCCTTTCTCCGCTGTCTCCACTTGGCTCCCTGGTCCAAAATGGGCTGTCCATGTAAGTTTGAGTTGGGCTCTGGGCTCTCAATTGTTTTGCATGGGTCTTCATGCCTGTTTTGGGGCCCAGACTGTGCCGTTTCGGTACCTAGCGCTTCGTCCTCTATGTTGAAATCAGAAATTGTGACACGTGCTGCTTTGTTCGTTTTCCTGAGGATTCCTTTGCCTAGTCAGGGTCTCGTGTTGCTGGCTAGAAACTTCAGGATTCTCTCTTCTTCTCTGTGGCAAATACTGCTGCAACTTTGACTGGGATTGCATGGAATCCAGAGATTCCTTACTGCGGTATGAACCTTTCAAGTGTGTTAATCCTTCCATTCCTAGATCCCTCGATATCTTTTTTTTTCTTGTGTCTTCTTGAGTTTCTTTCCCCAAAGGTTTGCTAGTTTTTGAATTAACATAGAATTCACCTGTTTTGCTAAGGTTATTCACAGAGATCCTATTCTTCGTAATGGCAAGCTCCCGTTTTTTTGGGTTTTTTTTCCTTAGCTTCAGTTTTTCTATTCTTTGCAACTTTTAATTGGTTTTGTTTTGGCACAAGTGCATTGCTGTGCTCACATCTGCTGGCAATGCTCCTGTATTTGCTGTGGAAGTCTGGCCCTGTCCAACGTCCCTTCCCATCTGCCTCTACTCTACCTCGGACGCCTGCACCAGAACAACTGAAGCAGTGGTGAGGAGGCCCAAACCGAGGATTCCACCCAGCCCATACTGGGCCACAGACCCAGAAGGTGCGGACCTCACCACTGCACCACCGGCCGGCCACTTACATGTTCAGTGGCAACGTGCAGTTGAGTGCAATGGGAGTTAAATATACTAGTGAGCCCAACTCTAGCACTGTGTAGATGAGGCTAGGTTGTTTTTCGGGTCCATTGTGATGTCAGAGGATTTGTCATAATTGTGTCTCTGAGGTCCAGCATGCTTCCTGGATACAGGTTTCAGAGCCTGCTTGGAGCAGTCTCATAACTCACCCTTCCCAGTTAGCCCATGCTTGACCTTCGCTGCCGTTTTTTGGCTTGTGAATTTCTCTGACTTTCAAACGTTCCAGCAGAGTCTGTCTAAAGACGGACATCATCTTTCATTGTGGATAATTCAGGTGTGATTTCTGTTCACCTTCCATTTTCTGGGTCCTCTTTTTCTTTTCCATAGTATACTCGTCATGGTCTTTCTCAGCTATCTCCCTTAGACATGCTTATCAGTCCGTTCTCCTTCATTCCGAGTGATTAGTTTGTATTTCTTTAATCGCTGTATGTTCTCTAGGGTGAGGTGTGAGTGCTTTCGTGACTCTTGGTTGTTGTCCTTGAATTTGCACCGGTCACTTGTAGGACTCTTGGCTACCCTAGCCTAGGTCAAACTAAGCACTGAGAACACGTGGTCATGTGGGTTGGTTTGACATCCTGAGATCAGAAACTCCAAATTCGAGGTGGTCCTGGCAACCCCCTTCACGGACACAATGTTTCCAAGACAACTTAGACAAATCGGATGAATTCCACTCTCCAGGAAAGATATTTTTCTGTCTCTTTTCCGGATTTGGGAAGTTTCGAACTTGACCCCTGATCCTTGAACGTTCCCCTAGATTCCGTCCAGATACGGGCTTACTTAATTTTTATAGGGTGTGCCATTTGTTTGCCCTACATCCTCTACCCTGGCCTGTTTATTTTTCTTGAAACACAACTGTAAAGTTCTAATTTTCGTGCAACTTCCTTACATATGGTGTCAAAACACATAATCAATAATCCTTCTACGGCAAGAGGTAGGGGGAGAGAATTTCGATGGAGGCAAACAGAGCACACTAGCCTGGGAGGGCAGCCTTCACGAAGGAACGAAGCCCTGTGGAAGAGGGTGCTTTTCAGCACCCTTGTAGAGCACTTCCAAACAAAGAGACATACCCCAAGCGTGACAGGGCTCCATTCCTTCAAGGCTTCCAAGACATCTCTTGGGACACATTACCATGTGCCCAGTGGGCCCACGTGACACCAGAGCTTCGGAAAAAGAGACTGACCTTCAAAGAATGCTATGGGCCTTGGAAAGGAGGCATCGATTCTTCTCTTCAATGTCCTCAAGACATCTTTCTTGACTTTGCATTATGCTTAAGGCACAAGGGCACTGTAGGTGTGATGAACGCCAAGTCCGGCCACTTGTTTCCAATGAAGTTGCAAGCTTGAATCAGCATGACCTCCCCATAGACTTGAATAGATGACAATGTTCTCCTCTCCGTGCCTGTCCCTCTATTCTCACTTGTGGCCTAGGGTTCCTTTCTTATCCCTTGCATCAGACTCTGTTTTATCTCTTCTAGTTTCTGTGCCTGCTTTCTGTTTGCCAAACCTGTTTCTGGGTATCTGTCCCTTTAATAGCCTAGCCTAGGCCAATCCTCAGACTGTAACCATGCGGCCACCCTGGGGGACATGTTCACCGTGATGTCATAAGCGACCTCAAAATTCGAAGTTGTCCTGACAACCTCCGTGCACACAGAGTTTCACAGCCATCTCAGACCAGTCTGACTCCTCACCCTGTCTAGGTAGGATAGTTTTCCTTTTTCTGCAATTGTTGTCAGTTTCTATCTTTCTCCTTGAACTTCGAAAGGGCTCCTACATTCTCTCTAGACACTGGTGTCACTCCTGTAAGATTATCCTGGGTTTTATCTCTTATATCTTGGGTAGATGGCAAAATGGGTGGACCTTACCCAGAAAAAGTCCTGGACTCCCTCACAAGTTGAAGTTGCCCAGGGAATGTTCTGATGCACGATGATGGTGTCATCTCGTGGCACTCTGCCAATTCCACCTTGGCAGGTCACAAGTTTTCCTTCCTTCTGCCTTTGGGAAGTGTACCAGATACTTCCATAGATTGTAATATGCTTATGGTTCCTTTTCTTGTGCGTATTGATAACGTATCCTCACAATTGCTGCTTATTTATGATCTCTGCCCGCACCATACCATGAAATCTATATTTCCTAACACTACTAATGTGATATGCACTCGTAATGTGAAACAGTGAGGCCCGGGCCGCCCAAGCGGAATGTGGGCACTTACCTGCTCCACCACAGGGCCGGCCCTGAATTGTACTTTTGGACCAACCTTTTGCCTGAACTTGGGAAGACGTGGGCCTGTTTGGATTATTCGTGAAGGTGATTAGTAATAACATCATGGACGGTAACATTTTCCGTTCGTTCATGGGTTTAGGACTGATCATGTTCTCTTCGTAGTATTCCTCTTCACCTATTTGGAATGGTCTGCCTTTCTGTAGCATCTGTAAGCATTTGGAGGTGATTTTCCATCCTTGGAAGTTCACCTTCCGTAAACTCTTTCCGCCCCCAAAGCTTTATGACATCATTCTGGACCCCTTTTTGGATTTTTGATTTGAGGTGAATTTATAGCCATGGCCCTGCATTAGAACGTACTATAACTTCCAGATTCACATCCTCATTGCTTTAGACTTCTGTGTAGCTTCCATCATCTTCACCAGTGTAAGACTAATCACAGGCCCTCACCACACACTTGTGCCTAATCTTCTCTTTCACCCTCCGTCACCGCCCCTCTTTGCCTCTGGGAGCCCGCATACAAATGTTCAGTGCCACCTGTTGGTTAGTGCTTGCTTTTTCTTCTCCTTGTAAGTGAGATTCTATGGTATTTGAATTTCTCACTGGGGCTTGTTACACTTCCCCTAAAACCCTCACAGCCATTCTGGTGGTCACAAATGGCTGGATTGCATCATTTGTTCCGGCTGAGTGGTATACCATTGTGTGGCTATAGCCCATCTTCCTTCTCCAATCATCCCTTGCTGGACACCAGGGTGCTTTCCAAGTCTTGGATATCAGGAGTAAGACTGTGGTGAACACAGCCATGCACATGTCTTTATGCGGTAGTCTTTCTGACTTTTTTGGATAAGCAAGCGGCAGATTAATAGCTGGGTCATACGGGACATGGATACTTAAATTTCTGAGGCAGTTCCACACCTTTGGCATCGTGGCTGCACCGGGTTACACTCCCACCAGCAGTGCAGGAGGCTTCCCTTCTCTGCACCTCCTCTCTGACACTTGTTATTTCCTGTCTGCTTCCTTCTAGCCATGCTGACCACAGTGAGCTGCCATGGCCTTGCAGTTTGGATTTGCATTTTCCTGAGACTTCATGATGGTGAACAAGTTTTCATGCACCTACTGGCCCTCTTTCTGTCTTCTTCGGAGAAATCTCTGCTTCCATCTTTTGACCAGGTTTTCATTGGCTTGTTTTTTTTCTTGTGGAGACGTGCGAGTTGATTGTATCTTTGGGCTTTTCACCCCTTGTCCGATGTGTGGTTTGCAAACATCCTCTCCCAATTGTTGTGGTGTCTTAGTATTCAGTTGATGGTTTCCTTGAGTGGGCAGAAGTGTGTGCATTTGATGTGGTCCCGTTTGTTTCTTGTTTCCTTTGTTGCCCTTGCCCAGTCAGACATGCTTCTTCCAAATAGGCGGCTCAGACAGATGGCAAAGAGCACTCTGCCTAGGTCTTCTCCTACAAGGTTCACGGTTTCAAGTCTGCCATTCAAGGCTTTAATCCACTTCAGGTGGTGTGTGTGCCAGGTGTAACATCATGGTGTACTCTCGTTGTGTTCCATGTGGCTGTGCAGGCTTCCCAGCACCGTTTATTGTAGAGACTCTCCTTTCTCCGCTGTCTCCACTTGGCTCCCTGGTCCAAAATGGGCTGTCCATGTAAGTTTGAGTTGGGCTCTGGGCTCTCAATTGTTTTGCATGGGTCTTCATGCCTGTTTTGGGGCCCAGACTGTGCCGTTTCGGTACCTAGCGCTTCGTCCTCTATGTTGAAATCAGAAATTGTGACACGTGCTGCTTTGTTCGTTTTCCTGAGGATTCCTTTGCCTAGTCAGGGTCTCGTGTTGCTGGCTAGAAACTTCAGGATTCTCTCTTCTTCTCTGTGGCAAATACTGCTGCAACTTTGACTGGGATTGCATGGAATCCAGAGATTCCTTACTGCGGTATGAACCTTTCAAGTGTGTTAATCCTTCCATTCCTAGATCCCTCGATATCTTTTTTTTTCTTGTGTCTTCTTGAGTTTCTTTCGCCAAAGGTTTGCTAGTTTTTGAATTAACATAGAATTCACCTGTTTTGCTAAGGTTATTCACAGAGATCCTATTCTTCGTAATGGCAAGCTCCTGTTTTTTTGTTTTTTTTTTCCTTAGCTTCAGTTTTTCTATTCTTTGCAACTTTTAATTGGTTTTGTTTTGGCACAAGTGCATTGCTGTGCTCACGTCTGCTGGCAATGCTCCTGTATTTGCTGTGGAAGTCTGGCCCTGTCCAACGTCCCTTCCCATCTGCCTCTACTCTACCTCGGACGCCTGCACCAGAACAACTGAAGCAGTGGTGAGGAGGCCCAAACCGAGGATTCCACCCAGCCCATACTGGGCCACAGACCCAGAAGGTGCGGACCTCACCACTGCACCACCGGCCGGCCACTTACATGTTCAGTGGCAACGTGCAGTTGAGTGCAATGGGAGTTAAATATACTAGTGAGCCCAACTCTAGCACTGTGTAGATGAGGCTAGGTTGTTTTTCGGGTCCATTGTGATGTCAGAGGATTTGTCATAATTGTGTCTCTGAGGTCCAGCATGCTTCCTGGATACAGGTTTCAGAGCCTGCTTGGAGCAGTCTCATAACTCACCCTTCCCAGTTAGCCCATGCTTGACCTTCGCTGCCGTTTTTTGGCTTGTGAATTTCTCTGACTTTCAAACGTTCCAGCAGAGTCTGTCTAAAGACGGACATCATCTTTCATTGTGGATAATTCAGGTGTGATTTCTGTTCACCTTCCATTTTCTGGGTCCTCTTTTTCTTTTCCATAGTATACTCGTCATGGTCTTTCTCAGCTATCTCCCTTAGACATGCTTATCAGTCCGTTCTCCTTCATTCCGAGTGATTAGTTTGTATTTCTTTAATCGCTGTATGTTCTCTAGGGTGAGGTGTGAGTGCTTTCGTGACTCTTGGTTGTTGTCCTTGAATTTGCACCGGTCACTTGTAGGACTCTTGGCTATCCTAGCCTAGGTCAAACTAAGCACTGAGAACACGTGGTCATGTGGGTTGGTTTGACATCCTGAGATCAGAAACTCCAAATTCGAGGTGGTCCTGGCAACCCCCTTCACGGACACAATGTTTCCAAGACAACTTAGACAAATCGGATGAATTCCACTCTCCAGGAAAGATATTTTTCTGTCTCTTTTCCGGATTTGGGAAGTTTCGAACTTGACCCCTGATCCTTGAACGTTCCCCTAGATTCCGTCCAGATACGGGCTTACTTAATTTTTATAGGGTGTGCCATTTGTTTGCCCTACATCCTCTACCCTGGCCTGTTTATTTTTCTTGAAACACAACTGTAAAGTTCTAATTTTCGTGCAACTTCCTTACATATGGTGTCAAAACACATAATCAATAATCCTTCTACGGCAAGAGGTAGGGGGAGAGAATTTCGATGGAGGCAAACAGAGCACACTAGCCTGGGAGGGCAGCCTTCACGAAGGAACGAAGCCCTGTGGAAGAGGGTGCTTTTCAGCACCCTTGTAGAGCACTTCCAAACAAAGAGACATACCCCAAGCGTGACAGGGCTCCATTCCTTCAAGGCTTCCAAGACATCTCTTGGGACACATTACCATGTGCCCAGTGGGCCCACGTGACACCAGAGCTTCGGAAAAAGAGACTGACCTTCAAAGAATGCTATGGGCCTTGGAAAGGAGGCATCGATTCTTCTCTTCAATGTCCTCAAGACATCTTTCTTGACTTTGCATTATGCTTAAGGCACAAGGGCACTGTAGGTGTGATGAACGCCAAGTCCGGCCACTTGTTTCCAATGAAGTTGCAAGCTTGAATCAGCATGACCTCCCCATAGACTTGAATAGATGACAATGTTCTCCTCTCCGTGCCTGTCCCTCTATTCTCACTTGTGGCCTAGGGTTCCTTTCTTATCCCTTGCATCAGACTCTGTTTTATCTCTTCTAGTTTCTGTGCCTGCTTTCTGTTTGCCAAACCTGTTTCTGGGTATCTGTCCCTTTAATAGCCTAGCCTAGGCCAATCCTCAGACTGTAACCATGCGGCCACCCTGGGGGACATGTTCACCGTGATGTCATAAGCGACCTCAAAATTCGAAGTTGTCCTGACAACCTCCGTGCACACAGAGTTTCACAGCCATCTCAGACCAGTCTGACTCCTCACCCTGTCTAGGTAGGATAGTTTTCCTTTTTCTGCAATTGTTGTCAGTTTCTATCTTTCTCCTTGAACTTCGAAAGGGCTCCTACATTCTCTCTAGACACTGGTGTCACTCCTGTAAGATTATCCTGGGTTTTATCTCTTATATCTTGGGTAGATGGCAAAATGGGTGGACCTTACCCAGAAAAAGTCCTGGACTCCCTCACAAGTTGAAGTTGCCCAGGGAATGTTCTGATGCACAATGATGGTGTCATCTCGTGGCACTCTGCCAATTCCACCTTGGCAGGTCACAAGATTTCCTTCCTTCTGCCTTTGGGAAGTGTACCAGATACTTCCATAGATTGTAATATTCTTATGGTTCCTTTTCTTGTGCGTATTGATAACGTATCCTCACAATTGCTGCTTATTTATGATCTCTGCCCGCACCATACCATGAAATCTATATCTCCTAACACTACTAATGTGATATGCACTCGTAATGTGAAACAGTGAGGCCCGGGCCGCCCAAGCGGAATGTGGGCACTTACCTGCTCCACCACAGGGCCGGCCCTGAATTGTACTTTTGGACCAACCTTTTGCCTGAACTTGGGAAGACGTGGGCCTGTTTGGATTATTCGTGAAGGTGATTAGTAATAACATCATGGACGGTAACATTTTCCGTTCGTTCATGGGTTTAGGACTGATCATGTTCTCTTCGTAGTATTCCTCTTCACCTATTTGGAATGGTCTGCCTTTCTGTAGCATCTGTAAGCATTTGGAGGTGATTTTCCATCCTTGGAAGTTCACCTTCCGTAAACTCTTTCCGCCCCCAAAGCTTTATGACATCATTCTGGACCCCTTTTTGGATTTTTGATTTGAGGTGAATTTATAGCCATGACCCTGCATTAGAACGTACTATAACTTCCAGATTCACATCCTCATTGCTTTAGACTTCTGTGTAGCTTACATCATCTTCACCAGTGTAAGACTAATCACAGGCCCTCACCACACACTTGTGCCTAATCTTCTCTTTCACCCTCCGTCACCGCCCCTCTTTGCCTCTGGGAGCCCGCATACAAATGTTCAGTGCCACCTGTTGGTTAGTGCTTGCTTTTTCTTCGCCTTGTAAGTGAGATTCTATGGTATTTGAATTTCTCACTGGGGCTTGTTACACTTCCCCTAAAACCCTCACAGCCATTCTGGTGGTCACAAATGGCTGGATTGCATCATTTGTTCCGGCTGAGTGGTATACCATTGTGTGGCTATAGCCCATCTTCCTTCTCCAATCATCCCTTGCTGGACACCAGGGTGCTTTCCAAGTCTTGGATATCCGGAGTAAGACTGTGGTGAACACAGCCATGCACATGTCTTTATGCGGTAGTCTTTCTGACTTTTTTGGATAAGCAAGCGGCAGATTAATAGCTGGGTCATACGGGACATGGATACTTAAATTTCTGAGGCAGTTCCACACCTTTGGCATCGTGGCTGCACCGGGTTACACTCCCACCAGCAGTGCAGGAGGCTTCCCTTCTCTGCACCTCCTCTCTGACACTTGTTATTTCCTGTCTGCTTCCTTCTAGCCATGCTGACCACAGTGAGCTGCCATGGCCTTGCAGTTTGGATTTGCATTTTCCTGAGACTTAATGATGGTGAACAAGTTTTCATGCACCTACTGGCCCTCTTTCTGTCTTCTTCGGAGAAATCTCTGCTTCCATCTTTTGACCAGGTTTTCATTGGCTTGTTTTTTTTCTTGTGGAGACGTGCGAGTTGATTGTATCTTTGGGCTTTTCACCCCTTGTCCGATGTGTGGTTTGCAAACATCCTCTCCCAATTGTTGTGGTGTCTTAGTATTCAGTTGATGGTTTCCTTGAGTGGGCAGAAGTGTGTGCATTTGATGTGGTCCCGTTTGTTTCTTGTTTCCTTTGTTGCCCTTGCCCAGTCAGACATGCTTCTTCCAAATAGGCGGCTCAGACAGATGGCAAAGAGCACTCTGCCTAGGTCTTCTCCTACAAGGTTCACGGTTTCAAGTCTGCCATTCAAGGCTTTAATCCATTTCAGGTGGTGTGTGTGCCAGGTGTAACATCATGGTGTACTCTCGTTGTGTTCCATGTGGCTGTGCAGGCTTCCCAGCACCGTTTATTGTAGAGACTCTCCTTTCTCCGCTGTCTCCACTTGGCTCCCTGGTCCAAAATGGGCTGTCCATGTAAGTTTGAGTTGGGCTCTGGGCTCTCAATTGTTTTGCATGGGTCTTCATGCCTGTTTTGGGGCCCAGACTGTGCCGTTTCGGTACCTAGCGCTTCGTCCTCTATGTTGAAATCAGAAATTGTGACACGTGCTGCTTTGTTCGTTTTCCTGAGGATTCCTTTGCCTAGTCAGGGTCTCGTGTTGCTGGCTAGAAACTTCAGGATTCTCTCTTCTTCTCTGTGGCAAATACTGCTGCAACTTTGACTGGGATTGCATGGAATCCAGAGATTCCTTACTGCGGTATGAACCTTTCAAGTGTGTTAATCCTTCCATTCCTAGATCCCTCGATATCTTTTTTTTTCTTGTGTCTTCTTGAGTTTCTTTCGCCAAAGGTTTGCTAGTTTTTGAATTAACATAGAATTCACCTGTTTTGCTAAGGTTATTCACAGAGATCCTATTCTTCGTAATGGCAAGCTCCTGTTTTTTTGTTTTTTTTTTCCTTAGCTTCAGTTTTTCTATTCTTTGCAACTTTTAATTGGTTTTGTTTTGGCACAAGTGCATTGCTGTGCTCACGTCTGCTGGCAATGCTCCTGTATTTGCTGTGGAAGTCTGGCCCTGTCCAACGTCCCTTCCCATCTGCCTCTACTCTACCTCGGACGCCTGCACCAGAACAACTGAAGCAGTGGTGAGGAGGCCCAAACCGAGGATTCCACCCATCCCATACTGGGCCACAGACCCAGAAGGTGCGGACCTCACCACTGCACCACCGGCCGGCCACTTACATGTTCAGTGGCAACGTGCAGTTGAGTGCAATGGGAGTTAAATATACTAGTGAGCCCAACTCTAGCACTGTGTAGATGAGGCTAGGTTGTTTTTCGGGTCCATTGTGATGTCAGAGGATTTGTCATAATTGTGTCTCTGAGGTCCAGCATGCTTCCTGGATACAGGTTTCAGAGCCTGCTTGGAGCAGTCTCATAACTCACCCTTCCCAGTTAGCCCATGCTTGACCTTCGCTGCCGTTTTTTGGCTTGTGAATTTCTCTGACTTTCAAACGTTCCAGCAGAGTCTGTCTAAAGACGGACATCATCTTTCATTGTGGATAATTCAGGTGTGATTTCTGTTCACCTTCCATTTTCTGGGTCCTCTTTTTCTTTTCCATAGTATACTCGTCATGGTCTTTCTCAGCTATCTCCCTTAGACATGCTTATCAGTCCGTTCTCCTTCATTCCGAGTGATTAGTTTGTATTTCTTTAATCGCTGTATGTTCTCTAGGGTGAGGTGTGAGTGCTTTCGTGACTCTTGGTTGTTGTCCTTGAATTTGCACCGGTCACTTGTAGGACTCTTGGCTATCCTAGCCTAGGTCAAACTAAGCACTGAGAACACGTGGTCATGTGGGTTGGTTTGACATCCTGAGATCAGAAACTCCAAATTCGAGGTGGTCCTGGCAACCCCCTTCACGGACACAATGTTTCCAAGACAACTTAGACAAATCGGATGAATTCCACTCTCCAGGAAAGATATTTTTCTGTCTCTTTTCCGGATTTGGGAAGTTTCGAACTTGACCCCTGATCCTTGAACGTTCCCCTAGATTCCGTCCAGATACGGGCTTACTTAATTTTTATAGGGTGTGCCATTTGTTTGCCCTACATCCTCTACCCTGGCCTGTTTATTTTTCTTGAAACACAACTGTAAAGTTCTAATTTTCGTGCAACTTCCTTACATATGGTGTCAAAACACATAATCAATAATCCTTCTACGGCAAGAGGTAGGGGGAGAGAATTTCGATGGAGGCAAACAGAGCACACTAGCCTGGGAGGGCAGCCTTCACGAAGGAACGAAGCCCTGTGGAAGAGGGTGCTTTTCAGCACCCTTGTAGAGCACTTCCAAACAAAGAGACATACCCCAAGCGTGACAGGGCTCCATTCCTTCAAGGCTTCCAAGACATCTCTTGGGACACATTACCATGTGCCCAGTGGGCCCACGTGACACCAGAGCTTCGGAAAAAGAGACTGACCTTCAAAGAATGCTATGGGCCTTGGAAAGGAGGCATCGATTCTTCTCTTCAATGTCCTCAAGACATCTTTCTTGACTTTGCATTATGCTTAAGGCACAAGGGCACTGTAGGTGTGATGAACGCCAAGTCCGGCCACTTGTTTCCAATGAAGTTGCAAGCTTGAATCAGCATGACCTCCCCATAGACTTGAATAGATGACAATGTTCTCCTCTCCGTGCCTGTCCCTCTATTCTCACTTGTGGCCTAGGGTTCCTTTCTTATCCCTTGCATCAGACTCTGTTTTATCTCTTCTAGTTTCTGTGCCTGCTTTCTGTTTGCCAAACCTGTTTCTGGGTATCTGTCCCTTTAATAGCCTAGCCTAGGCCAATCCTCAGACTGTAACCATGCGGCCACCCTGGGGGACATGTTCACCGTGATGTCATAAGCGACCTCAAAATTCGAAGTTGTCCTGACAACCTCCGTGCACACAGAGTTTCACAGCCATCTCAGACCAGTCTGACTCCTCACCCTGTCTAGGTAGGATAGTTTTCCTTTTTCTGCAATTGTTGTCAGTTTCTATCTTTCTCCTTGAACTTCGAAAGGGCTCCTACATTCTCTCTAGACACTGGTGTCACTCCTGTAAGATTATCCTGGGTTTTATCTCTTGTATCTTGGGTAGATGGCAAAATGGGTGGACCTTACCCAGAAAAAGTCCTGGACTCCCTCACAAGTTGAAGTTGCCCAGGGAATGTTCTGATGCACAATGATGGTGTCATCTCGTGGCACTCTGCCAATTCCACCTTGACAGGTCACAAGATTTCCTTCCTTCTGCCTTTGGGAAGTGTACCAGATACTTCCATAGATTGTAATATTCTTATGGTTCCTTTTCTTGTGCGTATTGATAACGTATCCTCACAATTGCTGCTTATTTATGATCTCTGCCCGCACCATACCATGAAATCTATATTTCCTAACACTACTAATGTGATATGCACTCGTAATGTGAAACAGTGAGGCCCGGGCCGCCCAAGCGGAATGTGGGCACTTACCTGCTCCACCACAGGGCCGGCCCTGAATTGTACTTTTGGACCAACCTTTTGCCTGAACTTGGGAAGACGTGGGCCTGTTTGGATTATTCGTGAAGGTGATTAGTAATAACATCATGGACGGTAACATTTTCCGTTCGTTCATGGGTTTAGGACTGATCATGTTCTCTTCGTAGTATTCCTCTTCACCTATTTGGAATGGTCTGCCTTTCTGTAGCATCTGTAAGCATTTGGAGGTGATTTTCCATCCTTGGAAGTTCACCTTCCGTAAACTCTTTCCGCCCCCAAAGCTTTATGACATCATTCTGGACCCCTTTTTGGATTTTTGATTTGAGGTGAATTTATAGCCATGACCCTGCATTAGAACGTACTATAACTTCCAGATTCACATCCTCATTGCTTTAGACTTCTGTGTAGCTTACATCATCTTCACCAGTGTAAGACTAATCACAGGCCCTCACCACACACTTGTGCCTAATCTTCTCTTTCACCCTCCGTCACCGCCCCTCTTTGCCTCTGGGAGCCCGCATACAAATGTTCAGTGCCACCTGTTGGTTAGTGCTTGCTTTTTCTTCTCCTTGTAAGTGAGATTCTATGGTATTTGAATTTCTCACTGGGGCTTGTTACACTTCCCCTAAAACCCTCACAGCCATTCTGGTGGTCACAAATGGCTGGATTGCATCATTTGTTCCGGCTGAGTGGTATACCATTGTGTGGCTATAGCCCATCTTCCTTCTCCAATCATCCCTTGCTGTACACCAGGGTGCTTTCCAAGTCTTGGATATCAGGAGTAAGACTGTGGTGAACACAGCCATGCACATGTCTTTATGCGGTAGTCTTTCTGACTTTTTTGGATAAACAAGCGGCAGATTAATAGCTGGGTCATACGGGACATGGATACTTAAATTTCTGAGGCAGTTCCACACCTTTGGCATCGTGGCTGCACCGGGTTACACTCCCACCAGCAGTGCAGGAGGCTTCCCTTCTCTGCACCTCCTCTCTGACACTTGTTATTTCCTGTCTGCTTCCTTCTAGCCATGCTGACCACAGTGAGCTGCCATGGCCTTGCAGTTTGGATTTGCATTTTCCTGAGACTTCATGATGGTGAACAAGTTTTCATGCACCTACTGGCCCTCTTTCTGTCTTCTTCGGAGAAATCTCTGCTTCCATCTTTTGACCAGGTTTTCATTGGCTTGTTTTTTTTCTTGTGGAGACGTGCGAGTTGATTGTATCTTTGGGCTTTTCACCCCTTGTCCGATGTGTGGTTTGCAAACATCCTCTCCCAATTGTTGTGGTGTCTTAGTATTCAGTTGATGGTTTCCTTGAGTGGGCAGAAGTGTGTGCATTTGATGTGGTCCCGTTTGTTTCTTGTTTCCTTTGTTGCCCTTGCCCAGTCAGACATGCTTCTTCCAAATAGGCGGCTCAGACAGATGGCAAAGAGCACTCTGCCTAGGTCTTCTCCTACAAGGTTCACGGTTTCAAGTCTGCCATTCAAGGCTTTAATCCACTTCAGGTGGTGTGTGTGCCAGGTGTAACATCATGGTGTACTCTCGTTGTGTTCCATGTGGCTGTGCAGGCTTCCCAGCACCGTTTATTGTAGAGACTCTCCTTTCTCCGCTGTCTCCACTTGGCTCCCTGGTCCAAAATGGGCTGTCCATGTAAGTTTGAGTTGGGCTCTGGGCTCTCAATTGTTTTGCATGGGTCTTCATGCCTGTATTGGGGCCCAGACTGTGCCGTTTCGGTACCTAGCGCTTCGTCCTCTATGTTGAAATCAGAAATTGTGACACGTGCTGCTTTGTTCGTTTTCCTGAGGACTCCTTTGCCTAGTCAGGGTCTCGTGTTGCTGGCTAGAAACTTCAGGATTCTCTCTTCTTCTCTGTGGCAAATACTGCTGCAACTTTGACTGGGATTGCATGGAATCCAGAGATTCCTTACTGCGGTATGAACCTTTCAAGTGTGTTAATCCTTCCATTCCTAGATCCCTCGATATCTTTTTTTTTCTTGTGTCTTCTTGAGTTTCTTTCGCCAAAGGTTTGCTAGTTTTTGAATTAACATAGAATTCACCTGTTTTGCTAAGGTTATTCACAGAGATCCTATTCTTCGTAATGTCAAGCTCCTGTTTTTTTGTTTTTTTTTTCCTTAGCTTCAGTTTTTCTATTCTTTGCAACTTTTAATTGGTTTTGTTTTGGCACAAGTGCATTGCTGTGCTCACGTCTGCTGGCAATGCTCCTGTATTTGCTGTGGAAGTCTGGCCCTGTCCAACGTCCCTTCCCATCTGCCTCTACTCTACCTCGGACGCCTGCACCAGAACAACTGAAGCAGTGGTGAGGAGGCCCAAACCGAGGATTCCACCCAGCCCATACTGGGCCACAGACCCAGAAGGTGCGGACCTCACCACTGCACCACCGGCCGGCCACTTACATGTTCAGTGGCAACGTGCAGTTGAGTGCAATGGGAGTTAAATATACTAGTGAGCCCAACTCTAGCACTGTGTAGATGAGGCTAGGTTGTTTTTCGGGTCCATTGTGATGTCAGAGGATTTGTCATAATTGTGTCTCTGAGGTCCAGCATGCTTCCTGGATACAGGTTTCAGAGCCTGCTTGGAGCAGTCTCATAACTCACCCTTCCCAGTTAGCCCATGCTTGACCTTCGCTGCCGTTTTTTGGCTTGTGAATTTCTCTGACTTTCAAACGTTCCAGCAGAGTCTGTCTAAAGACGGACATCATCTTTCATTGTGGATAATTCAGGTGTGATTTCTGTTCACCTTCCATTTTCTGGGTCCTCTTTTTCTTTTCCATAGTATACTCGTCATGGTCTTTCTCAGCTATCTCCCTTAGACATGCTTATCAGTCCGTTCTCCTTCATTCCGAGTGATTAGTTTGTATTTCTTTAATCGCTGTATGTTCTCTAGGGTGAGGTGTGAGTGCTTTCGTGACTCTTGGTTGTTGTCCTTGAATTTGCACCGGTCACTTGTAGGACTCTTGGCTATCCTAGCCTAGGTCAAACTAAGCACTGAGAACACGTGGTCATGTGGGTTGGTTTGACATCCTGAGATCAGAAACTCCAAATTCGAGGTGGTCCTGGCAACCCCCTTCACGGACACAATGTTTCCAAGACAACTTAGACAAATCGGATGAATTCCACTCTCCAGGAAAGATATTTTTCTGTCTCTTTTCCGGATTTGGGAAGTTTCGAACTTGACCCCTGATCCTTGAACGTTCCCCTAGATTCCGTCCAGATACGGGCTTACTTAATTTTTATAGGGTGTGCCATTTGTTTGCCCTACATCCTCTACCCTGGCCTGTTTATTTTTCTTGAAACACAACTGTAAAGTTCTAATTTTCGTGCAACTTCCTTACATATGGTGTCAAAACACATAATCAATAATCCTTCTACGGCAAGAGGTAGGGGGAGAGAATTTCGATGGAGGCAAACAGAGCACACTAGCCTGGGAGGGCAGCCTTCACGAAGGAACGAAGCCCTGTGGAAGAGGGTGCTTTTCAGCACCCTTGTAGAGCACTTCCAAACAAAGAGACATACCCCAAGCGTGACAGGGCTCCATTCCTTCAAGGCTTCCAAGACATCTCTTGGGACACATTACCATGTGCCCAGTGGGCCCACGTGACACCAGAGCTTCGGAAAAAGAGACTGACCTTCAAAGAATGCTATGGGCCTTGGAAAGGAGGCATCGATTCTTCTCTTCAATGTCCTCAAGACATCTTTCTTGACTTTGCATTATGCTTAAGGCACAAGGGCACTGTAGGTGTGATGAACGCCAAGTCCGGCCACTTGTTTCCAATGAAGTTGCAAGCTTGAATCAGCATGACCTCCCCATAGACTTGAATAGATGACAATGTTCTCCTCTCCGTGCCTGTCCCTCTATTCTCACTTGTGGCCTAGGGTTCCTTTCTTATCCCTTGCATCAGACTCTGTTTTATCTCTTCTAGTTTCTGTGCCTGCTTTCTGTTTGCCAAACCTGTTTCTGGGTATCTGTCCCTTTAATAGCCTAGCCTAGGCCAATCCTCAGACTGTAACCATGCGGCCACCCTGGGGGACATGTTCACCGTGATGTCATAAGCGACCTCAAAATTCGAAGTTGTCCTGACAACCTCCGTGCACACAGAGTTTCACAGCCATCTCAGACCAGTCTGACTCCTCACCCTGTCTAGGTAGGATAGTTTTCCTTTTTCTGCAATTGTTGTCAGTTTCTATCTTTCTCCTTGAACTTCGAAAGGGCTCCTACATTCTCTCTAGACACTGGTGTCACTCCTGTAAGATTATCCTGGGTTTTATCTCTTATATCTTGGGTAGATGGCAAAATGGGTGGACCTTACCCAGAAAAAGTCCTGGACTCCCTCACAAGTTGAAGTTGCCCAGGGAATGTTCTGATGCACAATGATGGTGTCATCTCGTGGCACTCTGCCAATTCCACCTTGGCAGGTCACAAGATTTCCTTCCTTCTGCCTTTGGGAAGTGTACCAGATACTTCCATAGATTGTAATATTCTTATGGTTCCTTTTCTTGTGCGTATTGATAACGTATCCTCACAATTGCTGCTTATTTATGATCTCTGCCCGCACCATACCATGAAATCTATATTTCCTAACACTACTAATGTGATATGCACTCGTAATGTGAAACAGTGAGGCCCGGGCCGCCCAAGCGGAATGTGGGCACTTACCTGCTCCACCACAGGGCCGGCCCTGAATTGTACTTTTGGACCAACCTTTTGCCTGAACTTGGGAAGACGTGGGCCTGTTTGGATTATTCGTGAAGGTGATTAGTAATAACATCATGGACGGTAACATTTTCCGTTCGTTCATGGGTTTAGGACTGATCATGTTCTCTTCGTAGTATTCCTCTTCACCTATTTGGAATGGTCTGCCTTTCTGTAGCATCTGTAAGCATTTGGAGGTGATTTTCCATCCTTGGAAGTTCACCTTCCGTAAACTCTTTCCGCCCCCAAAGCTTTATGACATCATTCTGGACCCCTTTTTGGATTTTTGATTTGAGGTGAATTTATAGCCATGACCCTGCATTAGAACGTACTATAACTTCCAGATTCACATCCTCATTGCTTTAGACTTCTGTGTAGCTTACATCATCTTCACCAGTGTAAGACTAATCACAGGCCCTCACCACACACTTGTGCCTAATCTTCTCTTTCACCCTCCGTCACCGCCCCTCTTTGCCTCTGGGAGCCCGCATACAAATGTTCAGTGCCACCTGTTGGTTAGTGCTTGCTTTTTCTTCGCCTTGTAAGTGAGATTCTATGGTATTTGAATTTCTCACTGGGGCTTGTTACACTTCCCCTAAAACCCTCACAGCCATTCTGGTGGTCACAAATGGCTGGATTGCATCATTTGTTCCGGCTGAGTGGTATACCATTGTGTGGCTATAGCCCATCTTCCTTCTCCAATCATCCCTTGCTGGACACCAGGGTGCTTTCCAAGTCTTGGATATCAGGAGTAAGACTGTGGTGAACACAGCCATGCACATGTCTTTATGCGGTAGTCTTTCTGACTTTTTTGGATAAGCAAGCGGCAGATTAATAGCTGGGTCATACGGGACATGGATACTTAAATTTCTGAGGCAGTTCCACACCTTTGGCATCGTGGCTGCACCGGGTTACACTCCCACCAGCAGTGCAGGAGGCTTCCCTTCTCTGCACCTCCTCTCTGACACTTGTTATTTCCTGTCTGCTTCCTTCTAGCCATGCTGACCACAGTGAGCTGCCATGGCCTTGCAGTTTGGATTTGCATTTTCCTGAGACTTCATGATGGTGAACAAGTTTTCATGCACCTACTGGCCCTCTTTCTGTCTTCTTCGGAGAAATCTCTGCTTCCATCTTTTGACCAGGTTTTCATTGGCTTGTTTTTTTTCTTGTGGAGACGTGCGAGTTGATTGTATCTTTGGGCTTTTCACCCCTTGTCCGATGTGTGGTTTGCAAACATCCTCTCCCAATTGTTGTGGTGTCTTAGTATTCAGTTGATGGTTTCCTTGAGTGGGCAGAAGTGTGTGCATTTGATGTGGTCCCGTTTGTTTCTTGTTTCCTTTGTTGCCCTTGCCCAGTCAGACATGCTTCTTCCAAATAGGCGGCTCAGACAGATGGCAAAGAGCACTCTGCCTAGGTCTTCTCCTACAAGGTTCACGGTTTCAAGTCTGCCATTCAAGGCTTTAATCCACTTCAGGTGGTGTGTGTGCCAGGTGTAACATCATGGTGTACTCTCGTTGTGTTCCATGTGGCTGTGCAGGCTTCCCAGCACCGTTTATTGTAGAGACTCTCCTTTCTCCGCTGTCTCCACTTGGCTCCCTGGTCCAAAATGGGCTGTCCATGTAAGTTTGAGTTGGGCTCTGGGCTCTCAATTGTTTTGCATGGGTCTTCATGCCTGTTTTGGGGCCCAGACTGTGCCGTTTCGGTACCTAGCGCTTCGTCCTCTATGTTGAAATCAGAAATTGTGACACGTGCTGCTTTGTTCGTTTTCCTGAGGATTCCTTTGCCTAGTCAGGGTCTCGTGTTGCTGGCTAGAAACTTCAGGATTCTCTCTTCTTCTCTGTGGCAAATACTGCTGCAACTTTGACTGGGATTGCATGGAATCCAGAGATTCCTTACTGCGGTATGAACCTTTCAAGTGTGTTAATCCTTCCATTCCTAGATCCCTCGATATCTTTTTTTTTCTTGTGTCTTCTTGAGTTTCTTTCGCCAAAGGTTTGCTAGTTTTTGAATTAACATAGAATTCACCTGTTTTGCTAAGGTTATTCACAGAGATCCTATTCTTCGTAATGGCAAGCTCCTGTTTTTTTGTTTTTTTTTTCCTTAGCTTCAGTTTTTCTATTCTTTGCAACTTTTAATTGGTTTTGTTTTGGCACAAGTGCATTGCTGTGCTCACGTCTGCTGGCAATGCTCCTGTATTTGCTGTGGAAGTCTGGCCCTGTCCAACGTCCCTTCCCATCTGCCTCTACTCTACCTCGGACGCCTGCACCAGAACAACTGAAGCAGTGGTGAGGAGGCCCAAACCGAGGATTCCACCCAGCCCATACTGGGCCACAGACCCAGAAGGTGCGGACCTCACCACTGCACCACCGGCCGGCCACTTACATGTTCAGTGGCAACGTGCAGTTGAGTGCAACGGGAGTTAAATATACTAGTGAGCCCAACTCTAGCACTGTGTAGATGAGGCTAGGTTGTTTTTCGGGTCCATTGTGATGTCAGAGGATTTGTCATAATTGTGTCTCTGAGGTCCAGCATGCTTCCTGGATACAGGTTTCAGAGCCTGCTTGGAGCAGTCTCATAACTCACCCTTCCCAGTTAGCCCATGCTTGACCTTCGCTGCCGTTTTTTGGCTTGTGAATTTCTCTGACTTTCAAACGTTCCAGCAGAGTCTGTCTAAAGACGGACATCATCTTTCATTGTGGATAATTCAGGTGTGATTTCTGTTCACCTTCCATTTTCTGGGTCCTCTTTTTCTTTTCCATAGTATACTCGTCATGGTCTTTCTCAGCTATCTCCCTTAGACATGCTTATCAGTCCGTTCTCCTTCATTCCGAGTGATTAGTTTGTATTTCTTTAATCGCTGTATGTTCTCTAGGGTGAGGTGTGAGTGCTTTCGTGACTCTTGGTTGTTGTCCTTGAATTTGCACCGGTCACTTGTAGGACTCTTGGCTATCCTAGCCTAGGTCAAACTAAGCACTGAGAACACGTGGTCATGTGGGTTGGTTTGACATCCTGAGATCAGAAACTCCAAATTCGAGGTGGTCCTGGCAACCCCCTTCACGGACACAATGTTTCCAAGACAACTTAGACAAATCGGATGAATTCCACTCTCCAGGAAAGATATTTTTCTGTCTCTTTTCCGGATTTGGGAAGTTTCGAACTTGACCCCTGATCCTTGAACGTTCCCCTAGATTCCGTCCAGATACGGGCTTACTTAATTTTTATAGGGTGTGCCATTTGTTTGCCCTACATCCTCTACCCTGGCCTGTTTATTTTTCTTGAAACACAACTGTAAAGTTCTAATTTTCGTGCAACTTCCTTACATATGGTGTCAAAACACATAATCAATAATCCTTCTACGGCAAGAGGTAGGGGGAGAGAATTTCGATGGAGGCAAACAGAGCACACTAGCCTGGGAGGGCAGCCTTCACGAAGGAACGAAGCCCTGTGGAAGAGGGTGCTTTTCAGCACCCTTGTAGAGCACTTCCAAACAAAGAGACATACCCCAAGCGTGACAGGGCTCCATTCCTTCAAGGCTTCCAAGACATCTCTTGGGACACATTACCATGTGCCCAGTGGGCCCACGTGACACCAGAGCTTCGGAAAAAGAGACTGACCTGCAAAGAATGCTATGGGCCTTGGAAAGGAGGCATCGATTCTTCTCTTCAATGTCCTCAAGACATCTTTCTTGACTTTGCATTATGCTTAAGGCACAAGGGCACTGTAGGTGTGATGAACGCCAAGTCCGGCCACTTGTTTCCAATGAAGTTGCAAGCTTGAATCAGCATGACCTCCCCATAGACTTGAATAGATGACAATGTTCTCCTCTCCGTGCCTGTCCCTCTATTCTCACTTGTGGCCTAGGGTTCCTTTCTTATCCCTTGCATCAGACTCTGTTTTATCTCTTCTAGTTTCTGTGCCTGCTTTCTGTTTGCCAAACCTGTTTCTGGGTATCTGTCCCTTTAATAGCCTAGCCTAGGCCAATCCTCAGACTGTAACCATGCGGCCACCCTGGGGGACATGTTCACCGTGATGTCATAAGCGACCTCAAAATTCGAAGTTGTCCTGACAACCTCCGTGCACACAGAGTTTCACAGCCATCTCAGACCAGTCTGACTCCTCACCCTGTCTAGGTAGGATAGTTTTCCTTTTTCTGCAATTGTTGTCAGTTTCTATCTTTCTCCTTGAACTTCGAAAGGGCTCCTACATTCTCTCTAGACACTGGTGTCACTCCTGTAAGATTATCCTGGGTTTTATCTCTTATATCTTGGGTAGATGGCAAAATGGGTGGACCTTACCCAGAAAAAGTCCTGGACTCCCTCACAAGTTGAAGTTGCCCAGGGAATGTTCTGATGCACGATGATGGTGTCATCTCGTGGCACTCTGCCAATTCCACCTTGGCAGGTCACAAGATTTCCTTCCTTCTGCCTTTGGGAAGTGTACCAGATACTTCCATAGATTGTAATATTCTTATGGTTCCTTTTCTTGTGCGTATTGATAACGTATCCTCACAATTGCTGCTTATTTATGATCTCTGCCCGCACCATACCATGAAATCTATATTTCCTAACACTACTAATGTGATATGCACTCGTAATGTGAAACAGTGAGGCCCGGGCCGCCCAAGCGGAATGTGGGCACTTACCTGCTCCACCACAGGGCCGGCCCTGAATTGTACTTTTGGACCAACCTTTTGCCTGAACTTGGGAAGACGTGGGCCTGTTTGGATTATTCGTGAAGGTGATTAGTAATAACATCATGGACGGTAACATTTTCCGTTCGTTCATGGGTTTAGGACTGATCATGTTCTCTTCGTAGTATTCCTCTTCACCTATTTGGAATGGTCTGCCTTTCTGTAGCATCTGTAAGCATTTGGAGGTGATTTTCCATCCTTGGAAGTTCACCTTCCGTAAACTCTTTCCGCCCCCAAAGCTTTATGACATCATTCTGGACCCCTTTTTGGATTTTTGATTTGAGGTGAATTTATAGCCATGACCCTGCATTAGAACGTACTATAACTTCCAGATTCACATCCTCATTGCTTTAGACTTCTGTGTAGCTTACATCATCTTCACCAGTGTAAGACTAATCACAGGCCCTCACCACACACTTGTGCCTAATCTTCTCTTTCACCCTCCGTCACCGCCCCTCTTTGCCTCTGGGAGCCCGCATACAAATGTTCAGTGCCACCTGTTGGTTAGTGCTTGCTTTTTCTTCTCCTTGTAAGTGAGATTCTATGGTATTTGAATTTCTCACTGGGGCTTGTTACACTTCCCCTAAAACCCTCACAGCCATTCTGGTGGTCACAAATGGCTGGATTGCATCATTTGTTCCGGCTGAGTGGTATACCATTGTGTGGCTATAGCCCATCTTCCTTCTCCAATCATCCCTTGCTGGACACCAGGGTGCTTTCCAAGTCTTGGATATCAGGAGTAAGACTGTGGTGAACACAGCCATGCACATGTCTTTATGCGGTAGTCTTTCTGACTTTTTTGGATAAGCAAGCGGCAGATTAATAGCTGGGTCATACGGGACATGGATACTTAAATTTCTGAGGCAGTTCCACACCTTTGGCATCGTGGCTGCACCGGGTTACACTCCCACCAGCAGTGCAGGAGGCTTCCCTTCTCTGCACCTCCTCTCTGACACTTGTTATTTCCTGTCTGCTTCCTTCTAGCCATGCTGACCACAGTGAGCTGCCATGGCCTTGCAGTTTGGATTTGCATTTTCCTGAGACTTCATGATGGTGAACAAGTTTTCATGCACCTACTGGCCCTCTTTCTGTCTTCTTCGGAGAAATCTCTGCTTCCATCTTTTGACCAGGTTTTCATTGGCTTGTTTTTTTTCTTGTGGAGACGTGCGAGTTGATTGTATCTTTGGGCTTTTCACCCCTTGTCCGATGTGTGGTTTGCAAACATCCTCTCCCAATTGTTGTGGTGTCTTAGTATTCAGTTGATGGTTTCCTTGAGTGGGCAGAAGTGTGTGCATTTGATGTGGTCCCGTTTGTTTCTTGTTTCCTTTGTTGCCCTTGCCCAGTCAGACATGCTTCTTCCAAATAGGCGGCTCAGACAGATGGCAAAGAGCACTCTGCCTAGGTCTTCTCCTACAAGGTTCACGGTTTCAAGTCTGCCATTCAAGGCTTTAATCCACTTCAGGTGGTGTGTGTGCCAGGTGTAACATCATGGTGTACTCTCGTTGTGTTCCATGTGGCTGTGCAGGCTTCCCAGCACCGTTTATTGTAGAGACTCTCCTTTCTCCGCTGTCTCCACTTGGCTCCCTGGTCCAAAATGGGCTGTCCATGTAAGTTTGAGTTGGGCTCTGGGCTCTCAATTGTTTTGCACGGGTCTTCATGCCTGTTTTGGGGCCCAGACTGTGCCGTTTCGGTACCTAGCGCTTCGTCCTCTATGTTGAAATCAGAAATTGTGACACGTGCTGCTTTGTTCGTTTTCCTGAGGATTCCTTTGCCTAGTCAGGGTCTCGTGTTGCTGGCTAGAAACTTCAGGATTCTCTCTTCTTCTCTGTGGCAAATACTGCTGCAACTTTGACTGGGATTGCATGGAATCCAGAGATTCCTTACTGCGGTATGAACCTTTCAAGTGTGTTAATCCTTCCATTCCTAGATCCCTCGATATCTTTTTTTTTCTTGTGTCTTCTTGAGTTTCTTTCCCCAAAGGTTTGCTAGTTTTTGAATTAACATAGAATTCACCTGTTTTGCTAAGGTTATTCACAGAGATCCTATTCTTCGTAATGGCAAGCTCCTGTTTTTTTGTTTTTTTTTTCCTTAGCTTCAGTTTTTCTATTCTTTGCAACTTTTAATTGGTTTTGTTTTGGCACAAGTGCATTGCTGTGCTCACGTCTGCTGGCAATGCTCCTGTATTTGCTGTGGAAGTCTGGCCCTGTCCAACGTCCCTTCCCATCTGCCTCTACTCTACCTCGGACGCCTGCACCAGAACAACTGAAGCAGTGGTGAGGAGGCCCAAACCGAGGATTCCACCCAGCCCATACTGGGCCACAGACCCAGAAGGTGCGGACCTCACCACTGCACCACCGGCCGGCCACTTACATGTTCAGTGGCAACGTGCAGTTGAGTGCAATGGGAGTTAAATATACTAGTGAGCCCAACTCTAGCACTGTGTAGATGAGGCTAGGTTGTTTTTCGGGTCCATTGTGATGTCAGAGGATTTGTCATAATTGTGTCTCTGAGGTCCAGCATGCTTCCTGGATACAGGTTTCAGAGCCTGCTTGGAGCAGTCTCATAACTCACCCTTCCCAGTTAGCCCATGCTTGACCTTCGCTGCCGTTTTTTGGCTTGTGAATTCCTCTGACTTTCCAACGTTCCAGCAGAGTCTGTCTAAAGACGGACATCATCTTTCATTGTGGATAATTCAGGTGTGATTTCTGTTCACCTTCCATTTTCTGGGTCCTCTTTTTCTTTTCCATAGTATACTCGTCATGGTCTTTCTCAGCTATCTCCCTTAGACATGCTTATCAGTCCGTTCTCCTTCATTCCGAGTGATTAGTTTGTATTTCTTTAATCGCTGTATGTTCTCTAGGGTGAGGTGTGAGTGCTTTCGTGACTCTTGGTTGTTGTCCTTGAATTTGCACCGGTCACTTGTAGGACTCTTGGCTATCCTAGCCTAGGTCAAACTAAGCACTGAGAACACGTGGTCATGTGGGTTGGTTTGACATCCTGAGATCAGAAACTCCAAATTCGAGGTGGTCCTGGCAACCCCCTTCACGGACACAATGTTTCCAAGACAACTTAGACAAATCGGATGAATTCCACTCTCCAGGAAAGATATTTTTCTGTCTCTTTTCCGGATTTGGGAAGTTTCGAACTTGACCCCTGATCCTTGAACGTTCCCCTAGATTCCGTCCAGATACGGGCTTACTTAATTTTTATAGGGTGTGCCATTTGTTTGCCCTACATCCTCTACCCTGGCCTGTTTATTTTTCTTGAAACACAACTGTAAAGTTCTAATTTTCGTGCAACTTCCTTACATATGGTGTCAAAACACATAATCAATAATCCTTCTACGGCAAGAGGTAGGGGGAGAGAATTTCGATGGAGGCAAACAGAGCACACTAGCCTGGGAGGGCAGCCTTCACGAAGGAAGGAAGCCCTGTGGAAGAGGGTGCTTTTCAGCACCCTTGTAGAGCACTTCCAAACAAAGAGACATACCCCAAGCGTGACAGGGCTCCATTCCTTCAAGGCTTCCAAGACATCTCTTGGGACACATTACCATGTGCCCAGTGGGCCCACGTGACACCAGAGCTTCGGAAAAAGAGACTGACCTTCAAAGAATGCTATGGGCCTTGGAAAGGAGGCATCGATTCTTCTCTTCAATGTCCTCAAGACATCTTTCTTGACTTTGCATTATGCTTAAGGCACAAGGGCACTGTAGGTGTGATGAACGCCAAGTCCGGCCACTTGTTTCCAATGAAGTTGCAAGCTTGAATCAGCATGACCTCCCCATAGACTTGAATAGATGACAATGTTCTCCTCTCCGTGCCTGTCCCTCTATTCTCACTTGTGGCCTAGGGTTCCTTTCTTATCCCTTGCATCAGACTCTGTTTTATCTCTTCTAGTTTCTGTGCCTGCTTTCTGTTTGCCAAACCTGTTTCTGGGTATCTGTCCCTTTAATAGCCTAGCCTAGGCCAATCCTCAGACTGTAACCATGCGGCCACCCTGGGGGACATGTTCACCGTGATGTCATAAGCGACCTCAAAATTCGAAGTTGTCCTGACAACCTCCGTGCACACAGAGTTTCACAGCCATCTCAGACCAGTCTGACTCCTCACCCTGTCTAGGTAGGATAGTTTTCCTTTTTCTGCAATTGTTGTCAGTTTCTATCTTTCTCCTTGAACTTCGAAAGGGCTCCTACATTCTCTCTAGACACTGGTTTCACTCCTGTAAGATTATCCTGGGTTTTATCTCTTATATCTTGGGTAGATGGCAAAATGGGTGGACCTTACCCAGAAAAAGTCCTGGACTCCCTCACAAGTTGAAGTTGCCCAGGGAATGTTCTGATGCACAATGATGGTGTCATCTCGTGGCACTCTGCCAATTCCACCTTGGCAGGTCACAAGATTTCCTTCCTTCTGCCTTTGGGAAGTGTACCAGATACTTCCATAGATTGCAATATTCTTATGGTTCCTTTGCTTGTGCGTATTGATAACGTATCCTCACAATTGCTGCTTATTTATGAACTCTGCCCGCACCATACCATGAAATCTATATTTCCTAACACTACTAATGTGATATGCACTCGTAATGTGAAACAGTGAGGCCCGGGCCGCCCAAGCGGAATGTGGGCACTTACCTGCTCCACCACAGGGCCGGCCCTGAATTGTACTTTTGGACCAACCTTTTGCCTGAACTTGGGAAGACGTGGGCCTGTTTGGATTATTCGTGAAGGTGATTAGTAATAACATCATGGACGGTAACATTTTCCGTTCGTTCATGGGTTTAGGACTGATCATGTTCTCTTCGTAGTATTCCTCTTCACCTATTTGGAATGGTCTGCCTTTCTGTAGCATCTGTAAGCATTTGGAGGTGATTTTCCATCCTTGGAAGTTCACCTTCCGTAAACTCTTTCCGCCCCCAAAGCTTTATGACATCATTCTGGACCCCTTTTTGGATTTTTGATTTGAGGTGAATTTATAGCCATGACCCTGCATTAGAACGTACTATAACTTCCAGATTCACATCCTCATTGCTTTAGACTTCTGTGTAGCTTCCATCATCTTCACCAGTGTAAGACTAATCACAGGCCCTCACCACACACTTGTGCCTAATCTTCTCTTTCACCCTCCGTCACCGCCCCTCTTTGCCTCTGGGAGCCCGCATACAAATGTTCAGTGCCACCTGTTGGTTAGTGCTTGCTTTTTCTTCGCCTTGTAAGTGAGATTCTATGGTATTTGAATTTCTCACTGGGGCTTGTTACACTTCCCCTAAAACCCTCACAGCCATTCTGGTGGTCACAAATGGCTGGATTGCATCATTTGTTCCGGCTGAGTGGTATACCATTGTGTGGCTATAGCCCATCTTCCTTCTCCAATCATCCCTTGCTGGACACCAGGGTGCTTTCCAAGTCTTGGATATCAGGAGTAAGACTGTGGTGAACACAGCCATGCACATGTCTTTATGCGGTAGTCTTTCTGACTTTTTTGGATAAGCAAGCGGCAGATTAATAGCTGGGTCATACGGGACATGGATACTTAAATTTCTGAGGCAGTTCCACACCTTTGGCATCGTGGCTGCACCGGGTTACACTCCCACCAGCAGTGCAGGAGGCTTCCCTTCTCTGCACCTCCTCTCTGACACTTGTTATTTCCTGTCTGCTTCCTTCTAGCCATGCTGACCACAGTGAGCTGCCATGGCCTTGCAGTTTGGATTTGCATTTTCCTGAGACTTAATGATGGTGAACAAGTTTTCATGCACCTACTGGCCCTCTTTCTGTCTTCTTCGGAGAAATCTCTGCTTCCATCTTTTGACCAGGTTTTCATTGGCTTGTTTTTTTTCTTGTGGAGACGTGCGAGTTGATTGTATCTTTGGGCTTTTCACCCCTTGTCCGATGTGTGGTTTGCAAACATCCTCTCCCAATTGTTGTGGTGTCTTAGTATTCAGTTGATGGTTTCCTTGAGTGGGCAGAAGTGTGTGCATTTGATGTGGTCCCGTTTGTTTCTTGTTTCCTTTGTTGCCCTTGCCCAGTCAGACATGCTTCTTCCAAATAGGCGGCTCAGACAGATGGCAAAGAGCACTCTGCCTAGGTCTTCTCCTACAAGGTTCACGGTTTCAAGTCTGCCATTCAAGGCTTTAATCCATTTCAGGTGGTGTGTGTGCCAGGTGTAACATCATGGTGTACTCTCGTTGTGTTCCATGTGGCTGTGCAGGCTTCCCAGCACCGTTTATTGTAGAGACTCTCCTTTCTCCGCTGTATCCACTTGGCTCCCTGGTCCAAAATGGGCTGTCCATGTAAGTTTGAGTTGGGCTCTGGGCTCTCAATTGTTTTGCATGGGTCTTCATGCCTGTTTTGGGGCCCAGACTGTGCCGTTTCGGTACCTAGCGCTTCGTCCTCTATGTTGAAATCAGAAATTGTGACACGTGCTGCTTTGTTCGTTTTCCTGAGGATTCCTTTGCCTAGTCAGGGTCTCGTGTTGCTGGCTAGAAACTTCAGGATTCTCTCTTCTTCTCTGTGGCAAATACTGCTGCAACTTTGACTGGGATTGCATGGAATCCAGAGATTCCTTACTGCGGTATGAACCTTTCAAGTGTGTTAATCCTTCCATTCCTAGATCCCTCGATATCTTTTTTTTTCTTGTGTCTTCTTGAGTTTCTTTCCCCAAAGGTTTGCTAGTTTTTGAATTAACATAGAATTCACCTGTTTTGCTAAGGTTATTCACAGAGATCCTATTCTTCGTAATGGCAAGCTCCCGTTTTTTTGGGTTTTTTTTCCTTAGCTTCAGTTTTTCTATTCTTTGCAACTTTTAATTGGTTTTGTTTTGGCACAAGTGCATTGCTGTGCTCACATCTGCTGGCAATGCTCCTGTATTTGCTGTGGAAGTCTGGCCCTGTCCAACGTCCCTTCCCATCTGCCTCTACTCTACCTCGGACGCCTGCACCAGAACAACTGAAGCAGTGGTGAGGAGGCCCAAACCGAGGATTCCACCCAGCCCATACTGGGCCACAGACCCAGAAGGTGCGGACCTCACCACTGCACCACCGGCCGGCCACTTACATGTTCAGTGGCAACGTGCAGTTGAGTGCAATGGGAGTTAAATATACTAGTGAGCCCAACTCTAGCACTGTGTAGATGAGGCTAGGTTGTTTTTCGGGTCCATTGTGATGTCAGAGGATTTGTCATAATTGTGTCTCTGAGGTCCAGCATGCTTCCTGGATACAGGTTTCAGAGCCTGCTTGGAGCAGTCTCATAACTCACCCTTCCCAGTTAGCCCATGCTTGACCTTCGCTGCCGTTTTTTGGCTTGTGAATTTCTCTGACTTTCAAACGTTCCAGCAGAGTCTGTCTAAAGACGGACATCATCTTTCATTGTGGATAATTCAGGTGTGATTTCTGTTCACCTTCCATTTTATGGGTCCTCTTTTTCTTTTCCATAGTATACTCGTCATGGTCTTTCTCAGCTATCTCCCTTAGACATGCTTATCAGTCCGTTCTCCTTCATTCCGAGGGATTAGTTTGTATTTCTTTAATCGCTGTATGTTCTCTAGGGTGAGGTGTGAGTGCTTTCGTGACTCTTGGTTGTTGTCCTTGAATTTGCACCGGTCACTTGTAGGACTCTTGGCTATCCTAGCCTAGGTCAAACTAAGCACTGAGAACACGTGGTCATGTGGGTTGGTTTGACATCCTGAGATCAGAAACTCCAAATTCGAGGTGGTCCTGGCAACCCCCTTCACGGACACAATGTTTCCAAGACAACTTAGACAAATCGGATGAATTCCACTCTCCAGGAAAGATATTTTTCTGTCTCTTTTCCGGATTTGGGAAGTTTCGAACTTGACCCCTGATCCTTGAACGTTCCCCTAGATTCCGTCCAGATACGGGCTTACTTAATTTTTATAGGGTGTGCCATTTGTTTGCCCTACATCCTCTACCCTGGCCTGTTTATTTTTCTTGAAACACAACTGTAAAGTTCTAATTTTCGTGCAACTTCCTTACATATGGTGTCAAAACACATAATCAATAATCCTTCTACGGCAAGAGGTAGGGGGAGAGAATTTCGATGGAGGCAAACAGAGCACACTAGCCTGGGAGGGCAGCCTTCACGAAGGAACGAAGCCCTGTGGAAGAGGGTGCTTTTCAGCACCCTTGTAGAGCACTTCCAAACAAAGAGACATACCCCAAGCGTGACAGGGCTCCATTCCTTCAAGGCTTCCAAGACATCTCTTGGGACACATTACCATGTGCCCAGTGGGCCCACGTGACACCAGAGCTTCGGAAAAAGAGACTGACCTTCAAAGAATGCTATGGGCCTTGGAAAGGAGGCATCGATTCTTCTCTTCAATGTCCTCAAGACATCTTTCTTGACTTTGCATTATGCTTAAGGCACAAGGGCACTGTAGGTGTGATGAACGCCAAGTCCGGCCACTTGTTTCCAATGAAGTTGCAAGCTTGAATCAGCATGACCTCCCCATAGACTTGAATAGATGACAATGTTCTCCTCTCCGTGCCTGTCCCTCTATTCTCACTTGTGGCCTAGGGTTCCTTTCTTATCCCTTGCATCAGACTCTGTTTTATCTCTTCTAGTTTCTGTGCCTGCTTTCTGTTTGCCAAACCTGTTTCTGGGTATCTGTCCCTTTAATAGCCTAGCCTAGGCCAATCCTCAGACTGTAACCATGCGGCCACCCTGGGGGACATGTTCACCGTGATGTCATAAGCGACCTCAAAATTCGAAGTTGTCCTGACAACCTCCGTGCACACAGAGTTTCACAGCCATCTCAGACCAGTCTGACTCCTCACCCTGTCTAGGTAGGATAGTTTTCCTTTTTCTGCAATTGTTGTCAGTTTCTATCTTTCTCCTTGAACTTCGGAAGGGCTCCTACATTCTCTCTAGACACTGGTGTCACTCCTGTAAGATTATCCTGGGTTTTATCTCTTATATCTTGGGTAGATGGCAAAATGGGTGGACCTTACCCAGAAAAAGTCCTGGACTCCCTCACAAGTTGAAGTTGCCCAGGGAATGTTCTGATGCACAATGATGGTGTCATCTCGTGGCACTCTGCCAATTCCACCTTGGCAGGTCACAAGATTTCCTTCCTTCTGCCTTTGGGAAGTGTACCAGATACTTCCATAGATTGCAATATTCTTATGGTTCCTTTGCTTGTGCGTATTGATAACGTATCCTCACAATTGCTGCTTATTTATGATCTCTGCCCGCACCATACCATGAAATCTATATTTCCTAACACTACTAATGTGATATGCACTCGTAATGTGAAACAGTGAGGCCCGGGCCGCCCAAGCGGAATGTGGGCACTTACCTGCTCCACCACAGGGCCGGCCCTGAATTGTACTTTTGGACCAACCTTTTGCCTGAACTTGGGAAGACGTGGGCCTGTTTGGATTATTCGTGAAGGTGATTAGTAATAACATCATGGACGGTAACATTTTCCGTTCGTTCATGGGTTTAGGACTGATCATGTTCTCTTCGTAGTATTCCTCTTCACCTATTTGGAATGGTCTGCCTTTCTGTAGCATCTGTAAGCATTTGGAGGTGATTTTCCATCCTTGGAAGTTCACCTTCCGTAAACTCTTTCCGCCCCCAAAGCTTTATGACATCATTCTGGACCCCTTTTTGGATTTTTGATTTGAGGTGAATTTATAGCCATGACCCTGCATTAGAACGTACTATAACTTCCAGATTCACATCCTCATTGCTTTAGACTTCTGTGTAGCTTCCATCATCTTCACCAGTGTAAGACTAATCACAGGCCCTCACCACACACTTGTGCCTAATCTTCTCTTTCACCCTCCGTCACCGCCCCTCTTTGCCTCTGGGAGCCCGCATACAAATGTTCAGTGCCACCTGTTGGTTAGTGCTTGCTTTTTCTTCTCCTTGTAAGTGAGATTCTATGGTATTTGAATTTCTCACTGGGGCTTGTTACACTTCCCCTAAAACCCTCACAGCCATTCTGGTGGTCACAAATGGCTGGATTGCATCATTTGTTCCGGCTGAGTGGTATACCATTGTGTGGCTATAGCCCATCTTCCTTCTCCAATCATCCCTTGCTGGACACCAGGGTGCTTTCCAAGTCTTGGATATCAGGAGTAAGACTGTGGTGAACACAGCCATGCACATGTCTTTATGCGGTAGTCTTTCTGACTTTTTTGGATAAGCAAGCGGCAGATTAATAGCTGGGTCATACGGGACATGGATACTTAAATTTCTGAGGCAGTTCCACACCTTTGGCATCGTGGCTGCACCGGGTTACACTCCCACCAGCAGTGCAGGAGGCTTCCCTTCTCTGCACCTCCTCTCTGACACTTGTTATTTCCTGTCTGCTTCCTTCTAGCCATGCTGACCACAGTGAGCTGCCATGGCCTTGCAGTTTGGATTTGCATTTTCCTGAGACTTCATGATGGTGAACAAGTTTTCATGCACCTACTGGCCCTCTTTCTGTCTTCTTCGGAGAAATCTCTGCTTCCATCTTTTGACCAGGTTTTCATTGGCTTGTTTTTTTTCTTGTGGAGACGTGCGAGTTGATTGTATCTTTGGGCTTTTCACCCCTTGTCCGATGTGTGGTTTGCAAACATCCTCTCCCAATTGTTGTGGTGTCTTAGTATTCAGTTGATGGTTTCCTTGAGTGGGCAGAAGTGTGTGCATTTGATGTGGTCCCGTTTGTTTCTTGTTTCCTTTGTTGCCCTTGCCCAGTCAGACATGCTTCTTCCAAATAGGCGGCTCAGACAGATGGCAAAGAGCACTCTGCCTAGGTCTTCTCCTACAAGGTTCACGGTTTCAAGTCTGCCATTCAAGGCTTTAATCCACTTCAGGTGGTGTGTGTGCCAGGTGTAACATCATGGTGTACTCTCGTTGTGTTCCATGTGGCTGTGCAGGCTTCCCAGCACCGTTTATTGTAGAGACTCTCCTTTCTCCGCTGTCTCCACTTGGCTCCCTGGTCCAAAATGGGCTGTCCATGTAAGTTTGAGTTGGGCTCTGGGCTCTCAATTGTTTTGCATGGGTCTTCATGCCTGTTTTGGGGCCCAGACTGTGCCGTTTCGGTACCTAGCGCTTCGTCCTCTATGTTGAAATCAGAAATTGTGACACGTGCTGCTTTGTTCGTTTTCCTGAGGATTCCTTTGCCTAGTCAGGGTCTCGTGTTGCTGGCTAGAAACTTCAGGATTCTCTCTTCTTCTCTGTGGCAAATACTGCTGCAACTTTGACTGGGATTGCATGGAATCCAGAGATTCCTTACTGCGGTATGAACCTTTCAAGTGTGTTAATCCTTCCATTCCTAGATCCCTCGATATCTTTTTTTTTCTTGTGTCTTCTTGAGTTTCTTTCCCCAAAGGTTTGCTAGTTTTTGAATTAACATAGAATTCACCTGTTTTGCTAAGGTTATTCACAGAGATCCTATTCTTCGTAATGGCAAGCTCCTGTTTTTTTGTTTTTTTTTTCCTTAGCTTCAGTTTTTCTATTCTTTGCAACTTTTAATTGGTTTTGTTTTGGCACAAGTGCATTGCTGTGCTCACGTCTGCTGGCAATGCTCCTGTATTTGCTGTGGAAGTCTGGCCCTGTCCAACGTCCCTTCCCATCTGCCTCTACTCTACCTCGGACGCCTGCACCAGAACAACTGAAGCAGTGGTGAGGAGGCCCAAACCGAGGATTCCACCCAGCCCATACTGGGCCACAGACCCAGAAGGTGCGGACCTCACCACTGCACCACCGGCCGGCCACTTACATGTTCAGTGGCAACGTGCAGTTGAGTGCAATGGGAGTTAAATATACTAGTGAGCCCAACTCTAGCACTGTGTAGATGAGGCTAGGTTGTTTTTCGGGTCCATTGTGATGTCAGAGGATTTGTCATAATTGTGTCTCTGAGGTCCAGCATGCTTCCTGGATACAGGTTTCAGAGCCTGCTTGGAGCAGTCTCATAACTCACCCTTCCCAGTTAGCCCATGCTTGACCTTCGCTGCCGTTTTTTGGCTTGTGAATTTCTCTGACTTTCAAACGTTCCAGCAGAGTCTGTCTAAAGACGGACATCATCTTTCATTGTGGATAATTCAGGTGTGATTTCTGTTCACCTTCCATTTTCTGGGTCCTCTTTTTCTTTTCCATAGTATACTCGTCATGGTCTTTCTCAGCTATCTCCCTTAGACATGCTTATCAGTCCGTTCTCCTTCATTCCGAGTGATTAGTTTGTATTTCTTTAATCGCTGTATGTTCTCTAGGGTGAGGTGTGAGTGCTTTCGTGACTCTTGGTTGTTGTCCTTGAATTTGCACCGGTCACTTGTAGGACTCTTGGCTACCCTAGCCAAGGTCAAACTAAGCACTGAGAACACGTGGTCATGTGGGTTGGTTTGACATCCTGAGATCAGAAACTCCAAATTCGAGGTGGTCCTGGCAACCCCCTTCACGGACACAATGTTTCCAAGACAACTTAGACAAATCGGATGAATTCCACTCTCCAGGAAAGATATTTTTCTGTCTCTTTTCCGGATTTGGGAAGTTTCGAACTTGACCCCTGATCCTTGAACGTTCCCCTAGATTCCGTCCAGATACGGGCTTACTTAATTTTTATAGGGTGTGCCATTTGTTTGCCCTACATCCTCTACCCTGGCCTGTTTATTTTTCTTGAAACACAACTGTAAAGTTCTAATTTTCGTGCAACTTCCTTACATATGGTGTCAAAACACATAATCAATAATCCTTCTACGGCAAGAGGTAGGGGGAGAGAATTTCGATGGAGGCAAACAGAGCACACTAGCCTGGGAGGGCAGCCTTCACGAAGGAACGAAGCCCTGTGGAAGAGGGTGCTTTTCAGCACCCTTGTAGAGCACTTCCAAACAAAGAGACATACCCCAAGCGTGACAGGGCTCCATTCCTTCAAGGCTTCCAAGACATCTCTTGGGACACATTACCATGTGCCCAGTGGGCCCACGTGACACCAGAGCTTCGGAAAAAGAGACTGACCTTCAAAGAATGCTATGGGCCTTGGAAAGGAGGCATCGATTCTTCTCTTCAATGTCCTCAAGACATCTTTCTTGACTTTGCATTATGCTTAAGGCACAAGGGCACTGTAGGTGTGATGAACGCCAAGTCCGGCCACTTGTTTCCAATGAAGTTGCAAGCTTGAATCAGCATGACCTCCCCATAGACTTGAATAGATGACAATGTTCTCCTCTCCGTGCCTGTCCCTCTATTCTCACTTGTGGCCTAGGGTTCCTTTCTTATCCCTTGCATCAGACTCTGTTTTATCTCTTCTAGTTTCTGTGCCTGCTTTCTGTTTGCCAAACCTGTTTCTGGGTATCTGTCCCTTTAATAGCCTAGCCTAGGCCAATCCTCAGACTGTAACCATGCGGCCACCCTGGGGGACATGTTCACCGTGATGTCATAAGCGACCTCAAAATTCGAAGTTGTCCTGACAACCTCCGTGCACACAGAGTTTCACAGCCATCTCAGACCAGTCTGACTCCTCACCCTGTCTAGGTAGGATAGTTTTCCTTTTTCTGCAATTGTTGTCAGTTTCTATCTTTCTCCTTGAACTTCGGAAGGGCTCCTACATTCTCTCTAGACACTGGTGTCACTCCTGTAAGATTATCCTGGGTTTTATCTCTTATATCTTGGGTAGATGGCAAAATGGGTGGACCTTACCCAGAAAAAGTCCTGGACTCCCTCACAAGTTGAAGTTGCCCAGGGAATGTTCTGATGCACAATGATGGTGTCATCTCGTGGCACTCTGCCAATTCCACCTTGGCAGGTCACAAGATTTCCTTCCTTCTGCCTTTGGGAAGTGTACCAGATACTTCCATAGATTGCAATATTCTTATGGTTCCTTTGCTTGTGCGTATTGATAACGTATCCTCACAATTGCTGCTTATTTATGATCTCTGCCCGCACCATACCATGAAATCTATATTTCCTAACACTACTAATGTGATATGCACTCGTAATGTGAAACAGTGAGGCCCGGGCCGCCCAAGCGGAATGTGGGCACTTACCTGCTCCACCACAGGGCCGGCCCTGAATTGTACTTTTGGACCAACCTTTTGCCTGAACTTGGGAAGACGTGGGCCTGTTTGGATTATTCGTGAAGGTGATTAGTAATAACATCATGGACGGTAACATTTTCCGTTCGTTCATGGGTTTAGGACTGATCATGTTCTCTTCGTAGTATTCCTCTTCACCTATTTGGAATGGTCTGCCTTTCTGTAGCATCTGTAAGCATTTGGAGGTGATTTTCCATCCTTGGAAGTTCACCTTCCGTAAACTCTTTCCGCCCCCAAAGCTTTATGACATCATTCTGGACCCCTTTTTGGATTTTTGATTTGAGGTGAATTTATAGCCATGACCCTGCATTAGAACGTACTATAACTTCCAGATTCACATCCTCATTGCTTTAGACTTCTGTGTAGCTTCCATCATCTTCACCAGTGTAAGACTAATCACAGGCCCTCACCACACACTTGTGCCTAATCTTCTCTTTCACCCTCCGTCACCGCCCCTCTTTGCCTCTGGGAGCCCGCATACAAATGTTCAGTGCCACCTGTTGGTTAGTGCTTGCTTTTTCTTCTCCTTGTAAGTGAGATTCTATGGTATTTGAATTTCTCACTGGGGCTTGTTACACTTCCCCTAAAACCCTCACAGCCATTCTGGTGGTCACAAATGGCTGGATTGCATCATTTGTTCCGGCTGAGTGGTATACCATTGTGTGGCTATAGCCCATCTTCCTTCTCCAATCATCCCTTGCTGGACACCAGGGTGCTTTCCAAGTCTTGGATATCAGGAGTAAGACTGTGGTGAACACAGCCATGCACATGTCTTTATGCGGTAGTCTTTCTGACTTTTTTGGATAAGCAAGCGGCAGATTAATAGCTGGGTCATACGGGACATGGATACTTAAATTTCTGAGGCAGTTCCACACCTTTGGCATCGTGGCTGCACCGGGTTACACTCCCACCAGCAGTGCAGGAGGCTTCCCTTCTCTGCACCTCCTCTCTGACACTTGTTATTTCCTGTCTGCTTCCTTCTAGCCATGCTGACCACAGTGAGCTGCCATGGCCTTGCAGTTTGGATTTGCATTTTCCTGAGACTTCATGATGGTGAACAAGTTTTCATGCACCTACTGGCCCTCTTTCTGTCTTCTTCGGAGAAATCTCTGCTTCCATCTTTTGACCAGGTTTTCATTGGCTTGTTTTTTTTCTTGTGGAGACGTGCGAGTTGATTGTATCTTTGGGCTTTTCACCCCTTGTCCGATGTGTGGTTTGCAAACATCCTCTCCCAATTGTTGTGGTGTCTTAGTATTCAGTTGATGGTTTCCTTGAGTGGGCAGAAGTGTGTGCATTTGATGTGGTCCCGTTTGTTTCTTGTTTCCTTTGTTGCCCTTGCCCAGTCAGACATGCTTCTTCCAAATAGGCGGCTCAGACAGATGGCAAAGAGCACTCTGCCTAGGTCTTCTCCTACAAGGTTCACGGTTTCAAGTCTGCCATTCAAGGCTTTAATCCATTTCAGGTGGTGTGTGTGCCAGGTGTAACATCATGGTGTACTCTCGTTGTGTTCCATGTGGCTGTGCAGGCTTCCCAGCACCGTTTATTGTAGAGACTCTCCTTTCTCCGCTGTCTCCACTTGGCTCCCTGGTCCAAAATGGGCTGTCCATGTAAGTTTGAGTTGGGCTCTGGGCTCTCAATTGTTTTGCATGGGTCTTCATGCCTGTCTTGGGGCCCAGACTGTGCCGTTTCGGTACCTAGCGCTTCGTCCTCTATGTTGAAATCAGAAATTGTGACACGTGCTGCTTTGTTCGTTTTCCTGAGGATTCCTTTGCCTAGTCAGGGTCTCGTGTTGCTGGCTAGAAACTTCAGGATTCTCTCTTCTTCTCTGTGGCAAATACTGCTGCAACTTTGACTGGGATTGCATGGAATCCAGAGATTCCTTACTGCGGTATGAACCTTTCAAGTGTGTTAATCCTTCCATTCCTAGATCCCTCGATATCTTTTTTTTTCTTGTGTCTTCTTGAGTTTCTTTCCCCAAAGGTTTGCTAGTTTTTGAATTAACATAGAATTCACCTGTTTTGCTAAGGTTATTCACAGAGATCCTATTCTTCGTAATGGCAAGCTCCTGTTTTTTTGTTTTTTTTTTCCTTAGCTTCAGTTTTTCTGTTCTTTGCAACTTTTAATTGGTTTTGTTTTGGCACAAGTGCATTGCTGTGCTCACATCTGCTGGCAATGCTCCTGTATTTGCTGTGGAAGTCTGGCCCTGTCCAACGTCCCTTCCCATCTGCCTCTACTCTACCTCGGACGCCTGCACCAGAACAACTGAAGCAGTGGTGAGGAGGCCCAAACCGAGGATTCCACCCAGCCCATACTGGGCCACAGACCCAGAAGGTGCGGACCTCACCACTGCACCACCGGCCGGCCACTTACATGTTCAGTGGCAACGTGCAGTTGAGTGCAATGGGAGTTAAATATACTAGTGAGCCCAACTCTAGCACTGTGTAGATGAGGCTAGGTTGTTTTTCGGGTCCATTGTGATGTCAGAGGATTTGTCATAATTGTGTCTCTGAGGTCCAGCATGCTTCCTGGATACAGGTTTCAGAGCCTGCTTGGAGCAGTCTCATAACTCACCCTTCCCAGTTAGCCCATGCTTGACCTTCGCTGCCGTTTTTCGGCTTGTGAATTTCTCTGACTTTCAAACGTTCCAGCAGAGTCTGTCTAAAGACGGACATCATCTTTCATTGTGGATAATTCAGGTGTGATTTCTGTTCACCTTCCATTTTCTGGGTCCTCTTTTTCTTTTCCATAGTATACTCGTCATGGTCTTTCTCAGCTATCTCCCTTAGACATGCTTATCAGTCCGTTCTCCTTCATTCCGAGTGATTAGTTTGTATTTCGTTAATCGCTGTATGTTCTCTAGGGTGAGGTGTGAGTGCTTTCGTGACTCTTGGTTGTTGTCCTTGAATTTGCACCGGTCACTTGTAGGACTCTTGGCTACCCTAGCCAAGGTCAAACTAAGCACTGAGAACACGTGGTCATGTGGGTTGGTTTGACATCCTGAGATCAGAAACTCCAAATTCGAGGTGGTCCTGGCAACCCCCTTCACGGACACAATGTTTCCAAGACAACTTAGACAAATCGGATGAATTCCACTCTCCAGGAAAGATATTTTTCTGTCTCTTTTCCGGATTTGGGAAGTTTCGAACTTGACCCCTGATCCTTGAACGTTCCCCTAGATTCCGTCCAGATACGGGCTTACTTAATTTTTATAGGGTGTGCCATTTGTTTGCCCTACATCCTCTACCCTGGCCTGTTTATTTTTCTTGAAACACAACTGTAAAGTTCTAATTTTCGTGCAACTTCCTTACATATGGTGTCAAAACACATAATCAATAATCCTTCTACGGCAAGAGGTAGGGGGAGAGAATTTCGATGGAGGCAAACAGAGCACACTAGCCTGGGAGGGCAGCCTTCACGAAGGAACGAAGCCCTGTGGAAGAGGGTGCTTTTCAGCACCCTTGTAGAGCACTTCCAAACAAAGAGACATACCCCAAGCGTGACAGGGCTCCATTCCTTCAAGGCTTCCAAGACATCTCTTGGGACACATTACCATGTGCCCAGTGGGCCCACGTGACACCAGAGCTTCGGAAAAAGAGACTGACCTTCAAAGAATGCTATGGGCCTTGGAAAGGAGGCATCGATTCTTCTCTTCAATGTCCTCAAGACATCTTTCTTGACTTTGCATTATGCTTAAGGCACAAGGGCACTGTAGGTGTGATGAACGCCAAGTCCGGCCACTTGTTTCCAATGAAGTTGCAAGCTTGAATCAGCATGACCTCCCCATAGACTTGAATAGATGACAATGTTCTCCTCTCCGTGCCTGTCCCTCTATTCTCACTTGTGGCCTAGGGTTCCTTTCTTATCCCTTGCATCAGACTCTGTTTTATCTCTTCTAGTTTCTGTGCCTGCTTTCTGTTTGCCAAACCTGTTTCTGGGTATCTGTCCCTTTAATAGCCTAGCCTAGGCCAATCCTCAGACTGTAACCATGCGGCCACCCTGGGGGACATGTTCACCGTGATGTCATAAGCGACCTCAAAATTCGAAGTTGTCCTGACAACCTCCGTGCACACAGAGTTTCACAGCCATCTCAGACCAGTCTGACTCCTCACCCTGTCTAGGTAGGATAGTTTTCCTTTTTCTGCAATTGTTGTCAGTTTCTATCTTTCTCCTTGAACTTCGAAAGGGCTCCTACATTCTCTCTAGACACTGGTTTCACTCCTGTAAGATTATCCTGGGTTTTATCTCTTATATCTTGGGTAGATGGCAAAATGGGTGGACCTTACCCAGAAAAAGTCCTGGACTCCCTCACAAGTTGAAGTTGCCCAGGGAATGTTCTGATGCACGATGATGGTGTCATCTCGTGGCACTCTGCCAATTCCACCTTGGCAGGTCACAAGTTTTCCTTCCTTCTGCCTTTGGGAAGTGTACCAGATACTTCCATAGATTGTAATATTCTTATGGTTCCTTTTCTTGTGCGTATTGATAACGTATCCTCACAATTGCTGCTTATTTATGATCTCTGCCCGCACCATACCATGAAATCTATATTTCCTAACACTACTAATGTGATATGCACTCGTAATGTGAAACAGTGAGGCCCGGGCCGCCCAAGCGGAATGTGGGCACTTACCTGCTCCACCACAGGGCCGGCCCTGAATTGTACTTTTGGACCAACCTTTTGCCTGAACTTGGGAAGACGTGGGCCTGTTTGGATTATTCGTGAAGGTGATTAGTAATAACATCATGGACGGTAACATTTTCCGTTCGTTCATGGGTTTAGGACTGATCATGTTCTCTTCGTAGTATTCCTCTTCACCTATTTGGAATGGTCTGCCTTTCTGTAGCATCTGTAAGCATTTGGAGGTGATTTTCCATCCTTGGAAGTTCACCTTCCGTAAACTCTTTCCGCCCCCAAAGCTTTATGACATCATTCTGGACCCCTTTTTGGATTTTTGATTTGAGGTGAATTTATAGCCATGGCCCTGCATTAGAACGTACTGTAACTTCCAGATTCACATCCTCATTGCTTTAGACTTCTGTGTAGCTTCCATCATCTTCACCAGTGTAAGACTAATCACAGGCCCTCACCACACACTTGTGCCTAATCTTCTCTTTCACCCTCCGTCACCGCCCCTCTTTGCCTCTGGGAGCCCGCATACAAATGTTCAGTGCCACCTGTTGGTTAGTGCTTGCTTTTTCTTCGCCTTGTAAGTGAGATTCTATGGTATTTGAATTTCTCACTGGGGCTTGTTACACTTCCCCTAAAACCCTCACAGCCATTCTGGTGGTCACAAATGGCTGGATTGCATCATTTGTTCCGGCTGAGTGGTATACCATTGTGTGGCTATAGCCCATCTTCCTTCTCCAATCATCCCTTGCTGGACACCAGGGTGCTTTCCAAGTCTTGGATATCAGGAGTAAGACTGTGGTGAACACAGCCATGCACATGTCTTTATGCGGTAGTCTTTCTGACTTTTTTGGATAAGCAAGCGGCAGATTAATAGCTGGGTCATACGGGACATGGATACTTAAATTTCTGAGGCAGTTCCACACCTTTGGCATCGTGGCTGCACCGGGTTACACTCCCACCAGCAGTGCAGGAGGCTTCCCTTCTCTGCACCTCCTCTCTGACACTTGTTATTTCCTGTCTGCTTCCTTCTAGCCATGCTGACCACAGTGAGCTGCCATGGCCTTGCAGTTTGGATTTGCATTTTCCTGAGACTTAATGATGGTGAACAAGTTTTCATGCACCTACTGGCCCTCTTTCTGTCTTCTTCGGAGAAATCTCTGCTTCCATCTTTTGACCAGGTTTTCATTGGCTTGTTTTTTTTCTTGTGGAGACGTGCGAGTTGATTGTATCTTTGGGCTTTTCACCCCTTGTCCGATGTGTGGTTTGCAAACATCCTCTCCCAATTGTTGTGGTGTCTTAGTATTCAGTTGATGGTTTCCTTGAGTGGGCAGAAGTGTGTGCATTTGATGTGGTCCCGTTTGTTTCTTGTTTCCTTTGTTGCCCTTGCCCAGTCAGACATGCTTCTTCCAAATAGGCGGCTCAGACAGATGGCAAAGAGCACTCTGCCTAGGTCTTCTCCTACAAGGTTCACGGTTTCAAGTCTGCCATTCAAGGCTTTAATCCACTTCAGGTGGTGTGTGTGCCAGGTGTAACATCATGGTGTACTCTCGTTGTGTTCCATGTGGCTGTGCAGGCTTCCCAGCACCGTTTATTGTAGAGACTCTCCTTTCTCCGCTGTCTCCACTTGGCTCCCTGGTCCAAAATGGGCTGTCCATGTAAGTTTGAGTTGGGCTCTGGGCTCTCAATAGTTTTGCACGGGTCTTCATGCCTGTTTTGGGGCCCAGACTGTGCCGTTTCGGTACCTAGCGCTTCGTCCTCTATGTTGAAATCAGAAATTGTGACACGTGCTGCTTTGTTCATTTTCCTGAGGATTCCTTTGCCTAGTCAGGGTCTCGTGTTGCTGGCTAGAAACTTCAGGATTCTCTCTTCTTCTCTGTGGCAAATACTGCTGCAACTTTGACTGGGATTGCATGGAATCCAGAGATTCCTTACTGCGGTATGAACCTTTCAAGTGTGTTAATCCTTCCATTCCTAGATCCCTCGATATCTTTTTTTTTCTTGTGTCTTCTTGAGTTTCTTTCCCCAAAGGTTTGCTAGTTTTTGAATTAACATAGAATTCACCTGTTTTGCTAAGGTTATTCACAGAGATCCTATTCTTCGTAATGGCAAGCTCCTGTTTTTTTGTTTTTTTTTTCCTTAGCTTCAGTTTTTCTATTCTTTGCAACTTTTAATTGGTTTTGTTTTGGCACAAGTGCATTGCTGTGCTCACATCTGCTGGCAATGCTCCTGTATTTGCTGTGGAAGTCTGGCCCTGTCCAACGTCCCTTCCCATCTGCCTCTACTCTACCTCGGACGCCTGCACCAGAACAACTGAAGCAGTGGTGAGGAGGCCCAAACCGAGGATTCCACCCAGCCCATACTGGGCCACAGACCCAGAAGGTGCGGACCTCACCACTGCACCACCGGCCGGCCACTTACATGTTCAGTGGCAACGTGCAGTTGAGTGCAACGGGAGTTAAATATACTAGTGAGCCCAACTCTAGCACTGTGTAGATGAGGCTAGGTTGTTTTTCGGGTCCATTGTGATGTCAGAGGATTTGTCATAATTGTGTCTCTGAGGTCCAGCATGCTTCCTGGATACAGGTTTCAGAGCCTGCTTGGAGCAGTCTCATAACTCACCCTTCCCAGTTAGCCCATGCTTGACCTTCGCTGCCGTTTTTCGGCTTGTGAATTTCTCTGACTTTCAAACGTTCCAGCAGAGTCTGTCTAAAGACGGACATCATCTTTCATTGTGGATAATTCAGGTGTGATTTCTGTTCACCTTCCATTTTCTGGGTCCTCTTTTTCTTTTCCATAGTATACTCGTCATGGTCTTTCTCAGCTATCTCCCTTAGACATGCTTATCAGTCCGTTCTCCTTCATTCCAAGGGATTAGTTTGTATTTCGTTAATCGCTGTATGTTCTCTAGGGTGAGGTGTGAGTGCTTTCGTGACTCTTGGTTGTTCTCCTTGAATTTGCACCGGTCACTTGTAGGACTCTTGGCTACCCTAGCCAAGGTCAAACTAAGCACTGAGAACACGTGGTCATGTGGGTTGGTTTGACATCCTGAGATCAGAAACTCCAAATTCGAGGTGGTCCTGGCAACCCCCTTCACGGACACAATGTTTCCAAGACAACTTAGACAAATCGGATGAATTCCACTCTCCAGGAAAGATATTTTTCTGTCTCTTTTCCGGATTTGGGAAGTTTCGAACTTGACCCCTGATCCTTGAACGTTCCCCTAGATTCCGTCCAGATACGGGCTTACTTAATTTTTATAGGGTGTGCCATTTGTTTGCCCTACATCCTCTACCCTGGCCTGTTTATTTTTCTTGAAACACAACTGTAAAGTTCTAATTTTCGTGCAACTTCCTTACATATGGTGTCAAAACACATAATCAATAATCCTTCTACGGCAAGAGGTAGGGGGAGAGAATTTCGATGGAGGCAAACAGAGCACACTAGCCTGGGAGGGCAGCCTTCACGAAGGAACGAAGCCCTGTGGAAGAGGGTGCTTTTCAGCACCCTTGTAGAGCACTTCCAAACAAAGAGACATACCCCAAGCGTGACAGGGCTCCATTCCTTCAAGGCTTCCAAGACATCTCTTGGGACACATTACCATGTGCCCAGTGGGCCCACGTGACACCAGAGCTTCGGAAAAAGAGACTGACCTTCAAAGAATGCTATGGGCCTTGGAAAGGAGGCATCGATTCTTCTCTTCAATGTCCTCAAGACATCTTTCTTGACTTTGCATTATGCTTAAGGCACGAGGGCACTGTAGGTGTGATGAACGCCAAGTCCGGCCACTTGTTTCCAATGAAGTTGCAAGCTTGAATCAGCATGACCTCCCCATAGACTTGAATAGATGACAATGTTCTCCTCTCCGTGCCTGTCCCTCTATTCTCACTTGTGGCCTAGGGTTCCTTTCTTATCCCTTGCATCAGACTCTGTTTTATCTCTTCTAGTTTCTGTGCCTGCTTTCTGTTTGCCAAACCTGTTTCTGGGTATCTGTCCCTTTAATAGCCTAGCCTAGGCCAATCCTCAGACTGTAACCATGCGGCCACCCTGGGGGACATGTTCACCGTGATGTCATAAGCGACCTCAAAATTCGAAGTTGTCCTGACAACCTCCGTGCACACAGAGTTTCACAGCCATCTCAGACCAGTCTGACTCCTCACCCTGTCTAGGTAGGATAGTTTTCCTTTTTCTGCAATTGTTGTCAGTTTCTATCTTTCTCCTTGAACTTCGAAAGGGCTCCTACATTCTCTCTAGACACTGGTTTCACTCCTGTAAGATTATCCTGGGTTTTATCTCTTATATCTTGGGTAGATGGCAAAATGGGTGGACCTTACCCAGAAAAAGTCCTGGACTCCCTCACAAGTTGAAGTTGCCCAGGGAATGTTCTGATGCACGATGATGGTGTCATCTCGTGGCACTCTGCCAATTCCACCTTGGCAGGTCACAAGTTTTCCTTCCTTCTGCCTTTGGGAAGTGTACCAGATACTTCCATAGATTGTAATATTCTTATGGTTCCTTTTCTTGTGCGTATTGATAACGTATCCTCACAATTGCTGCTTATTTATGATCTCTGCCCGCACCATACCATGAAATCTATATTTCCTAACACTACTAATGTGATATGCACTCGTAATGTGAAACAGTGAGGCCCGGGCCGCCCAAGCGGAATGTGGGCACTTACCTGCTCCACCACAGGGCCGGCCCTGAATTGTACTTTTGGACCAACCTTTTGCCTGAACTTGGGAAGACGTGGGCCTGTTTGGATTATTCGTGAAGGTGATTAGTAATAACATCATGGACGGTAACATTTTCCGATCGTTCATGGGTTTAGGACTGATCATGTTCTCTTCGTAGTATTCCTCTTCACCTATTTGGAATGGTCTGCCTTTCTGTAGCATCTGTAAGCATTTGGAGGTGATTTTCCATCCTTGGAAGTTCACCTTCCGTAAACTCTTTCCGCCCCCAAAGCTTTATGACATCATTCTGGACCCCTTTTTGGATTTTTGATTTGAGGTGAATTTATAGCCATGGCCCTGCATTAGAACGTACTATAACTTCCAGATTCACATCCTCATTGCTTTAGACTTCTGTGTAGCTTCCATCATCTTCACCAGTGTAAGACTAATCACAGGCCCTCACCACACACTTGTGCCTAATCTTCTCTTTCACCCTCCGTCACCGCCCCTCTTTGCCTCTGGGAGCCCGCATACAAATGTTCAGTGCCACCTGTTGGTTAGTGCTTGCTTTTTCTTCTCCTTGTAAGTGAGATTCTATGGTATTTGAATTTCTCACTGGGGCTTGTTACACTTCCCCTAAAACCCTCACAGCCATTCTGGTGGTCACAAATGGCTGGATTGCATCATTTGTTCCGGCTGAGTGGTATACCATTGTGTGGCTATAGCCCATCTTCCTTCTCCAATCATCCCTTGCTGGACACCAGGGTGCTTTCCAAGTCTTGGATATCAGGAGTAAGACTGTGGTGAACACAGCCATGCACATGTCTTTATGCGGTAGTCTTTCTGACTTTTTTGGATAAGCAAGCGGCAGATTAATAGCTGGGTCATACGGGACATGGATACTTAAATTTCTGAGGCAGTTCCACACCTTTGGCATCGTGGCTGCACCGGGTTACACTCCCACCAGCAGTGCAGGAGGCTTCCCTTCTCTGCACCTCCTCTCTGACACTTGTTATTTCCTGTCTGCTTCCTTCTAGCCATGCTGACCACAGTGAGCTGCCATGGCCTTGCAGTTTGGATTTGCATTTTCCTGAGACTTAATGATGGTGAACAAGTTTTCATGCACCTACTGGCCCTCTTTCTGTCTTCTTCGGAGAAATCTCTGCTTCCATCTTTTGACCAGGTTTTCATTGGCTTGTTTTTTTTCTTGTGGAGACGTGCGAGTTGATTGTATCTTTGGGCTTTTCACCCCTTGTCCGATGTGTGGTTTGCAAACATCCTCTCCCAATTGTTGTGGTGTCTTAGTAGTCAGTTGATGGTTTCCTTGAGTGGGCAGAAGTGTGTGCATTTGATGTGGTCCCGTTTGTTTCTTGTTTCCTTTGTTGCCCTTGCCCAGTCAGACATGCTTCTTCCAAATAGGCGGCTCAGACAGATGGCAAAGAGCACTCTGCCTAGGTCTTCTCCTACAAGGTTCACGGTTTCAAGTCTGCCATTCAAGGCTTTAATCCACTTCAGGTGGTGTGTGTGCCAGGTGTAACATCATGGTGTACTCTCGTTGTGTTCCATGTGGCTGTGCAGGCTTCCCAGCACCGTTTATTGTAGAGACTCTCCTTTCTCCGCTGTCTCCACTTGGCTCCCTGGTCCAAAATGGGCTGTCCATGTAAGTTTGAGTTGGGCTCTGGGCTCTCAATAGTTTTGCACGGGTCTTCATGCCTGTTTTGGGGCCCAGACTGTGCCGTTTCGGTACCTAGCGCTTCGTCCTCTATGTTGAAATCAGAAATTGTGACACGTGCTGCTTTGTTCGTTTTCCTGAGGATTCCTTTGCCTAGTCAGGGTCTCGTGTTGCTGGCTAGAAACTTCAGGATTCTCTCTTCTTCTCTGTGGCAAATACTGCTGCAACTTTGACTGGGATTGCATGGAATCCAGAGATTCCTTACTGCGGTATGAACCTTTCAAGTGTGTTAATCCTTCCATTCCTAGATCCCTCGATATCTTTTTTTTTCTTGTGTCTTCTTGAGTTTCTTTCCCCAAAGGTTTGCTAGTTTTTGAATTAACATAGAATTCACCTGTTTTGCTAAGGTTATTCACAGAGATCCTATTCTTCGTAATGGCAAGCTCCTGTTTTTTTGTTTTTTTTTTCCTTAGCTTCAGTTTTTCTATTCTTTGCAACTTTTAATTGGTTTTGTTTTGGCACAAGTGCATTGCTGTGCTCACATCTGCTGGCAATGCTCCTGTATTTGCTGTGGAAGTCTGGCCCTGTCCAACGTCCCTTCCCATCTGCCTCTACTCTACCTCGGACGCCTGCACCAGAACAACTGAAGCAGTGGTGAGGAGGCCCAAACCGAGGATTCCACCCAGCCCATACTGGGCCACAGACCCAGAAGGTGCGGACCTCACCACTGCACCACCGGCCGGCCACTTACATGTTCAGTGGCAACGTGCAGTTGAGTGCAACGGGAGTTAAATATACTAGTGAGCCCAACTCTAGCACTGTGTAGATGAGGCTAGGTTGTTTTTCGGGTCCATTGTGATGTCAGAGGATTTGTCATAATTGTGTCTCTGAGGTCCAGCATGCTTCCTGGATACAGGTTTCCGAGCCTGCTTGGAGCAGTCTCATAACTCACCCTTCCCAGTTAGCCCATGCTTGACCTTCGCTGCCGTTTTTCGGCTTGTGAATTTCTCTGACTTTCAAACGTTCCAGCAGAGTCTGTCTAAAGACGGACATCATCTTTCATTGTGGATAATTCAGGTGTGATTTCTGTTCACCTTCCATTTTCTGGGTCCTCTTTTTCTTTTCCATAGTATACTCGTCATGGTCTTTCTCAGCTATCTCCCTTAGACATGCTTATCAGTCCGTTCTCCTTCATTCCGAGTGATTAGTTTGTATTTCGTTAATCGCTGTATGTTCTCTAGGGTGAGGTGTGAGTGCTTTCGTGACTCTTGGTTGTTGTCCTTGAATTTGCACCGGTCACTTGTAGGACTCTTGGCTACCCTAGCCAAGGTCAAACTAAGCACTGAGAACACGTGGTCATGTGGGTTGGTTTGACATCCTGAGATCAGAAACTCCAAATTCGAGGTGGTCCTGGCAACCCCCTTCACGGACACAATGTTTCCAAGACAACTTAGACAAATCGGATGAATTCCACTCTCCAGGAAAGATATTTTTCTGTCTCTTTTCCGGATTTGGGAAGTTTCGAACTTGACCCCTGATCCTTGAACGTTCCCCTAGATTCCGTCCAGATACGGGCTTACTTAATTTTTATAGGGTGTGCCATTTGTTTGCCCTACATCCTCTACCCTGGCCTGTTTATTTTTCTTGAAACACAACTGTAAAGTTCTAATTTTCGCGCAACTTCCTTACATATGGTGTCAAAACACATAATCAATAATCCTTCTACGGCAAGAGGTAGGGGGAGAGAATTTCGATGGAGGCAAACAGAGCACACTAGCCTGGGAGGGCAGCCTTCACGAAGGAACGAAGCCCTGTGGAAGAGGGTGCTTTTCAGCACCCTTGTAGAGCACTTCCAAACAAAGAGACATACCCCAAGCGTGACAGGGCTCCATTCCTTCAAGGCTTCCAAGACATCTCTTGGGACACATTACCATGTGCCCAGTGGGCCCACGTGACACCAGAGCTTCGGAAAAAGAGACTGACCTGCAAAGAATGCTATGGGCCTTGGAAAGGAGGCATCGATTCTTCTCTTCAATGTCCTCAAGACATCTTTCTTGACTTTGCATTATGCTTAAGGCACGAGGGCACTGTAGGTGTGATGAACGCCAAGTCCGGCCACTTGTTTCCAATGAAGTTGCAAGCTTGAATCAGCATGACCTCCCCATAGACTTGAATAGATGACAATGTTCTCCTCTCCGTGCCTGTCCCTCTATTCTCACTTGTGGCCTAGGGTTCCTTTCTTATCCCTTGCATCAGACTCTGTTTTATCTCTTCTAGTTTCTGTGCCTGCTTTCTGTTTGCCAAACCTGTTTCTGGGTATCTGTCCCTTTAATAGCCTAGCCTAGGCCAATCCTCAGACTGTAACCATGCGGCCACCCTGGGGGACATGTTCACCGTGATGTCATAAGCGACCTCAAAATTCGAAGTTGTCCTGACAACCTCCGTGCACACAGAGTTTCACAGCCATCTCAGACCAGTCTGACTCCTCACCCTGTCTAGGTAGGATAGTTTTCCTTTTTCTGCAATTGTTGTCAGTTTCTATCTTTCTCCTTGAACTTCGAAAGGGCTCCTACATTCTCTCTAGACACTGGTTTCACTCCTGTAAGATTATCCTGGGTTTTATCTCTTATATCTTGGGTAGATGGCAAAATGGGTGGACCTTACCCAGAAAAAGTCCTGGACTCCCTCACAAGTTGAAGTTGCCCAGGGAATGTTCTGATGCACGATGATGGTGTCATCTCGTGGCACTCTGCCAATTCCACCTTGGCAGGTCACAAGTTTTCCTTCCTTCTGCCTTTGGGAAGTGTACCAGATACTTCCATAGATTGTAATATTCTTATGGTTCCTTTTCTTGTGCGTATTGATAACGTATCCTCACAATTGCTGCTTATTTATGATCTCTGCCCGCACCATACCATGAAATCTATATTTCCTAACACTACTAATGTGATATGCACTCGTAATGTGAAACAGTGAGGCCCGGGCCGCCCAAGCGGAATGTGGGCACTTACCTGCTCCACCACAGGGCCGGCCCTGAATTGTACTTTTGGACCAACCTTTTGCCTGAACTTGGGAAGACGTGGGCCTGTTTGGATTATTCGTGAAGGTGATTAGTAATAACATCATGGACGGTAACATTTTCCGTTCGTTCATGGGTTTAGGACTGATCATGTTCTCTTCGTAGTATTCCTCTTCACCTATTTGGAATGGTCTGCCTTTCTGTAGCATCTGTAAGCATTTGGAGGTGATTTTCCATCCTTGGAAGTTCACCTTCCGTAAACTCTTTCCGCCCCCAAAGCTTTATGACATCATTCTGGACCCCTTTTTGGATTTTTGATTTGAGGTGAATTTATAGCCATGACCCTGCATTAGAACGTACTATAACTTCCAGATTCACATCCTCATTGCTTTAGACTTCTGTGTAGCTTCCATCATCTTCACCAGTGTAAGACTAATCACAGGCCCTCACCACACACTTGTGCCTAATCTTCTCTTTCACCCTCCGTCACCGCCCCTCTTTGCCTCTGGGAGCCCGCATACAAATGTTCAGTGCCACCTGTTGGTTAGTGCTTGCTTTTTCTTCTCCTTGTAAGTGAGATTCTATGGTATTTGAATTTCTCACTGGGGCTTGTTACACTTCCCCTAAAACCCTCACAGCCATTCTGGTGGTCACAAATGGCTGGATTGCATCATTTGTTCCGGCTGAGTGGTATACCATTGTGTGGCTATAGCCCATCTTCCTTCTCCAATCATCCCTTGCTGGACACCAGGGTGCTTTCCAAGTCTTGGATATCAGGAGTAAGACTGTGGTGAACACAGCCATGCACATGTCTTTATGCGGTAGTCTTTCTGACTTTTTTGGATAAGCAAGCGGCAGATTAATAGCTGGGTCATACGGGACATGGATACTTAAATTTCTGAGGCAGTTCCACACCTTTGGCATCGTGGCTGCACCGGGTTACACTCCCACCAGCAGTGCAGGAGGCTTCCCTTCTCTGCACCTCCTCTCTGACACTTGTTATTTCCTGTCTGCTTCCTTCTAGCCATGCTGACCACAGTGAGCTGCCATGGCCTTGCAGTTTGGATTTGCATTTTCCTGAGACTTCATGATGGTGAACAAGTTTTCATGCACCTACTGGCCCTCTTTCTGTCTTCTTCGGAGAAATCTCTGCTTCCATCTTTTGACCAGGTTTTCATTGGCTTGTTTTTTTTCTTGTGGAGACGTGCGAGTTGATTGTATCTTTGGGCTTTTCACCCCTTGTCCGATGTGTGGTTTGCAAACATCCTCTCCCAATTGTTGTGGTGTCTTAGTATTCAGTTGATGGTTTCCTTGAGTGGGCAGAAGTGTGTGCATTTGATGTGGTCCCGTTTGTTTCTTGTTTCCTTTGTTGCCCTTGCCCAGTCAGACATGCTTCTTCCAAATAGGCGGCTCAGACAGATGGCAAAGAGCACTCTGCCTAGGTCTTCTCCTACAAGGTTCACGGTTTCAAGTCTGCCATTCAAGGCTTTAATCCACTTCAGGTGGTGTGTGTGCCAGGTGTAACATCATGGTGTACTCTCGTTGTGTTCCATGTGGCTGTGCAGGCTTCCCAGCACCGTTTATTGTAGAGACTCTCCTTTCTCCGCTGTCTCCACTTGGCTCCCTGGTCCAAAATGGGCTGTCCATGTAAGTTTGAGTTGGGCTCTGGGCTCTCAATTGTTTTGCACGGGTCTTCATGCCTGTTTTGGGGCCCAGACTGTGCCGTTTCGGTACCTAGCGCTTCGTCCTCTATGTTGAAATCAGAAATTGTGACACGTGCTGCTTTGTTCGTTTTCCTGAGGATTCCTTTGCCTAGTCAGGGTCTCGTGTTGCTGGCTAGAAACTTCAGGATTCTCTCTTCTTCTCTGTGGCAAATACTGCTGCAACTTTGACTGGGATTGCATGGAATCCAGAGATTCCTTACTGCGGTATGAACCTTTCAAGTGTGTTAATCCTTCCATTCCTAGATCCCTCGATATCTTTTTTTTTCTTGTGTCTTCTTGAGTTTCTTTCCCCAAAGGTTTGCTAGTTTTTGAATTAACATAGAATTCACCTGTTTTGCTAAGGTTATTCACAGAGATCCTATTCTTCGTAATGGCAAGCTCCTGTTTTTTTGTTTTTTTTTTTCCTTAGCTTCAGTTTTTCTATTCTTTGCAACTTTTAATTGGTTTTGTTTTGGCACAAGTGCATTGCTGTGCTCACATCTGCTGGCAATGCTCCTGTATTTGCTGTGGAAGTCTGGCCCTGTCCAACGTCCCTTCCCATCTGCCTCTACTCTACCTCGGACGCCTGCACCAGAACAACTGAAGCAGTGGTGAGGAGGCCCAAACCGAGGATTCCACCCATCCCATACTGGGCCACAGACCCAGAAGGTGCGGACCTCACCACTGCACCACCGGCCGGCCACTTACATGTTCAGTGGCAACGTGCAGTTGAGTGCAACGGGAGTTAAATATACTAGTGAGCCCAACTCTAGCACTGTGTAGATGAGGCTAGGTTGTTTTTCGGGTCCATTGTGATGTCAGAGGATTTGTCATAATTGTGTCTCTGAGGTCCAGCATGCTTCCTGGATACAGGTTTCAGAGCCTGCTTGGAGCAGTCTCATAACTCACCCTTCCCAGTTAGCCCATGCTTGACCTTCGCTGCCGTTTTTTGGCTTGTGAATTTCTCTGACTTTCAAACGTTCCAGCAGAGTCTGTCTAAAGACGGACATCATCTTTCATTGTGGATAATTCAGGTGTGATTTCTGTTCACCTTCCATTTTCTGGGTCCTCTTTTTCTTTTCCATAGTATACTCGTCATGGTCTTTCTCAGCTATCTCCCTTAGACATGCTTATCAGTCCGTTCTCCTTCATTCCAAGTGATTAGTTTGTATTTCTTTAATCGCTGTATGTTCTCTAGGGTGAGGTGTGAGTGCTTTCGTGACTCTTGGTTGTTGTCCTTGAATTTGCACCGGTCACTTGTAGGACTCTTGGCTATCCTAGCCTAGGTCAAACTAAGCACTGAGAACACGTGGTCATGTGGGTTGCTTTGACATCCTGAGATCAGAAACTCCAAATTCGAGGTGGTCCTGGCAACCCCCTTCACGGACACAATGTTTCCAAGACAACTTAGACAAATCGGATGAATTCCACTCTCCAGGAAAGATATTTTTCTGTCTCTTTTCCGGATTTGGGAAGTTTCGAACTTGACCCCTGATCCTTGAACGTTCCCCTAGATTCCGTCCAGATACGGGCTTACTTAATTTTTATAGGGTGTGCCATTTGTTTGCCCTACATCCTCTACCCTGGCCTGTTTATTTTTCTTGAAACACAACTGTAAAGTTCTAATTTTCACGCAACTTCCTTACATATGGTGTCAAAACACATAATCAATAATCCTTCTACGGCAAGAGGTAGGGGGAGAGAATTTCGATGGAGGCAAACAGAGCACACTAGCCTGGGAGGGCAGCCTTCACGAAGGAACGAAGCCCTGTGGAAGAGGGTGCTTTTCAGCACCCTTGTAGAGCACTTCCAAACAAAGAGACATACCCCAAGCGTGACAGGGCTCCATTCCTTCAAGGCTTCCAAGACATCTCTTGGGACACATTACCATGTGCCCAGTGGGCCCACGTGACACCAGAGCTTCGGAAAAAGAGACTGACCTGCAAAGAATGCTATGGGCCTTGGAAAGGAGGCATCGATTCTTCTCTTCAATGTCCTCAAGACATCTTTCTTGACTTTGCATTATGCTTAAGGCACAAGGGCACTGTAGGTGTGATGAACGCCAAGTCCGGCCACTTGTTTCCAATGAAGTTGCAAGCTTGAATCAGCATGACCTCCCCATAGACTTGAATAGATGACAATGTTCTCCTCTCCGTGCCTGTCCCTCTATTCTCACTTGTGGCCTAGGGTTCCTTTCTTATCCCTTGCATCAGACTCTGTTTTATCTCTTCTAGTTTCTGTGCCTGCTTTCTGTTTGCCAAACCTGTTTCTGGGTATCTGTCCCTTTAATAGCCTAGCCTAGGCCAATCCTCAGACTGTAACCATGCGGCCACCCTGGGGGACATGTTCACCGTGATGTCATAAGCGACCTCAAAATTCGAAGTTGTCCTGACAACCTCCGTGCACACAGAGTTTCACAGCCATCTCAGACCAGTCTGACTCCTCACCCTGTCTAGGTAGGATAGTTTTCCTTTTTCTGCAATTGTTGTCAGTTTCTATCTTTCTCCTTGAACTTCGAAAGGGCTCCTACATTCTCTCTAGACACTGGTTTCACTCCTGTAAGATTATCCTGGGTTTTATCTCTTATATCTTGGGTAGATGGCAAAATGGGTGGACCTTACCCAGAAAAAGTCCTGGACTCCCTCACAAGTTGAAGTTGCCCAGGGAATGTTCTGATGCACGATGATGGTGTCATCTCGTGGCACTCTGCCAATTCCACCTTGGCAGGTCACAAGTTTTCCTTCCTTCTGCCTTTGGGAAGTGTACCAGATACTTCCATAGATTGTAATATTCTTATGGTTCCTTTTCTTGTGCGTATTGATAACGTATCCTCACAATTGCTGCTTATTTATGATCTCTGCCCGCACCATACCATGAAATCTATATTTCCTAACACTACTAATGTGATATGCACTCGTAATGTGAAACAGTGAGGCCCGGGCCGCCCAAGCGGAATGTGGGCACTTACCTGCTCCACCACAGGGCCGGCCCTGAATTGTACTTTTGGACCAACCTTTTGCCTGAACTTGGGAAGACGTGGGCCTGTTTGGATTATTCGTGAAGGTGATTAGTAATAACATCATGGACGGTAACATTTTCCGTTCGTTCATGGGTTTAGGACTGATCATGTTCTCTTCGTAGTATTCCTCTTCACCTATTTGGAATGGTCTGCCTTTCTGTAGCATCTGTAAGCATTTGGAGGTGATTTTCCATCCTTGGAAGTTCACCTTCCGTAAACTCTTTCCGCCCCCAAAGCTTTATGACATCATTCTGGACCCCTTTTTGGATTTTTGATTTGAGGTGAATTTATAGCCATGGCCCTGCATTAGAACGTACTATAACTTCCAGATTCACATCCTCATTGCTTTAGACTTCTGTGTAGCTTACATCATCTTCACCAGTGTAAGACTAATCACAGGCCCTCACCACACACTTGTGCCTAATCTTCTCTTTCACCCTCCGTCACCGCCCCTCTTTGCCTCTGGGAGCCCGCATACAAATGTTCAGTGCCACCTGTTGGTTAGTGCTTGCTTTTTCTTCGCCTTGTAAGTGAGATTCTATGGTATTTGAATTTCTCACTGGGGCTTGTTACACTTCCCCTAAAACCCTCACAGCCATTCTGGTGGTCACAAATGGCTGGATTGCATCATTTGTTCCGGCTGAGTGGTATACCATTGTGTGGCTATAGCCCATCTTCCTTCTCCAATCATCCCTTGCTGGACACCAGGGTGCTTTCCAAGTCTTGGATATCAGGAGTAAGACTGTGGTGAACACAGCCATGCACATGTCTTTATGCGGTAGTCTTTCTGACTTTTTTGGATAAGCAAGCGGCAGATTAATAGCTGGGTCATACGGGACATGGATACTTAAATTTCTGAGGCAGTTCCACACCTTTGGCATCGTGGCTGCACCGGGTTACACTCCCACCAGCAGTGCAGGAGGCTTCCCTTCTCTGCACCTCCTCTCTGACACTTGTTATTTCCTGTCTGCTTCCTTCTAGCCATGCTGACCACAGTGAGCTGCCATGGCCTTGCAGTTTGGATTTGCATTTTCCTGAGACTTCATGATGGTGAACAAGTTTTCATGCACCTACTGGCCCTCTTTCTGTCTTCTTCGGAGAAATCTCTGCTTCCATCTTTTGACCAGGTTTTCATTGGCTTGTTTTTTTTCTTGTGGAGACGTGCGAGTTGATTGTATCTTTGGGCTTTTCACCCCTTGTCCGATGTGTGGTTTGCAAACATCCTCTCCCAATTGTTGTGGTGTCTTAGTATTCAGTTGATGGTTTCCTTGAGTGGGCAGAAGTGTGTGCATTTGATGTGGTCCCGTTTGTTTCTTGTTTCCTTTGTTGCCCTTGCCCAGTCAGACATGCTTCTTCCAAATAGGCGGCTCAGACAGATGGCAAAGAGCACTCTGCCTAGGTCTTCTCCTACAAGGTTCACGGTTTCAAGTCTGCCATTCAAGGCTTTAATCCACTTCAGGTGGTGTGTGTGCCAGGTGTAACATCATGGTGTACTCTCGTTGTGTTCCATGTGGCTGTGCAGGCTTCCCAGCACCGTTTATTGTAGAGACTCTCCTTTCTCCGCTGTCTCCACTTGGCTCCCTGGTCCAAAATGGGCTGTCCATGTAAGTTTGAGTTGGGCTCTGGGCTCTCAATTGTTTTGCACGGGTCTTCATGCCTGTTTTGGGGCCCAGACTGTGCCGTTTCGGTACCTAGCGCTTCGTCCTCTATGTTGAAATCAGAAATTGTGACACGTGCTGCTTTGTTCGTTTTCCTGAGGATTCCTTTGCCTAGTCAGGGTCTCGTGTTGCTGGCTAGAAACTTCAGGATTCTCTCTTCTTCTCTGTGGCAAATACTGCTGCAACTTTGACTGGGATTGCATGGAATCCAGAGATTCCTTACTGCGGTATGAACCTTTCAAGTGTGTTAATCCTTCCATTCCTAGATCCCTCGATATCTTTTTTTTTCTTGTGTCTTCTTGAGTTTCTTTCGCCAAAGGTTTGCTAGTTTTTGAATTAACATAGAATTCACCTGTTTTGCTAAGGTTATTCACAGAGATCCTATTCTTCGTAATGGCAAGCTCCTGTTTTTTTGTTTTTTTTTTCCTTAGCTTCAGTTTTTCTATTCTTTGCAACTTTTAATTGGTTTTGTTTTGGCACAAGTGCATTGCTGTGCTCACATCTGCTGGCAATGCTCCTGTATTTGCTGTGGAAGTCTGGCCCTGTCCAACGTCCCTTCCCATCTGCCTCTACTCTACCTCGGACGCCTGCACCAGAACAACTGAAGCAGTGGTGAGGAGGCCCAAACCGAGGATTCCACCCATCCCATACTGGGCCACAGACCCAGAAGGTGCGGACCTCACCACTGCACCACCGGCCGGCCACTTACATGTTCAGTGGCAACGTGCAGTTGAGTGCAACGGGAGTTAAATATACTAGTGAGCCCAACTCTAGCACTGTGTAGATGAGGCTAGGTTGTTTTTCGGGTCCATTGTGATGTCAGAGGATTTGTCATAATTGTGTCTCTGAGGTCCAGCATGCTTCCTGGATACAGGTTTCAGAGCCTGCTTGGAGCAGTCTCATAACTCACCCTTCCCAGTTAGCCCATGCTTGACCTTCGCTGCCGTTTTTCGGCTTGTGAATTTCTCTGACTTTCAAACGTTCCAGCAGAGTCTGTCTAAAGACGGACATCATCTTTCATTGTGGATAATTCAGGTGTGATTTCTGTTCACCTTCCATTTTCTGGGTCCTCTTTTTCTTTTCCATAGTATACTCGTCATGGTCTTTCTCAGCTATCTCCCTTAGACATGCTTATCAGTCCGTTCTCCTTCATTCCAAGGGATTTGTTTGTATTTCGTTAATCGCTGTATGTTCTCTAGGGTGAGGTGTGAGTGCTTTCGTGACTCTTGGTTGTTGTCCTTGAATTTGCACCGGTCACTTGTAGGACTCTTGGCTACCCTAGCCAAGGTCAAACTAAGCACTGAGAACACGTGGTCATGTGGGTTGGTTTGACATCCTGAGATCAGAAACTCCAAATTCGAGGTGGTCCTGGCAACCCCCTTCACGGACACAATGTTTCCAAGACAACTTAGACAAATCGGATGAATTCCACTCTCCAGGAAAGATATTTTTCTGTCTCTTTTCCGGATTTGGGAAGTTTCGAACTTGACCCCTGATCCTTGAACGTTCCCCTAGATTCCGTCCAGATACGGGCTTACTTAATTTTTATAGGGTGTGCCATTTGTTTGCCCTACATCCTCTACCCTGGCCTGTTTATTTTTCTTGAAACACAACTGTAAAGTTCTAATTTTCGCGCAACTTCCTTACATATGGTGTCAAAACACATAATCAATAATCCTTCTACGGCAAGAGGTAGGGGGAGAGAATTTCGATGGAGGCAAACAGAGCACACTAGCCTGGGAGGGCAGCCTTCACGAAGGAACGAAGCCCTGTGGAAGAGGGTGCTTTTCAGCACCCTTGTAGAGCACTTCCAAACAAAGAGACATACCCCAAGCGTGACAGGGCTCCATTCCTTCAAGGCTTCCAAGACATCTCTTGGGACACATTACCATGTGCCCAGTGGGCCCACGTGACACCAGAGCTTCGGAAAAAGAGACTGACCTTCAAAGAATGCTATGGGCCTTGGAAAGGAGGCATCGATTCTTCTCTTCAATGTCCTCAAGACATCTTTCTTGACTTTGCATTATGCTTAAGGCACGAGGGCACTGTAGGTGTGATGAACGCCAAGTCCGGCCACTTGTTTCCAATGAAGTTGCAAGCTTGAATCAGCATGACCTCCCCATAGACTTGAATAGATGACAATGTTCTCCTCTCCGTGCCTGTCCCTCTATTCTCACTTGTGGCCTAGGGTTCCTTTCTTATCCCTTGCATCAGACTCTGTTTTATCTCTTCTAGTTTCTGTGCCTGCTTTCTGTTTGCCAAACCTGTTTCTGGGTATCTGTCCCTTTAATAGCCTAGCCTAGGCCAATCCTCAGACTGTAACCATGCGGCCACCCTGGGGGACATGTTCACCGTGATGTCATAAGCGACCTCAAAATTCGAAGTTGTCCTGACAACCTCCGTGCACACAGAGTTTCACAGCCATCTCAGACCAGTCTGACTCCTCACCCTGTCTAGGTAGGATAGTTTTCCTTTTTCTGCAATTGTTGTCAGTTTCTATCTTTCTCCTTGAACTTCGAAAGGGCTCCTACATTCTCTCTAGACACTGGTTTCACTCCTGTAAGATTATCCTGGGTTTTATCTCTTATATCTTGGGTAGATGGCAAAATGGGTGGACCTTACCCAGAAAAAGTCCTGGACTCCCTCACAAGTTGAAGTTGCCCAGGGAATGTTCTGATGCACGATGATGGTGTCATCTCGTGGCACTCTGCCAATTCCACCTTGGCAGGTCACAAGTTTTCCTTCCTTCTGCCTTTGGGAAGTGTACCAGATACTTCCATAGATTGTAATATTCTTATGGTTCCTTTTCTTGTGCGTATTGATAACGTATCCTCACAATTGCTGCTTATTTATGATCTCTGCCCGCACCATACCATGAAATCTATATTTCCTAACACTACTAATGTGATATGCACTCGTAATGTGAAACAGTGAGGCCCGGGCCGCCCAAGCGGAATGTGGGCACTTACCTGCTCCACCACAGGGCCGGCCCTGAATTGTACTTTTGGACCAACCTTTTGCCTGAACTTGGGAAGACGTGGGCCTGTTTGGATTATTCGTGAAGGTGATTAGTAATAACATCATGGACGGTAACATTTTCCGTTCGTTCATGGGTTTAGGACTGATCATGTTCTCTTCGTAGTATTCCTCTTCACCTATTTGGAATGGTCTGCCTTTCTGTAGCATCTGTAAGCATTTGGAGGTGATTTTCCATCCTTGGAAGTTCACCTTCCGTAAACTCTTTCCGCCCCCAAAGCTTTATGACATCATTCTGGACCCCTTTTTGGATTTTTGATTTGAGGTGAATTTATAGCCATGACCCTGCATTAGAACGTACTATAACTTCCAGATTCACATCCTCATTGCTTTAGACTTCTGTGTAGCTTCCATCATCTTCACCAGTGTAAGACTAATCACAGGCCCTCACCACACACTTGTGCCTAATCTTCTCTTTCACCCTCCGTCACCGCCCCTCTTTGCCTCTGGGAGCCCGCATACAAATGTTCAGTGCCACCTGTTGGTTAGTGCTTGCTTTTTCTTCGCCTTGTAAGTGAGATTCTATGGTATTTGAATTTCTCACTGGGGCTTGTTACACTTCCCCTAAAACCCTCACAGCCATTCTGGTGGTCACAAATGGCTGGATTGCATCATTTGTTCCGGCTGAGTGGTATACCATTGTGTGGCTATAGCCCATCTTCCTTCTCCAATCATCCCTTGCTGGACACCAGGGTGCTTTCCAAGTCTTGGATATCAGGAGTAAGACTGTGGTGAACACAGCCATGCACATGTCTTTATGCGGTAGTCTTTCTGACTTTTTTGGATAAGCAAGCGGCAGATTAATAGCTGGGTCATACGGGACATGGATACTTAAATTTCTGAGGCAGTTCCACACCTTTGGCATCGTGGCTGCACCGGGTTACACTCCCACCAGCAGTGCAGGAGGCTTCCCTTCTCTGCACCTCCTCTCTGACACTTGTTATTTCCTGTCTGCTTCCTTCTAGCCATGCTGACCACAGTGAGCTGCCATGGCCTTGCAGTTTGGATTTGCATTTTCCTGAGACTTCATGATGGTGAACAAGTTTTCATGCACCTACTGGCCCTCTTTCTGTCTTCTTCGGAGAAATCTCTGCTTCCATCTTTTGACCAGGTTTTCATTGGCTTGTTTTTTTTCTTGTGGAGACGTGCGAGTTGATTGTATCTTTGGGCTTTTCACCCCTTGTCCGATGTGTGGTTTGCAAACATCCTCTCCCAATTGTTGTGGTGTCTTAGTATTCAGTTGATGGTTTCCTTGAGTGGGCAGAAGTGTGTGCATTTGATGTGGTCCCGTTTGTTTCTTGTTTCCTTTGTTGCCCTTGCCCAGTCAGACATGCTTCTTCCAAATAGGCGGCTCAGACAGATGGCAAAGAGCACTCTGCCTAGGTCTTCTCCTACAAGGTTCACGGTTTCAAGTCTGCCATTCAAGGCTTTAATCCACTTCAGGTGGTGTGTGTGCCAGGTGTAACATCATGGTGTACTCTCGTTGTGTTCCATGTGGCTGTGCAGGCTTCCCAGCACCGTTTATTGTAGAGACTCTCCTTTCTCCGCTGTCTCCACTTGGCTCCCTGGTCCAAAATGGGCTGTCCATGTAAGTTTGAGTTGGGCTCTGGGCTCTCAATTGTTTTGCACGGGTCTTCATGCCTGTTTTGGGGCCCAGACTGTGCCGTTTCGGTACCTAGCGCTTCGTCCTCTATGTTGAAATCAGAAATTGTGACACGTGCTGCTTTGTTCGTTTTCCTGAGGATTCCTTTGCCTAGTCAGGGTCTCGTGTTGCTGGCTAGAAACTTCAGGATTCTCTCTTCTTCTCTGTGGCAAATACTGCTGCAACTTTGACTGGGATTGCATGGAATCCAGAGATTCCTTACTGCGGTATGAACCTTTCAAGTGTGTTAATCCTTCCATTCCTAGATCCCTCGATATCTTTTTTTTTCTTGTGTCTTCTTGAGTTTCTTTCGCCAAAGGTTTGCTAGTTTTTGAATTAACATAGAATTCACCTGTTTTGCTAAGGTTATTCACAGAGATCCTATTCTTCGTAATGGCAAGCTCCTGTTTTTTTGTTTTTTTTTTCCTTAGCTTCAGTTTTTCTATTCTTTGCAACTTTTAATTGGTTTTGTTTTGGCACAAGTGCATTGCTGTGCTCACATCTGCTGGCAATGCTCCTGTATTTGCTGTGGAAGTCTGGCCCTGTCCAACGTCCCTTCCCATCTGCCTCTACTCTACCTCGGACGCCTGCACCAGAACAACTGAAGCAGTGGTGAGGAGGCCCAAACCGAGGATTCCACCCATCCCATACTGGGCCACAGACCCAGAAGGTGCGGACCTCACCACTGCACCACCGGCCGGCCACTTACATGTTCAGTGGCAACGTGCAGTTGAGTGCAACGGGAGTTAAATATACTAGTGAGCCCAACTCTAGCACTGTGTAGATGAGGCTAGGTTGTTTTTCGGGTCCATTGTGATGTCAGAGGATTTGTCATAATTGTGTCTCTGAGGTCCAGCATGCTTCCTGGATACAGGTTTCAGAGCCTGCTTGGAGCAGTCTCATAACTCACCCTTCCCAGTTAGCCCATGCTTGACCTTCGCTGCCGTTTTTCGGCTTGTGAATTTCTCTGACTTTCAAACGTTCCAGCAGAGTCTGTCTAAAGACGGACATCATCTTTCATTGTGGATAATTCAGGTGTGATTTCTGTTCACCTTCCATTTTCTGGGTCCTCTTTTTCTTTTCCATAGTATACTCGTCATGGTCTTTCTCAGCTATCTCCCTTAGACATGCTTATCAGTCCGTTCTCCTTCATTCCAAGGGATTAGTTTGTATTTCGTTAATCGCTGTATGTTCTCTAGGGTGAGGTGTGAGTGCTTTCGTGACTCTTGGTTGTTGTCCTTGAATTTGCACCGGTCACTTGTAGGACTCTTGGCTACCCTAGCCAAGGTCAAACTAAGCACTGAGAACACGTGGTCATGTGGGTTGGTTTGACATCCTGAGATCAGAAACTCCAAATTCGAGGTGGTCCTGGCAACCCCCTTCACGGACACAATGTTTCCAAGACAACTTAGACAAATCGGATGAATTCCACTCTCCAGGAAAGATATTTTTCTGTCTCTTTTCCGGATTTGGGAAGTTTCGAACTTGACCCCTGATCCTTGAACGTTCCCCTAGATTCCGTCCAGATACGGGCTTACTTAATTTTTATAGGGTGTGCCATTTGTTTGCCCTACATCCTCTACCCTGGCCTGTTTATTTTTCTTGAAACACAACTGTAAAGTTCTAATTTTCGCGCAACTTCCTTACATATGGTGTCAAAACACATAATCAATAATCCTTCTACGGCAAGAGGTAGGGGGAGAGAATTTCGATGGAGGCAAACAGAGCACACTAGCCTGGGAGGGCAGCCTTCACGAAGGAACGAAGCCCTGTGGAAGAGGGTGCTTTTCAGCACCCTTGTAGAGCACTTCCAAACAAAGAGACATACCCCAAGCGTGACAGGGCTCCATTCCTTCAAGGCTTCCAAGACATCTCTTGGGACACATTACCATGTGCCCAGTGGGCCCACGTGACACCAGAGCTTCGGAAAAAGAGACTGACCTTCAAAGAATGCTATGGGCCTTGGAAAGGAGGCATCGATTCTTCTCTTCAATGTCCTCAAGACATCTTTCTTGACTTTGCATTATGCTTAAGGCACGAGGGCACTGTAGGTGTGATGAACGCCAAGTCCGGCCACTTGTTTCCAATGAAGTTGCAAGCTTGAATCAGCATGACCTCCCCATAGACTTGAATAGATGACAATGTTCTCCTCTCCGTGCCTGTCCCTCTATTCTCACTTGTGGCCTAGGGTTCCTTTCTTATCCCTTGCATCAGACTCTGTTTTATCTCTTCTAGTTTCTGTGCCTGCTTTCTGTTTGCCAAACCTGTTTCTGGGTATCTGTCCCTTTAATAGCCTAGCCTAGGCCAATCCTCAGACTGTAACCATGCGGCCACCCTGGGGGACATGTTCACCGTGATGTCATAAGCGACCTCAAAATTCGAAGTTGTCCTGACAACCTCCGTGCACACAGAGTTTCACAGCCATCTCAGACCAGTCTGACTCCTCACCCTGTCTAGGTAGGATAGTTTTCCTTTTTCTGCAATTGTTGTCAGTTTCTATCTTTCTCCTTGAACTTCGAAAGGGCTCCTACATTCTCTCTAGACACTGGTTTCACTCCTGTAAGATTATCCTGGGTTTTATCTCTTATATCTTGGGTAGATGGCAAAATGGGTGGACCTTACCCAGAAAAAGTCCTGGACTCCCTCACAAGTTGAAGTTGCCCAGGGAATGTTCTGATGCACGATGATGGTGTCATCTCGTGGCACTCTGCCAATTCCACCTTGGCAGGTCACAAGTTTTCCTTCCTTCTGCCTTTGGGAAGTGTACCAGATACTTCCATAGATTGTAATATTCTTATGGTTCCTTTTCTTGTGCGTATTGATAACGTATCCTCACAATTGCTGCTTATTTATGATCTCTGCCCGCACCATACCATGAAATCTATATTTCCTAACACTACTAATGTGATATGCACTCGTAATGTGAAACAGTGAGGCCCGGGCCGCCCAAGCGGAATGTGGGCACTTACCTGCTCCACCACAGGGCCGGCCCTGAATTGTACTTTTGGACCAACCTTTTGCCTGAACTTGGGAAGACGTGGGCCTGTTTGGATTATTCGTGAAGGTGATTAGTAATAACATCATGGACGGTAACATTTTCCGTTCGTTCATGGGTTTAGGACTGATCATGTTCTCTTCGTAGTATTCCTCTTCACCTATTTGGAATGGTCTGCCTTTCTGTAGCATCTGTAAGCATTTGGAGGTGATTTTCCATCCTTGGAAGTTCACCTTCCGTAAACTCTTTCCGCCCCCAAAGCTTTATGACATCATTCTGGACCCCTTTTTGGATTTTTGATTTGAGGTGAATTTATAGCCATGACCCTGCATTAGAACGTACTATAACTTCCAGATTCACATCCTCATTGCTTTAGACTTCTGTGTAGCTTACATCATCTTCACCAGTGTAAGACTAATCACAGGCCCTCACCACACACTTGTGCCTAATCTTCTCTTTCACCCTCCGTCACCGCCCCTCTTTGCCTCTGGGAGCCCGCATACAAATGTTCAGTGCCACCTGTTGGTTAGTGCTTGCTTTTTCTTCTCCTTGTAAGTGAGATTCTATGGTATTTGAATTTCTCACTGGGGCTTGTTACACTTCCCCTAAAACCCTCACAGCCATTCTGGTGGTCACAAATGGCTGGATTGCATCATTTGTTCCGGCTGAGTGGTATACCATTGTGTGGCTATAGCCCATCTTCCTTCTCCAATCATCCCTTGCTGGACACCAGGGTGCTTTCCAAGTCTTGGATATCAGGAGTAAGACTGTGGTGAACACAGCCATGCACATGTCTTTATGCGGTAGTCTTTCTGACTTTTTTGGATAAGCAAGCGGCAGATTAATAGCTGGGTCATACGGGACATGGATACTTAAATTTCTGAGGCAGTTCCACACCTTTGGCATCGTGGCTGCACCGGGTTACACTCCCACCAGCAGTGCAGGAGGCTTCCCTTCTCTGCACCTCCTCTCTGACACTTGTTATTTCCTGTCTGCTTCCTTCTAGCCATGCTGACCACAGTGAGCTGCCATGGCCTTGCAGTTTGGATTTGCATTTTCCTGAGACTTAATGATGGTGAACAAGTTTTCATGCACCTACTGGCCCTCTTTCTGTCTTCTTCGGAGAAATCTCTGCTTCCATCTTTTGACCAGGTTTTCATTGGCTTGTTTTTTTTCTTGTGGAGACGTGCGAGTTGATTGTATCTTTGGGCTTTTCACCCCTTGTCCGATGTGTGGTTTGCAAACATCCTCTCCCAATTGTTGTGGTGTCTTAGTATTCAGTTGATGGTTTCCTTGAGTGGGCAGAAGTGTGTGCATTTGATGTGGTCCCGTTTGTTTCTTGTTTCCTTTGTTGCCCTTGCCCAGTCAGACATGCTTCTTCCAAATAGGCGGCTCAGACAGATGGCAAAGAGCACTCTGCCTAGGTCTTCTCCTACAAGGTTCACGGTTTCAAGTCTGCCATTCAAGGCTTTAATCCACTTCAGGTGGTGTGTGTGCCAGGTGTAACATCATGGTGTACTCTCGTTGTGTTCCATGTGGCTGTGCAGGCTTCCCAGCACCGTTTATTGTAGAGACTCTCCTTTCTCCGCTGTCTCCACTTGGCTCCCTGGTCCAAAATGGGCTGTCCATGTAAGTTTGAGTTGGGCTCTGGGCTCTCAATTGTTTTGCACGGGTCTTCATGCCTGTTTTGGGGCCCAGACTGTGCCGTTTCGGTACCTAGCGCTTCGTCCTCTATGTTGAAATCAGAAATTGTGACACGTGCTGCTTTGTTCGTTTTCCTGAGGATTCCTTTGCCTAGTCAGGGTCTCGTGTTGCTGGCTAGAAACTTCAGGATTCTCTCTTCTTCTCTGTGGCAAATACTGCTGCAACTTTGACTGGGATTGCATGGAATCCAGAGATTCCTTACTGCGGTATGAACCTTTCAAGTGTGTTAATCCTTCCATTCCTAGATCCCTCGATATCTTTTTTTTTCTTGTGTCTTCTTGAGTTTCTTTCCCCAAAGGTTTGCTAGTTTTTGAATTAACATAGAATTCACCTGTTTTGCTAAGGTTATTCACAGAGATCCTATTCTTCGTAATGGCAAGCTCCTGTTTTTTTGTTTTTTTTTTCCTTAGCTTCAGTTTTTCTATTCTTTGCAACTTTTAATTGGTTTTGTTTTGGCACAAGTGCATTGCTGTGCTCACATCTGCTGGCAATGCTCCTGTGTTTGCTGTGGAAGTCTGGCCCTGTCCAACGTCCCTTCCCATCTGCCTCTACTCTACCTCGGACGCCTGCACCAGAACAACTGAAGCAGTGGTGAGGAGGCCCAAACCGAGGATTCCACCCAGCCCATACTGGGCCACAGACCCAGAAGGTGCGGACCTCACCACTGCACCACCGGCCGGCCACTTACATGTTCAGTGGCAACGTGCAGTTGAGTGCAATGGGAGTTAAATATACTAGTGAGCCCAACTCTAGCACTGTGTAGATGAGGCTAGGTTGTTTTTCGGGTCCATTGTGATGTCAGAGGATTTGTCATAATTGTGTCTCTGAGGTCCAGCATGCTTCCTGGATACAGGTTTCAGAGCCTGCTTGGAGCAGTCTCATAACTCACCCTTCCCAGTTAGCCCATGCTTGACCTTCGCTGCCGTTTTTCGGCTTGTGAATTTCTCTGACTTTCAAACGTTCCAGCAGAGTCTGTCTAAAGACGGACATCATCTTTCATTGTGGATAATTCAGGTGTGATTTCTGTTCACCTTCCATTTTCTGGGTCCTCTTTTTCTTTTCCATAGTATACTCGTCATGGTCTTTCTCAGCTATCTCCCTTAGACATGCTTATCAGTCCGTTCTCCTTCATTCCGAGGGATTACTTTGTATTTCGTTAATCGCTGTATGTTCTCTAGGGTGAGGTGTGAGTGCTTTCGTGACTCTTGGTTGTTGTCCTTGAATTTGCACCGGTCACTTGTAGGACTCTTGGCTACCCTAGCCTAGGTCAAACTAAGCACTGAGAACACGTGGTCATGTGGGTTGGTTTGACATCCTGAGATCAGAAACTCCAAATTCGAGGTGGTCCTGGCAACCCCCTTCACGGACACAATGTTTCCAAGACAACTTAGACAAATCGGATGAATTCCACTCTCCAGGAAAGATATTTTTCTGTCTCTTTTCCGGATTTGGGAAGTTTCGAACTTGACCCCTGATCCTTGAACGTTCCCCTAGATTCCGTCCAGATACGGGCTTACTTAATTTTTATAGGGTGTGCCATTTGTTTGCCCTACATCCTCTACCCTGGCCTGTTTATTTTTCTTGAAACACAACTGTAAAGTTCTAATTTTCGCGCAACTTCCTTACATATGGTGTCAAAACACATAATCAATAATCCTTCTACGGCAAGAGGTAGGGGGAGAGAATTTCGATGGAGGCAAACAGAGCACACTAGCCTGGGAGGGCAGCCTTCACGAAGGAACGAAGCCCTGTGGAAGAGGGTGCTTTTCAGCACCCTTGTAGAGCACTTCCAAACAAAGAGACATACCCCAAGCGTGACAGGGCTCCATTCCTTCAAGGCTTCCAAGACATCTCTTGGGACACATTACCATGTGCCCAGTGGGCCCACGTGACACCAGAGCTTCGGAAAAAGAGACTGACCTGCAAAGAATGCTATGGGCCTTGGAAAGGAGGCATCGATTCTTCTCTTCAATGTCCTCAAGACATCTTTCTTGACTTTGCATTATGCTTAAGGCACGAGGGCACTGTAGGTGTGATGAACGCCAAGTCCGGCCACTTGTTTCCAATGAAGTTGCAAGCTTGAATCAGCATGACCTCCCCATAGACTTGAATAGATGACAATGTTCTCCTCTCCGTGCCTGTCCCTCTATTCTCACTTGTGGCCTAGGGTTCCTTTCTTATCCCTTGCATCAGACTCTGTTTTATCTCTTCTAGTTTCTGTGCCTGCTTTCTGTTTGCCAAACCTGTTTCTGGGTATCTGTCCCTTTAATAGCCTAGCCTAGGCCAATCCTCAGACTGTAACCATGCGGCCACCCTGGGGGACATGTTCACCGTGATGTCATAAGCGACCTCAAAATTCGAAGTTGTCCTGACAACCTCCGTGCACACAGAGTTTCACAGCCATCTCAGACCAGTCTGACTCCTCACCCTGTCTAGGTAGGATAGTTTTCCTTTTTCTGCAATTGTTGTCAGTTTCTATCTTTCTCCTTGAACTTCGAAAGGGCTCCTACATTCTCTCTAGACACTGGTGTCACTCCTGTAAGATTATCCTGGGTTTTATCTCTTATATCTTGGGTAGATGGCAAAATGGGTGGACCTTACCCAGAAAAAGTCCTGGACTCCCTCACAAGTTGAAGTTGCCCAGGGAATGTTCTGATGCACGATGATGGTGTCATCTCGTGGCACTCTGCCAATTCCACCTTGGCAGGTCACAAGTTTTCCTTCCTTCTGCCTTTGGGAAGTGTACCAGATACTTCCATAGATTGTAATATTCTTATGGTTCCTTTTCTTGTGCGTATTGATAACGTATCCTCACAATTGCTGCTTATTTATGATCTCTGCCCGCACCATACCATGAAATCTATATTTCCTAACACTACTAATGTGATATGCACTCGTAATGTGAAACAGTGAGGCCCGGGCCGCCCAAGCGGAATGTGGGCACTTACCTGCTCCACCACAGGGCCGGCCCTGAATTGTACTTTTGGACCAACCTTTTGCCTGAACTTGGGAAGACGTGGGCCTGTTTGGATTATTCGTGAAGGTGATTAGTAATAACATCATGGACGGTAACATTTTCCGTTCGTTCATGGGTTTAGGACTGATCATGTTCTCTTCGTAGTATTCCTCTTCACCTATTTGGAATGGTCTGCCTTTCTGTAGCATCTGTAAGCATTTGGAGGTGATTTTCCATCCTTGGAAGTTCACCTTCCGTAAACTCTTTCCGCCCCCAAAGCTTTATGACATCATTCTGGACCCCTTTTTGGATTTTTGATTTGAGGTGAATTTATAGCCATGACCCTGCATTAGAACGTACTATAACTTCCAGATTCACATCCTCATTGCTTTAGACTTCTGTGTAGCTTACATCATCTTCACCAGTGTAAGACTAATCACAGGCCCTCACCACACACTTGTGCCTAATCTTCTCTTTCACCCTCCGTCACCGCCCCTCTTTGCCTCTGGGAGCCCGCATACAAATGTTCAGTGCCACCTGTTGGTTAGTGCTTGCTTTTTCTTCTCCTTGTAAGTGAGATTCTATGGTATTTGAATTTCTCACTGGGGCTTGTTACACTTCCCCTAAAACCCTCACAGCCATTCTGGTGGTCACAAATGGCTGGATTGCATCATTTGTTCCGGCTGAGTGGTATACCATTGTGTGGCTATAGCCCATCTTCCTTCTCCAATCATCCCTTGCTGGACACCAGGGTGCTTTCCAAGTCTTGGATATCAGGAGTAAGACTGTGGTGAACACAGCCATGCACATGTCTTTATGCGGTAGTCTTTCTGACTTTTTTGGATAAGCAAGCGGCAGATTAATAGCTGGGTCATACGGGACATGGATACTTAAATTTCTGAGGCAGTTCCACACCTTTGGCATCGTGGCTGCACCGGGTTACACTCCCACCAGCAGTGCAGGAGGCTTCCCTTCTCTGCACCTCCTCTCTGACACTTGTTATTTCCTGTCTGCTTCCTTCTAGCCATGCTGACCACAGTGAGCTGCCATGGCCTTGCAGTTTGGATTTGCATTTTCCTGAGACTTCATGATGGTGAACAAGTTTTCATGCACCTACTGGCCCTCTTTCTGTCTTCTTCGGAGAAATCTCTGCTTCCATCTTTTGACCAGGTTTTCATTGGCTTGTTTTTTTTCTTGTGGAGACGTGCGAGTTGATTGTATCTTTGGGCTTTTCACCCCTTGTCCGATGTGTGGTTTGCAAACATCCTCTCCCAATTGTTGTGGTGTCTTAGTATTCAGTTGATGGTTTCCTTGAGTGGGCAGAAGTGTGTGCATTTGATGTGGTCCCGTTTGTTTCTTGTTTCCTTTGTTGCCCTTGCCCAGTCAGACATGCTTCTTCCAAATAGGCGGCTCAGACAGATGGCAAAGAGCACTCTGCCTAGGTCTTCTCCTACAAGGTTCACGGTTTCAAGTCTGCCATTCAAGGCTTTAATCCATTTCAGGTGGTGTGTGTGCCAGGTGTAACATCATGGTGTACTCTCGTTGTGTTCCATGTGGCTGTGCAGGCTTCCCAGCACTGTTTATTGTAGAGACTCTCCTTTCTCCGCTGTCTCCACTTGGCTCCCTGGTCCAAAATGGGCTGTCCATGTAAGTTTGAGTTGGGCTCTGGGCTCTCAATTGTTTTGCATGGGTCTTCATGCCTGTCTTGGGGCCCAGACTGTGCCGTTTCGGTACCTAGCGCTTCGTCCTCTATGTTGAAATCAGAAATTGTGACACGTGCTGCTTTGTTCGTTTTCCTGAGGATTCCTTTGCCTAGTCAGGGTCTCGTGTTGCTGGCTAGAAACTTCAGGATTCTCTCTTCTTCTCTGTGGCAAATACTGCTGCAACTTTGACTGGGATTGCATGGAATCCAGAGATTCCTTACTGCGGTATGAACCTTTCAAGTGTGTTAATCCTTCCATTCCTAGATCCCTCGATATCTTTTTTTTTCTTGTGTCTTCTTGAGTTTCTTTCCCCAAAGGTTTGCTAGTTTTTGAATTAACATAGAATTCACCTGTTTTGCTAAGGTTATTCACAGAGATCCTATTCTTCGTAATGGCAAGCTCCTGTTTTTTTGTTTTTTTTTTCCTTAGCTTCAGTTTTTCTGTTCTTTGCAACTTTTAATTGGTTTTGTTTTGGCACAAGTGCATTGCTGTGCTCACATCTGCTGGCAATGCTCCTGTATTTGCTGTGGAAGTCTGGCCCTGTCCAACGTCCCTTCCCATCTGCCTCTACTCTACCTCGGACGCCTGCACCAGAACAACTGAAGCAGTGGTGAGGAGGCCCAAACCGAGGATTCCACCCAGCCCATACTGGGCCACAGACCCAGAAGGTGCGGACCTCACCACTGCACCACCGGCCGGCCACTTACATGTTCAGTGGCAACGTGCAGTTGAGTGCAATGGGAGTTAAATATACTAGTGAGCCCAACTCTAGCACTGTGTAGATGAGGCTAGGTTGTTTTTCGGGTCCATTGTGATGTCAGAGGATTTGTCATAATTGTGTCTCTGAGGTCCAGCATGCTTCCTGGATACAGGTTTCAGAGCCTGCTTGGAGCAGTCTCATAACTCACCCTTCCCAGTTAGCCCATGCTTGACCTTCGCTGCCGTTTTTTGGCTTGTGAATTTCTCTGACTTTCAAACGTTCCAGCAGAGTCTGTCTAAAGACGGACATCATCTTTCATTGTGGATAATTCAGGTGTGATTTCTGTTCACCTTCCATTTTCTGGGTCCTCTTTTTCTTTTCCATAGTATACTCGTCATGGTCTTTCTCAGCTATCTCCCTTAGACATGCTTATCAGTCCGTTCTCCTTCATTCCAAGGGATTAGTTTGTATTTCGTTAATCGCTGTATGTTCTCTAGGGTGAGGTGTGAGTGCTTTCGTGACTCTTGGTTGTTGTCCTTGAATTTGCACCGGTCACTTGTAGGACTCTTGGCTACCCTAGCCTAGGTCAAACTAAGCACTGAGAACACGTGGTCATGTGGGTTGGTTTGACATCCTGAGATCAGAAACTCCAAATTCGAGGTGGTCCTGGCAACCCCCTTCACGGACACAATGTTTCCAAGACAACTTAGACAAATCGGATGAATTCCACTCTCCAGGAAAGATATTTTTCTGTCTCTTTTCCGGATTTGGGAAGTTTCGAACTTGACCCCTGATCCTTGAACGTTCCCCTAGATTCCGTCCAGATACGGGCTTACTTAATTTTTATAGGGTGTGCCATTTGTTTGCCCTACATCCTCTACCCTGGCCTGTTTATTTTTCTTGAAACACAACTGTAAAGTTCTAATTTTCGCGCAACTTCCTTACATATGGTGTCAAAACACATAATCAATAATCCTTCTACGGCAAGAGGTAGGGGGAGAGAATTTCGATGGAGGCAAACAGAGCACACTAGCCTGGGAGGGCAGCCTTCACGAAGGAACGAAGCCCTGTGGAAGAGGGTGCTTTTCAGCACCCTTGTAGAGCACTTCCAAACAAAGAGACATACCCCAAGCGTGACAGGGCTCCATTCCTTCAAGGCTTCCAAGACATCTCTTGGGACACATTACCATGTGCCCAGTGGGCCCACGTGACACCAGAGCTTCGGAAAAAGAGACTGACCTTCAAAGAATGCTATGGGCCTTGGAAAGGAGGCATCGATTCTTCTCTTCAATGTCCTCAAGACATCTTTCTTGACTTTGCATTATGCTTAAGGCACGAGGGCACTGTAGGTGTGATGAACGCCAAGTCCGGCCACTTGTTTCCAATGAAGTTGCAAGCTTGAATCAGCATGACCTCCCCATAGACTTGAATAGATGACAATGTTCTCCTCTCCGTGCCTGTCCCTCTATTCTCACTTGTGGCCTAGGGTTCCTTTCTTATCCCTTGCATCAGACTCTGTTTTATCTCTTCTAGTTTCTGTGCCTGCTTTCTGTTTGCCAAACCTGTTTCTGGGTATCTGTCCCTTTAATAGCCTAGCCTAGGCCAATCCTCAGACTGTAACCATGCGGCCACCCTGGGGGACATGTTCACCGTGATGTCATAAGCGACCTCAAAATTCGAAGTTGTCCTGACAACCTCCGTGCACACAGAGTTTCACAGCCATCTCAGACCAGTCTGACTCCTCACCCTGTCTAGGTAGGATAGTTTTCCTTTTTCTGCAATTGTTGTCAGTTTCTATCTTTCTCCTTGAACTTCGAAAGGGCTCCTACATTCTCTCTAGACACTGGTGTCACTCCTGTAAGATTATCCTGGGTTTTATCTCTTATATCTTGGGTAGATGGCAAAATGGGTGGACCTTACCCAGAAAAAGTCCTGGACTCCCTCACAAGTTGAAGTTGCCCAGGGAATGTTCTGATGCACGATGATGGTGTCATCTCGTGGCACTCTGCCAATTCCACCTTGGCAGGTCACAAGTTTTCCTTCCTTCTGCCTTTGGGAAGTGTACCAGATACTTCCATAGATTGTAATATTCTTATGGTTCCTTTTCTTGTGCGTATTGATAACGTATCCTCACAATTGCTGCTTATTTATGATCTCTGCCCGCACCATACCATGAAATCTATATTTCCTAACACTACTAATGTGATATGCACTCGTAATGTGAAACAGTGAGGCCCGGGCTGCCCAAGCGGAATGTGGGCACTTACCTGCTCCACCACAGGGCCGGCCCTGAATTGTACTTTTGGACCAACCTTTTGCCTGAACTTGGGAAGACGTGGGCCTGTTTGGATTATTCGTGAAGGTGATTAGTAATAACATCATGGACGGTAACATTTTCCGTTCGTTCATGGGTTTAGGACTGATCATGTTCTCTTCGTAGTATTCCTCTTCACCTATTTGGAATGGTCTGCCTTTCTGTAGCATCTGTAAGCATTTGGAGGTGATTTTCCATCCTTGGAAGTTCACCTTCCGTAAACTCTTTCCGCCCCCAAAGCTTTATGACATCATTCTGGACCCCTTTTTGGATTTTTGATTTGAGGTGAATTTATAGCCATGGCCCTGCATTAGAACGTACTATAACTTCCAGATTCACATCCTCATTGCTTTAGACTTCTGTGTAGCTTACATCATCTTCACCAGTGTAAGACTAATCACAGGCCCTCACCACACACTTGTGCCTAATCTTCTCTTTCACCCTCCGTCACCGCCCCTCTTTGCCTCTGGGAGCCCGCATACAAATGTTCAGTGCCACCTGTTGGTTAGTGCTTGCTTTTTCTTCTCCTTGTAAGTGAGATTCTATGGTATTTGAATTTCTCACTGGGGCTTGTTACACTTCCCCTAAAACCCTCACAGCCATTCTGGTGGTCACAAATGGCTGGATTGCATCATTTGTTCCGGCTGAGTGGTATACCATTGTGTGGCTATAGCCCATCTTCCTTCTCCAATCATCCCTTGCTGGACACCAGGGTGCTTTCCAAGTCTTGGATATCAGGAGTAAGACTGTGGTGAACACAGCCATGCACATGTCTTTATGCGGTAGTCTTTCTGACTTTTTTGGATAAGCAAGCGGCAGATTAATAGCTGGGTCATACGGGACATGGATACTTAAATTTCTGAGGCAGTTCCACACCTTTGGCATCGTGGCTGCACCGGGTTACACTCCCACCAGCAGTGCAGGAGGCTTCCCTTCTCTGCACCTCCTCTCTGACACTTGTTATTTCCTGTCTGCTTCCTTCTAGCCATGCTGACCACAGTGAGCTGCCATGGCCTTGCAGTTTGGATTTGCATTTTCCTGAGACTTCATGATGGTGAACAAGTTTTCATGCACCTACTGGCCCTCTTTCTGTCTTCTTCGGAGAAATCTCTGCTTCCATCTTTTGACCAGGTTTTCATTGGCTTGTTTTTTTTCTTGTGGAGACGTGCGAGTTGATTGTATCTTTGGGCTTTTCACCCCTTGTCCGATGTGTGGTTTGCAAACATCCTCTCCCAATTGTTGTGGTGTCTTAGTATTCAGTTGATGGTTTCCTTGAGTGGGCAGAAGTGTGTGCATTTGATGTGGTCCCGTTTGTTTCTTGTTTCCTTTGTTGCCCTTGCCCAGTCAGACATGCTTCTTCCAAATAGGCGGCTCAGACAGATGGCAAAGAGCACTCTGCCTAGGTCTTCTCCTACAAGGTTCACGGTTTCAAGTCTGCCATTCAAGGCTTTAATCCACTTCAGGTGGTGTGTGTGCCAGGTGTAACATCATGGTGTACTCTCGTTGTGTTCCATGTGGCTGTGCAGGCTTCCCAGCACCGTTTATTGTAGAGACTCTCCTTTCTCCGCTGTCTCCACTTGGCTCCCTGGTCCAAAATGGGCTGTCCATGTAAGTTTGAGTTGGGCTCTGGGCTCTCAATTGTTTTGCATGGGTCTTCATGCCTGTTTTGGGGCCCAGACTGTGCCGTTTCGGTACCTAGCGCTTCGTCCTCTATGTTGAAATCAGAAATTGTGACACGTGCTGCTTTGTTCGTTTTCCTGAGGATTCCTTTGCCTAGTCAGGGTCTCGTGTTGCTGGCTAGAAACTTCAGGATTCTCTCTTCTTCTCTGTGGCAAATACTGCTGCAACTTTGACTGGGATTGCATGGAATCCAGAGATTCCTTACTGCGGTATGAACCTTTCAAGTGTGTTAATCCTTCCATTCCTAGATCCCTCGATATCTTTTTTTTTCTTGTGTCTTCTTGAGTTTCTTTCCCCAAAGGTTTGCTAGTTTTTGAATTAACATAGAATTCACCTGTTTTGCTAAGGTTATTCACAGAGATCCTATTCTTCGTAATGGCAAGCTCCTGTTTTTTTGTTTTTTTTTTCCTTAGCTTCAGTTTTTCTGTTCTTTGCAACTTTTAATTGGTTTTGTTTTGGCCCAAGTGCATTGCTGTGCTCACATTTGCTGGCAATGCTCCTGTATTTGCTGTGGAAGTCTGGCCCTGTCCAACGTCCCTTCCCATCTGCCTCTACTCTACCTCGGACGCCTGCACCAGAACAACTGAAGCAGTGGTGAGGAGGCCCAAACCGAGGATTCCACCCAGCCCATACTGGGCCACAGACCCAGAAGGTGCGGACCTCACCACTGCACCACCGGCCGGCCACTTACATGTTCAGTGGCAACGTGCAGTTGAGTGCAATGGGAGTTAAATATACTAGTGAGCCCAACTCTAGCACTGTGTAGATGAGGCTAGGTTGTTTTTCGGGTCCATTGTGATGTCAGAGGATTTGTCATAATTGTGTCTCTGAGGTCCAGCATGCTTCCTGGATACAGGTTTCAGAGCCTGCTTGGAGCAGTCTCATAACTCACCCTTCCCAGTTAGCCCATGCTTGACCTTCGCTGCCGTTTTTTGGCTTGTGAATTTCTCTGACTTTCAAACGTTCCAGCAGAGTCTGTCTAAAGACGGACATCATCTTTCATTGTGGATAATTCAGGTGTGATTTCTGTTCACCTTCCATTTTCTGGGTCCTCTTTTTCTTTTCCATAGTATACTCGTCATGGTCTTTCTCAGCTATCTCCCTTAGACATGCTTATCAGTCCGTTCTCCTTCATTCCGAGGGATTAGTTTGTATTTCTTTAATCGCTGTATGTTCTCTAGGGTGAGGTGTGAGTGCTTTCGTGACTCTTGGTTGTTGTCCTTGAATTTGCACCGGTCACTTGTAGGACTCTTGGCTATCCTAGCCTAGGTCAAACTAAGCACTGAGAACACGTGGTCATGTGGGTTGGTTTGACATCCTGAGATCAGAAACTCCAAATTCGAGGTGGTCCTGGCAACCCCCTTCACGGACACAATGTTTCCAAGACAACTTAGACAAATCGGATGAATTCCACTCTCCAGGAAAGATATTTTTCTGTCTCTTTTCCGGATTTGGGAAGTTTCGAACTTGACCCCTGATCCTTGAACGTTCCCCTAGATTCCGTCCAGATACGGGCTTACTTAATTTTTATAGGGTGTGCCATTTGTTTGCCCTACATCCTCTACCCTGGCCTGTTTATTTTTCTTGAAACACAACTGTAAAGTTCTAATTTTCGCGCAACTTCCTTACATATGGTGTCAAAACACATAATCAATAATCCTTCTACGGCAAGAGGTAGGGGGAGAGAATTTCGATGGAGGCAAACAGAGCACACTAGCCTGGGAGGGCAGCCTTCACGAAGGAACGAAGCCCTGTGGAAGAGGGTGCTTTTCAGCACCCTTGTAGAGCACTTCCAAACAAAGAGACATACCCCAAGCGTGACAGGGCTCCATTCCTTCAAGGCTTCCAAGACATCTCTTGGGACACATTACCATGTGCCCAGTGGGCCCACGTGACACCAGAGCTTCGGAAAAAGAGACTGACCTGCAAAGAATGCTATGGGCCTTGGAAAGGAGGCATCGATTCTTCTCTTCAATGTCCTCAAGACATCTTTCTTGACTTTGCATTATGCTTAAGGCACGAGGGCACTGTAGGTGTGATGAACGCCAAGTCCGGCCACTTGTTTCCAATGAAGTTGCAAGCTTGAATCAGCATGACCTCCCCATAGACTTGAATAGATGACAATGTTCTCCTCTCCGTGCCTGTCCCTCTATTCTCACTTGTGGCCTAGGGTTCCTTTCTTATCCCTTGCATCAGACTCTGTTTTATCTCTTCTAGTTTCTGTGCCTGCTTTCTGTTTGCCAAACCTGTTTCTGGGTATCTGTCCCTTTAATAGCCTAGCCTAGGCCAATCCTCAGACTGTAACCATGCGGCCACCCTGGGGGACATGTTCACCGTGATGTCATAAGCGACCTCAAAATTCGAAGTTGTCCTGACAACCTCCGTGCACACAGAGTTTCACAGCCATCTCAGACCAGTCTGACTCCTCACCCTGTCTAGGTAGGATAGTTTTCCTTTTTCTGCAATTGTTGTCAGTTTCTATCTTTCTCCTTGAACTTCGAAAGGGCTCCTACATTCTCTCTAGACACTGGTGTCACTCCTGTAAGATTATCCTGGGTTTTATCTCTTATATCTTGGGTAGATGGCAAAATGGGTGGACCTTACCCAGAAAAAGTCCTGGACTCCCTCACAAGTTGAAGTTGCCCAGGGAATGTTCTGATGCACGATGATGGTGTCATCTCGTGGCACTCTGCCAATTCCACCTTGGCAGGTCACAAGTTTTCCTTCCTTCTGCCTTTGGGAAGTGTACCAGATACTTCCATAGATTGTAATATTCTTATGGTTCCTTTTCTTGTGCGTATTGATAACGTATCCTCACAATTGCTGCTTATTTATGATCTCTGCCCGCACCATACCATGAAATCTATATTTCCTAACACTACTAATGTGATATGCACTCGTAATGTGAAACAGTGAGGCCCGGGCCGCCCAAGCGGAATGTGGGCACTTACCTGCTCCACCACAGGGCCGGCCCTGAATTGTACTTTTGGACCAACCTTTTGCCTGAACTTGGGAAGACGTGGGCCTGTTTGGATTATTCGTGAAGGTGATTAGTAATAACATCATGGACGGTAACATTTTCCGTTCGTTCATGGGTTTAGGACTGATCATGTTCTCTTCGTAGTATTCCTCTTCACCTATTTGGAATGGTCTGCCTTTCTGTAGCATCTGTAAGCATTTGGAGGTGATTTTCCATCCTTGGAAGTTCACCTTCCGTAAACTCTTTCCGCCCCCAAAGCTTTATGACATCATTCTGGACCCCTTTTTGGATTTTTGATTTGAGGTGAATTTATAGCCATGGCCCTGCATTAGAACGTACTATAACTTCCAGATTCACATCCTCATTGCTTTAGACTTCTGTGTAGCTTACATCATCTTCACCAGTGTAAGACTAATCACAGGCCCTCACCACACACTTGTGCCTAATCTTCTCTTTCACCCTCCGTCACCGCCCCTCTTTGCCTCTGGGAGCCCGCATACAAATGTTCAGTGCCACCTGTTGGTTAGTGCTTGCTTTTTCTTCTCCTTGTAAGTGAGATTCTATGGTATTTGAATTTCTCACTGGGGCTTGTTACACTTCCCCTAAAACCCTCACAGCCATTCTGGTGGTCACAAATGGCTGGATTGCATCATTTGTTCCGGCTGAGTGGTATACCATTGTGTGGCTATAGCCCATCTTCCTTCTCCAATCATCCCTTGCTGGACACCAGGGTGCTTTCCAAGTCTTGGATATCAGGAGTAAGACTGTGGTGAACACAGCCATGCACATGTCTTTATGCGGTAGTCTTTCTGACTTTTTTGGATAAGCAAGCGGCAGATTAATAGCTGGGTCATACGGGACATGGATACTTAAATTTCTGAGGCAGTTCCACACCTTTGGCATCGTGGCTGCACCGGGTTACACTCCCACCAGCAGTGCAGGAGGCTTCCCTTCTCTGCACCTCCTCTCTGACACTTGTTATTTCCTGTCTGCTTCCTTCTAGCCATGCTGACCACAGTGAGCTGCCATGGCCTTGCAGTTTGGATTTGCATTTTCCTGAGACTTCATGATGGTGAACAAGTTTTCATGCACCTACTGGCCCTCTTTCTGTCTTCTTCGGAGAAATCTCTGCTTCCATCTTTTGACCAGGTTTTCATTGGCTTGTTTTTTTTCTTGTGGAGACGTGCGAGTTGATTGTATCTTTGGGCTTTTCACCCCTTGTCCGATGTGTGGTTTGCAAACATCCTCTCCCAATTGTTGTGGTGTCTTAGTATTCAGTTGATGGTTTCCTTGAGTGGGCAGAAGTGTGTGCATTTGATGTGGTCCCGTTTGTTTCTTGTTTCCTTTGTTGCCCTTGCCCAGTCAGACATGCTTCTTCCAAATAGGCGGCTCAGACAGATGGCAAAGAGCACTCTGCCTAGGTCTTCTCCTACAAGGTTCACGGTTTCAAGTCTGCCATTCAAGGCTTTAATCCATTTCAGGTGGTGTGTGTGCCAGGTGTAACATCATGGTGTACTCTCGTTGTGTTCCATGTGGCTGTGCAGGCTTCCCAGCACTGTTTATTGTAGAGACTCTCCTTTCTCCGCTGTCTCCACTTGGCTCCCTGGTCCAAAATGGGCTGTCCATGTAAGTTTGAGTTGGGCTCTGGGCTCTCAATTGTTTTGCATGGGTCTTCATGCCTGTTTTGGGGCCCAGACTGTGCCGTTTCGGTACCTAGCGCTTCGTCCTCTATGTTGAAATCAGAAATTGTGACACGTGCTGCTTTGTTCGTTTTCCTGAGGATTCCTTTGCCTAGTCAGGGTCTCGTGTTGCTGGCTAGAAACTTTAGGATTCTCTCTTCTTCTCTGTGGCAAATACTGCTGCAACTTTGACTGGGATTGCATGGAATCCAGAGATTCCTTACTGCGGTATGAACCTTTCAAGTGTGTTAATCCTTCCATTCCTAGATCCCTCGATATCTTTTTTTTTCTTGTGTCTTCTTGAGTTTCTTTCCCCAAAGGTTTGCTAGTTTTTGAATTAACATAGAATTCACCTGTTTTGCTAAGGTTATTCACAGAGATCCTATTCTTCGTAATGGCAAGCTCCTGTTTTTTTGTTTTTTTTTTTCCTTAGCTTCAGTTTTTCTGTTCTTTGCAACTTTTAATTGGTTTTGTTTTGGCCCAAGTGCATTGCTGTGCTCACATCTGCTGGCAATGCTCCTGTATTTGCTGTGGAAGTCTGGCCCTGTCCAACGTCCCTTCCCATCTGCCTCTACTCTACCTCGGACGCCTGCACCAGAACAACTGAAGCAGTGGTGAGGAGGCCCAAACCGAGGATTCCACCCAGCCCATACTGGGCCACAGACCCAGAAGGTGCGGACCTCACCACTGCACCACCGGCCGGCCACTTACATGTTCAGTGGCAACGTGCAGTTGAGTGCAATGGGAGTTAAATATACTAGTGAGCCCAACTCTAGCACTGTGTAGATGAGGCTAGGTTGTTTTTCAGGTCCATTGTGATGTCAGAGGATTTGTCATAATTGTGTCTCTGAGGTCCAGCATGCTTCCTGGATACAGGTTTCAGAGCCTGCTTGGAGCAGTCTCATAACTCACCCTTCCCAGTTAGCCCATGCTTGACCTTCGCTGCCATTTTTTGGCTTGTGAATTTCTCTGACTTTCAAACGTTCCAGCAGAGTCTGTCTAAAGACGGACATCATCTTTCATTGTGGATAATTCAGGTGTGATTTCTGTTCACCTTCCATTTTCTGGGTCCTCTTTTTCTTTTCCATAGTATACTCGTCATGGTCTTTCTCAGCTATCTCCCTTAGACATGCTTATCAGTCCGTTCTCCTTCATTCCGAGTGATTAGTTTGTATTTCTTTAATCGCTGTATGTTCTCTAGGGTGAGGTGTGAGTGCTTTCGTGACTCTTGGTTGTTGTCCTTGAATTTGCACCGGTCACTTGTAGGACTCTTGGCTATCCTAGCCTAGGTCAAACTAAGCACTGAGAACACGTGGTCATGTGGGTTGGTTTGACATCCTGAGATCAGAAACTCCAAATTCGAGGTGGTCCTGGCAACCCCCTTCACGGACACAATGTTTCCAAGACAACTTAGACAAATCGGATGAATTCCACTCTCCAGGAAAGTTATTTTTCTGTCTCTTTTCCGGATTTGGGAAGTTTCGAACTTGACCCCTGATCCTTGAACGTTCCCCTAGATTCCGTCCAGATACGGGCTTACTTAATTTTTATAGGGTGTGCCATTTGTTTGCCCTACATCCTCTACCCTGGCCTGTTTATTTTTCTTGAAACACAACTGTAAAGTTCTAATTTTCGTGCAACTTCCTTACATATGGTGTCAAAACACATAATCAATAATCCTTCTACGGCAAGAGGTAGGGGGAGAGAATTTCGATGGAGGCAAACAGAGCACACTAGCCTGGGAGGGCAGCCTTCACGAAGGAACGAAGCCCTGTGGAAGAGGGTGCTTTTCAGCACCCTTGTAGAGCACTTCCAAACAAAGAGACATACCCCAAGCGTGACAGGGCTCCATTCCTTCAAGGCTTCCAAGACATCTCTTGGGACACATTACCATGTGCCCAGTGGGCCCACGTGACACCAGAGCTTCGGAAAAAGAGACTGACCTGCAAAGAATGCTATGGGCCTTGGAAAGGAGGCATCGATTCTTCTCTTCAATGTCCTCAAGACATCTTTCTTGACTTTGCATTATGCTTAAGGCACGAGGGCACTGTAGGTGTGATGAACGCCAAGTCCGGCCACTTGTTTCCAATGAAGTTGCAAGCTTGAATCAGCATGACCTCCCCATAGACTTGAATAGATGACAATGTTCTCCTCTCCGTGCCTGTCCCTCTATTCTCACTTGTGGCCTAGGGTTCCTTTCTTATCCCTTGCATCAGACTCTGTTTTATCTCTTCTAGTTTCTGTGCCTGCTTTCTGTTTGCCAAACCTGTTTCTGGGTATCTGTCCCTTTAATAGCCTAGCCTAGGCCAATCCTCAGACTGTAACCATGCGGCCACCCTGGGGGACATGTTCACCGTGATGTCATAAGCGACCTCAAAATTCGAAGTTGTCCTGACAACCTCCGTGCACACAGAGTTTCACAGCCATCTCAGACCAGTCTGACTCCTCACCCTGTCTAGGTAGGATAGTTTTCCTTTTTCTGCAATTGTTGTCAGTTTCTATCTTTCTCCTTGAACTTCGAAAGGGCTCCTACATTCTCTCTAGACACTGGTGTCACTCCTGTAAGATTATCCTGGGTTTTATCTCTTATATCTTGGGTAGATGGCAAAATGGGTGGACCTTACCCAGAAAAAGTCCTGGACTCCCTCACAAGTTGAAGTTGCCCAGGGAATGTTCTGATGCACGATGATGGTGTCATCTCGTGGCACTCTGCCAATTCCACCTTGGCAGGTCACAAGTTTTCCTTCCTTCTGCCTTTGGGAAGTGTACCAGATACTTCCATAGATTGTAATATTCTTATGGTTCCTTTTCTTGTGCGTATTGATAACGTATCCTCACAATTGCTGCTTATTTATGATCTCTGCCCGCACCATACCATGAAATCTATATTTCCTAACACTACTAATGTGATATGCACTCGTAATGTGAAACAGTGAGGCCCGGGCCGCCCAAGCGGAATGTGGGCACTTACCTGCTCCACCACAGGGCCGGCCCTGAATTGTACTTTTGGACCAACCTTTTGCCTGAACTTGGGAAGACGTGGGCCTGTTTGGATTATTCGTGAAGGTGATTAGTAATAACATCATGGACGGTAACATTTTCCGTTCGTTCATGGGTTTAGGACTGATCATGTTCTCTTCGTAGTATTCCTCTTCACCTATTTGGAATGGTCTGCCTTTCTGTAGCATCTGTAAGCATTTGGAGGTGATTTTCCATCCTTGGAAGTTCACCTTCCGTAAACTCTTTCCGCCCCCAAAGCTTTATGACATCATTCTGGACCCCTTTTTGGATTTTTGATTTGAGGTGAATTTATAGCCATGGCCCTGCATTAGAACGTACTATAACTTCCAGATTCACATCCTCATTGCTTTAGACTTCTGTGTAGCTTACATCATCTTCACCAGTGTAAGACTAATCACAGGCCCTCACCACACACTTGTGCCTAATCTTCTCTTTCACCCTCCGTCACCGCCCCTCTTTGCCTCTGGGAGCCCGCATACAAATGTTCAGTGCCACCTGTTGGTTAGTGCTTGCTTTTTCTTCTCCTTGTAAGTGAGATTCTATGGTATTTGAATTTCTCACTGGGGCTTGTTACACTTCCCCTAAAACCCTCACAGCCATTCTGGTGGTCACAAATGGCTGGATTGCATCATTTGTTCCGGCTGAGTGGTATACCATTGTGTGGCTATAGCCCATCTTCCTTCTCCAATCATCCCTTGCTGGACACCAGGGTGCTTTCCAAGTCTTGGATATCAGGAGTAAGACTGTGGTGAACACAGCCATGCACATGTCTTTATGCGGTAGTCTTTCTGACTTTTTTGGATAAGCAAGCGGCAGATTAATAGCTGGGTCATACGGGACATGGATACTTAAATTTCTGAGGCAGTTCCACACCTTTGGCATCGTGGCTGCACCGGGTTACACTCCCACCAGCAGTGCAGGAGGCTTCCCTTCTCTGCACCTCCTCTCTGACACTTGTTATTTCCTGTCTGCTTCCTTCTAGCCATGCTGACCACAGTGAGCTGCCATGGCCTTGCAGTTTGGATTTGCATTTTCCTGAGACTTCATGATGGTGAACAAGTTTTCATGCACCTACTGGCCCTCTTTCTGTCTTCTTCGGAGAAATCTCTGCTTCCATCTTTTGACCAGGTTTTCATTGGCTTGTTTTTTTTCTTGTGGAGACGTGCGAGTTGATTGTATCTTTGGGCTTTTCACCCCTTGTCCGATGTGTGGTTTGCAAACATCCTCTCCCAATTGTTGTGGTGTCTTAGTATTCAGTTGATGGTTTCCTTGAGTGGGCAGAAGTGTGTGCATTTGATGTGGTCCCGTTTGTTTCTTGTTTCCTTTGTTGCCCTTGCCCAGTCAGACATGCTTCTTCCAAATAGGCGGCTCAGACAGATGGCAAAGAGCACTCTGCCTAGGTCTTCTCCTACAAGGTTCACGGTTTCAAGTCTGCCATTCAAGGCTTTAATCCATTTCAGGTGGTGTGTGTGCCAGGTGTAACATCATGGTGTACTCTCGTTGTGTTCCATGTGGCTGTGCAGGCTTCCCAGCACCGTTTATTGTAGAGACTCTCCTTTCTCCGCTGTCTCCACTTGGCTCCCTGGTCCAAAATGGGCTGTCCATGTAAGTTTGAGTTGGGCTCTGGGCTCTCAATTGTTTTGCACGGGTCTTCATGCCTGTTTTGGGGCCCAGACTGTGCCGTTTCGGTACCTAGCGCTTCGTCCTCTATGTTGAAATCAGAAATTGTGACACGTGCTGCTTTGTTCGTTTTCCTGAGGATTCCTTTGCCTAGTCAGGGTCTCGTGTTGCTGGCTAGAAACTTCAGGATTCTCTCTTCTTCTCTGTGGCAAATACTGCTGCAACTTTGACTGGGATTGCATGGAATCCAGAGATTCCTTACTGCGGTATGAACCTTTCAAGTGTGTTAATCCTTCCATTCCTAGATCCCTCGATATCTTTTTTTTTCTTGTGTCTTCTTGAGTTTCTTTCCCCAAAGGTTTGCTAGTTTTTGAATTAACATAGAATTCACCTGTTTTGCTAAGGTTATTCACAGAGATCCTATTCTTCGTAATGGCAAGCTCCTGTTTTTTTGTTTTTTTTTTCCTTAGCTTCAGTTTTTCTGTTCTTTGCAACTTTTAATTGGTTTTGTTTTGGCACAAGTGCATTGCTGTGCTCACATCTGCTGGCAATGCTCCTGTATTTGCTGTGGAAGTCTGGCCCTGTCCAACGTCCCTTCCCATCTGCCTCTACTCTACCTCGGACGCCTGCACCAGAACAACTGAAGCAGTGGTGAGGAGGCCCAAACCGAGGATTCCACCCAGCCCATACTGGGCCACAGACCCAGAAGGTGCGGACCTCACCACTGCACCACCGGCCGGCCACTTACATGTTCAGTGGCAACGTGCAGTTGAGTGCAATGGGAGTTAAATATACTAGTGAGCCCAACTCTAGCACTGTGTAGATGAGGCTAGGTTGTTTTTCGGGTCCATTGTGATGTCAGAGGATTTGTCATAATTGTGTCTCTGAGGTCCAGCATGCTTCCTGGATACAGGTTTCAGAGCCTGCTTGGAGCAGTCTCATAACTCACCCTTCCCAGTTAGCCCATGCTTGACCTTCGCTGCCGTTTTTCGGCTTGTGAATTTCTCTGACTTTCAAACGTTCCAGCAGAGTCTGTCTAAAGACGGACATCATCTTTCATTGTGGATAATTCAGGTGTGATTTCTGTTCACCTTCCATTTTCTGGGTCCTCTTTTTCTTTTCCATAGTATACTCGTCATGGTCTTTCTCAGCTATCTCCCTTAGACATGCTTATCAGTCCGTTCTCCTTCATTCCGAGTGATTAGTTTGTATTTCGTTAATCGCTGTATGTTCTCTAGGGTGAGGTGTGAGTGCTTTCGTGACTCTTGGTTGTTGTCCTTGAATTTGCACCGGTCACTTGTAGGACTCTTGGCTACCCTAGCCAAGGTCAAACTAAGCACTGAGAACACGTGGTCATGTGGGTTGGTTTGACATCCTGAGATCAGAAACTCCAAATTCGAGGTGGTCCTGGCAACCCCCTTCACGGACACAATGTTTCCAAGACAACTTAGACAAATCGGATGAATTCCACTCTCCAGGAAAGATATTTTTCTGTCTCTTTTCCGGATTTGGGAAGTTTCGAACTTGACCCCTGATCCTTGAACGTTCCCCTAGATTCCGTCCAGATACGGGCTTACTTAATTTTTATAGGGTGTGCCATTTGTTTGCCCTACATCCTCTACCCTGGCCTGTTTATTTTTCTTGAAACACAACTGTAAAGTTCTAATTTTCGTGCAACTTCCTTACATATGGTGTCAAAACACATAATCAATAATCCTTCTACGGCAAGAGGTAGGGGGAGAGAATTTCGATGGAGGCAAACAGAGCACACTAGCCTGGGAGGGCAGCCTTCACGAAGGAACGAAGCCCTGTGGAAGAGGGTGCTTTTCAGCACCCTTGTAGAGCACTTCCAAACAAAGAGACATACCCCAAGCGTGACAGGGCTCCATTCCTTCAAGGCTTCCAAGACATCTCTTGGGACACATTACCATGTGCCCAGTGGGCCCACGTGACACCAGAGCTTCGGAAAAAGAGACTGACCTTCAAAGAATGCTATGGGCCTTGGAAAGGAGGCATCGATTCTTCTCTTCAATGTCCTCAAGACATCTTTCTTGACTTTGCATTATGCTTAAGGCACGAGGGCACTGTAGGTGTGATGAACGCCAAGTCCGGCCACTTGTTTCCAATGAAGTTGCAAGCTTGAATCAGCATGACCTCCCCATAGACTTGAATAGATGACAATGTTCTCCTCTCCGTGCCTGTCCCTCTATTCTCACTTGTGGCCTAGGGTTCCTTTCTTATCCCTTGCATCAGACTCTGTTTTATCTCTTCTAGTTTCTGTGCCTGCTTTCTGTTTGCCAAACCTGTTTCTGGGTATCTGTCCCTTTAATAGCCTAGCCTAGGCCAATCCTCAGACTGTAACCATGCGGCCACCCTGGGGGACATGTTCACCGTGATGTCATAAGCGACCTCAAAATTCGAAGTTGTCCTGACAACCTCCGTGCACACAGAGTTTCACAGCCATCTCAGACCAGTCTGACTCCTCACCCTGTCTAGGTAGGATAGTTTTCCTTTTTCTGCAATTGTTGTCAGTTTCTATCTTTCTCCTTGAACTTCGAAAGGGCTCCTACATTCTCTCTAGACACTGGTGTCACTCCTGTAAGATTATCCTGGGTTTTATCTCTTATATCTTGGGTAGATGGCAAAATGGGTGGACCTTACCCAGAAAAAGTCCTGGACTCCCTCACAAGTTGAAGTTGCCCAGGGAATGTTCTGATGCACGATGATGGTGTCATCTCGTGGCACTCTGCCAATTCCACCTTGGCAGGTCACAAGTTTTCCTTCCTTCTGCCTTTGGGAAGTGTACCAGATACTTCCATAGATTGTAATATTCTTATGGTTCCTTTTCTTGTGCGTATTGATAACGTATCCTCACAATTGCTGCTTATTTATGATCTCTGCCCGCACCATACCATGAAATCTATATTTCCTAACACTACTAATGTGATATGCACTCGTAATGTGAAACAGTGAGGCCCGGGCCGCCCAAGCGGAATGTGGGCACTTACCTGCTCCACCACAGGGCCGGCCCTGAATTGTACTTTTGGACCAACCTTTTGCCTGAACTTGGGAAGACGTGGGCCTGTTTGGATTATTCGTGAAGGTGATTAGTAATAACATCATGGACGGTAACATTTTCCGTTCGTTCATGGGTTTAGGACTGATCATGTTCTCTTCGTAGTATTCCTCTTCACCTATTTGGAATGGTCTGCCTTTCTGTAGCATCTGTAAGCATTTGGAGGTGATTTTCCATCCTTGGAAGTTCACCTTCCGTAAACTCTTTCCGCCCCCAAAGCTTTATGACATCATTCTGGACCCCTTTTTGGATTTTTGATTTGAGGTGAATTTATAGCCATGGCCCTGCATTAGAACGTACTATAACTTCCAGATTCACATCCTCATTGCTTTAGACTTCTGTGTAGCTTCCATCATCTTCACCAGTGTAAGACTAATCACAGGCCCTCACCACACACTTGTGCCTAATCTTCTCTTTCACCCTCCGTCACCGCCCCTCTTTGCCTCTGGGAGCCCGCATACAAATGTTCAGTGCCACCTGTTGGTTAGTGCTTGCTTTTTCTTCTCCTTGTAAGTGAGATTCTATGGTATTTGAATTTCTCACTGGGGCTTGTTACACTTCCCCTAAAACCCTCACAGCCATTCTGGTGGTCACAAATGGCTGGATTGCATCATTTGTTCCGGCTGAGTGGTATACCATTGTGTGGCTATAGCCCATCTTCCTTCTCCAATCATCCCTTGCTGGACACCAGGGTGCTTTCCAAGTCTTGGATATCAGGAGTAAGACTGTGGTGAACACAGCCATGCACATGTCTTTATGCGGTAGTCTTTCTGACTTTTTTGGATAAGCAAGCGGCAGATTAATAGCTGGGTCATACGGGACATGGATACTTAAATTTCTGAGGCAGTTCCACACCTTTGGCATCGTGGCTGCACCGGGTTACACTCCCACCAGCAGTGCAGGAGGCTTCCCTTCTCTGCACCTCCTCTCTGACACTTGTTATTTCCTGTCTGCTTCCTTCTAGCCATGCTGACCACAGTGAGCTGCCATGGCCTTGCAGTTTGGATTTGCATTTTCCTGAGACTTAATGATGGTGAACAAGTTTTCATGCACCTACTGGCCCTCTTTCTGTCTTCTTCGGAGAAATCTCTGCTTCCATCTTTTGACCAGGTTTTCATTGGCTTGTTTTTTTTCTTGTGGAGACGTGCGAGTTGATTGTATCTTTGGGCTTTTCACCCCTTGTCCGATGTGTGGTTTGCAAACATCCTCTCCCAATTGTTGTGGTGTCTTAGTATTCAGTTGATGGTTTCCTTGAGTGGGCAGAAGTGTGTGCATTTGATGTGGTCCCGTTTGTTTCTTGTTTCCTTTGTTGCCCTTGCCCAGTCAGACATGCTTCTTCCAAATAGGCGGCTCAGACAGATGGCAAAGAGCACTCTGCCTAGGTCTTCTCCTACAAGGTTCACGGTTTCAAGTCTGCCATTCAAGGCTTTAATCCACTTCAGGTGGTGTGTGTGCCAGGTGTAACATCATGGTGTACTCTCGTTGTGTTCCATGTGGCTGTGCAGGCTTCCCAGCACCGTTTATTGTAGAGACTCTCCTTTCTCCGCTGTCTCCACTTGGCTCCCTGGTCCAAAATGGGCTGTCCATGTAAGTTTGAATTGGGCTCTGGGCTCTCAATAGTTTTGCACGGGTCTTCATGCCTGTTTTGGGGCCCAGACTGTGCCGTTTCGGTACCTAGCGCTTCGTCCTCTATGTTGAAATCAGAAATTGTGACACGTGCTGCTTTGTTCGTTTTCCTGAGGATTCCTTTGCCTAGTCAGGGTCTCGTGTTGCTGGCTAGAAACTTCAGGATTCTCTCTTCTTCTCTGTGGCAAATACTGCTGCAACTTTGACTGGGATTGCATGGAATCCAGAGATTCCTTACTGCGGTATGAACCTTTCAAGTGTGTTAATCCTTCCATTCCTAGATCCCTCGATATCTTTTTTTTTCTTGTGTCTTCTTGAGTTTCTTTCCCCAAAGGTTTGCTAGTTTTTGAATTAACATAGAATTCACCTGTTTTGCTAAGGTTATTCACAGAGATCCTATTCTTCGTAATGGCAAGCTCCTGTTTTTTTGTTTTTTTTTTCCTTAGCTTCAGTTTTTCTATTCTTTGCAACTTTTAATTGGTTTTGTTTTGGCACAAGTGCATTGCTGTGCTCACATCTGCTGGCAATGCTCCTGTATTTGCTGTGGAAGTCTGGCCCTGTCCAACGTCCCTTCCCATCTGCCTCTACTCTACCTCGGACGCCTGCACCAGAACAACTGAAGCAGTGGTGAGGAGGCCCAAACCGAGGATTCCACCCAGCCCATACTGGGCCACAGACCCAGAAGGTGCGGACCTCACCACTGCACCACCGGCCGGCCACTTACATGTTCAGTGGCAACGTGCAGTTGAGTGCAACGGGAGTTAAATATACTAGTGAGCCCAACTCTAGCACTGTGTAGATGAGGCTAGGTTGTTTTTCGGGTCCATTGTGATGTCAGAGGATTTGTCATAATTGTGTCTCTGAGGTCCAGCATGCTTCCTGGATACAGGTTTCAGAGCCTGCTTGGAGCAGTCTCATAACTCACCCTTCCCAGTTAGCCCATGCTTGACCTTCGCTGCCGTTTTTCGGCTTGTGAATTTCTCTGACTTTCAAACGTTCCAGCAGAGTCTGTCTAAAGACGGACATCATCTTTCATTGTGGATAATTCAGGTGTGATTTCTGTTCACCTTCCATTTTCTGGGTCCTCTTTTTCTTTTCCATAGTATACTCGTCATGGTCTTTCTCAGCTATCTCCCTTAGACATGCTTATCAGTCCGTTCTCCTTCATTCCAAGGGATTAGTTTGTATTTCGTTAATCGCTGTATGTTCTCTAGGGTGAGGTGTGAGTGCTTTCGTGACTCTTGGTTGTTGTCCTTGAATTTGCACCGGTCACTTGTAGGACTCTTGGCTACCCTAGCCAAGGTCAAACTAAGCACTGAGAACACGTGGTCATGTGGGTTGGTTTGACATCCTGAGATCAGAAACTCCAAATTCGAGGTGGTCCTGGCAACCCCCTTCACGGACACAATGTTTCCAAGACAACTTAGACAAATCGGATGAATTCCACTCTCCAGGAAAGATATTTTTCTGTCTCTTTTCCGGATTTGGGAAGTTTCGAACTTGACCCCTGATCCTTGAACGTTCCCCTAGATTCCGTCCAGATACGGGCTTACTTAATTTTTATAGGGTGTGCCATTTGTTTGCCCTACATCCTCTACCCTGGCCTGTTTATTTTTCTTGAAACACAACTGTAAAGTTCTAATTTTCGTGCAACTTCCTTACATATGGTGTCAAAACACATAATCAATAATCCTTCTACGGCAAGAGGTAGGGGGAGAGAATTTCGATGGAGGCAAACAGAGCACACTAGCCTGGGAGGGCAGCCTTCACGAAGGAACGAAGCCCTGTGGAAGAGGGTGCTTTTCAGCACCCTTGTAGAGCACTTCCAAACAAAGAGACATACCCCAAGCGTGACAGGGCTCCATTCCTTCAAGGCTTCCAAGACATCTCTTGGGACACATTACCATGTGCCCAGTGGGCCCACGTGACACCAGAGCTTCGGAAAAAGAGACTGACCTTCAAAGAATGCTATGGGCCTTGGAAAGGAGGCATCGATTCTTCTCTTCAATGTCCTCAAGACATCTTTCTTGACTTTGCATTATGCTTAAGGCACGAGGGCACTGTAGGTGTGATGAACGCCAAGTCCGGCCACTTGTTTCCAATGAAGTTGCAAGCTTGAATCAGCATGACCTCCCCATAGACTTGAATAGATGACAATGTTCTCCTCTCCGTGCCTGTCCCTCTATTCTCACTTGTGGCCTAGGGTTCCTTTCTTATCCCTTGCATCAGACTCTGTTTTATCTCTTCTAGTTTCTGTGCCTGCTTTCTGTTTGCCAAACCTGTTTCTGGGTATCTGTCCCTTTAATAGCCTAGCCTAGGCCAATCCTCAGACTGTAACCATGCGGCCACCCTGGGGGACATGTTCACCGTGATGTCATAAGCGACCTCAAAATTCGAAGTTGTCCTGACAACCTCCGTGCACACAGAGTTTCACAGCCATCTCAGACCAGTCTGACTCCTCACCCTGTCTAGGTAGGATAGTTTTCCTTTTTCTGCAATTGTTGTCAGTTTCTATCTTTCTCCTTGAACTTCGAAAGGGCTCATACATTCTCTCTAGACACTGGTTTCACTCCTGTAAGATTATCCTGGGTTTTATCTCTTATATCTTGGGTAGATGGCAAAATGGGTGGACCTTACCCAGAAAAAGTCCTGGACTCCCTCACAAGTTGAAGTTGCCCAGGGAATGTTCTGATGCACGATGATGGTGTCATCTCGTGGCACTCTGCCAATTCCACCTTGGCAGGTCACAAGTTTTCCTTCCTTCTGCCTTTGGGAAGTGTACCAGATACTTCCATAGATTGTAATATTCTTATGGTTCCTTTTCTTGTGCGTATTGATAACGTATCCTCACAATTGCTGCTTATTTATGATCTCTGCCCGCACCATACCATGAAATCTATATTTCCTAACACTACTAATGTGATATGCACTCGTAATGTGAAACAGTGAGGCCCGGGCCGCCCAAGCGGAATGTGGGCACTTACCTGCTCCACCACAGGGCCGGCCCTGAATTGTACTTTTGGACCAACCTTTTGCCTGAACTTGGGAAGACGTGGGCCTGTTTGGATTATTCGTGAAGGTGATTAGTAATAACATCATGGACGGTAACATTTTCCGTTCGTTCATGGGTTTAGGACTGATCATGTTCTCTTCGTAGTATTCCTCTTCACCTATTTGGAATGGTCTGCCTTTCTGTAGCATCTGTAAGCATTTGGAGGTGATTTTCCATCCTTGGAAGTTCACCTTCCGTAAACTCTTTCCGCCCCCAAAGCTTTATGACATCATTCTGGACCCCTTTTTGGATTTTTGATTTGAGGTGAATTTATAGCCATGACCCTGCATTAGAACGTACTATAACTTCCAGATTCACATCCTCATTGCTTTAGACTTCTGTGTAGCTTCCATCATCTTCACCAGTGTAAGACTAATCACAGGCCCTCACCACACACTTGTGCCTAATCTTCTCTTTCACCCTCCGTCACCGCCCCTCTTTGCCTCTGGGAGCCCGCATACAAATGTTCAGTGCCACCTGTTGGTTAGTGCTTGCTTTTTCTTCTCCTTGTAAGTGAGATTCTATGGTATTTGAATTTCTCACTGGGGCTTGTTACACTTCCCCTAAAACCCTCACAGCCATTCTGGTGGTCACAAATGGCTGGATTGCATCATTTGTTCCGGCTGAGTGGTATACCATTGTGTGGCTATAGCCCATCTTCCTTCTCCAATCATCCCTTGCTGGACACCAGGGTGCTTTCCAAGTCTTGGATATCAGGAGTAAGACTGTGGTGAACACAGCCATGCACATGTCTTTATGCGGTAGTCTTTCTGACTTTTTTGGATAAGCAAGCGGCAGATTAATAGCTGGGTCATACGGGACATGGATACTTAAATTTCTGAGGCAGTTCCACACCTTTGGCATCGTGGCTGCACCGGGTTACACTCCCACCAGCAGTGCAGGAGGCTTCCCTTCTCTGCACCTCCTCTCTGACACTTGTTATTTCCTGTCTGCTTCCTTCTAGCCATGCTGACCACAGTGAGCTGCCATGGCCTTGCAGTTTGGATTTGCATTTTCCTGAGACTTCATGATGGTGAACAAGTTTTCATGCACCTACTGGCCCTCTTTCTGTCTTCTTCGGAGAAATCTCTGCTTCCATCTTTTGACCAGGTTTTCATTGGCTTGTTTTTTTTCTTGTGGAGACGTGCGAGTTGATTGTATCTTTGGGCTTTTCACCCCTTGTCCGATGTGTGGTTTGCAAACATCCTCTCCCAATTGTTGTGGTGTCTTAGTATTCAGTTGATGGTTTCCTTGAGTGGGCAGAAGTGTGTGCATTTGATGTGGTCCCGTTTGTTTCTTGTTTCCTTTGTTGCCCTTGCCCAGTCAGACATGCTTCTTCCAAATAGGCGGCTCAGACAGATGGCAAAGAGCACTCTGCCTAGGTCTTCTCCTACAAGGTTCACGGTTTCAAGTCTGCCATTCAAGGCTTTAATCCACTTCAGGTGGTGTGTGTGCCAGGTGTAACATCATGGTGTACTCTCGTTGTGTTCCATGTGGCTGTGCAGGCTTCCCAGCACCGTTTATTGTAGAGACTCTCCTTTCTCCGCTGTCTCCACTTGGCTCCCTGGTCCAAAATGGGCTGTCCATGTAAGTTTGAGTTGGGCTCTGGGCTCTCAATTGTTTTGCACGGGTCTTCATGCCTGTTTTGGGGCCCAGACTGTGCCGTTTCGGTACCTAGCGCTTCGTCCTCTATGTTGAAATCAGAAATTGTGACACGTGCTGCTTTGTTCGTTTTCCTGAGGATTCCTTTGCCTAGTCAGGGTCTCGTGTTGCTGGCTAGAAACTTCAGGATTCTCTCTTCTTCTCTGTGGCAAATACTGCTGCAACTTTGACTGGGATTGCATGGAATCCAGAGATTCCTTACTGCGGTATGAACCTTTCAAGTGTGTTAATCCTTCCATTCCTAGATCCCTCGATATCTTTTTTTTTCTTGTGTCTTCTTGAGTTTCTTTCCCCAAAGGTTTGCTAGTTTTTGAATTAACATAGAATTCACCTGTTTTGCTAAGGTTATTCACAGAGATCCTATTCTTCGTAATGGCAAGCTCCTGTTTTTTTGTTTTTTTTTTCCTTAGCTTCAGTTTTTCTATTCTTTGCAACTTTTAATTGGTTTTGTTTTGGCACAAGTGCATTGCTGTGCTCACATCTGCTGGCAATGCTCCTGTATTTGCTGTGGAAGTCTGGCCCTGTCCAACGTCCCTTCCCATCTGCCTCTACTCTACCTCGGACGCCTGCACCAGAACAACTGAAGCAGTGGTGAGGAGGCCCAAACCGAGGATTCCACCCATCCCATACTGGGCCACAGACCCAGAAGGTGCGGACCTCACCACTGCACCACCGGCCGGCCACTTACATGTTCAGTGGCAACGTGCAGTTGAGTGCAACGGGAGTTAAATATACTAGTGAGCCCAACTCTAGCACTGTGTAGATGAGGCTAGGTTGTTTTTCGGGTCCATTGTGATGTCAGAGGATTTGTCATAATTGTGTCTCTGAGGTCCAGCATGCTTCCTGGATACAGGTTTCAGAGCCTGCTTGGAGCAGTCTCATAACTCACCCTTCCCAGTTAGCCCATGCTTGACCTTCGCTGCCGTTTTTTGGCTTGTGAATTTCTCTGACTTTCAAACGTTCCAGCAGAGTCTGTCTAAAGACGGACATCATCTTTCATTGTGGATAATTCAGGTGTGATTTCTGTTCACCTTCCATTTTCTGGGTCCTCTTTTTCTTTTCCATAGTATACTCGTCATGGTCTTTCTCAGCTATCTCCCTTAGACATGCTTATCAGTCCGTTCTCCTTCATTCCAAGGGATTAGTTTGTATTTCGTTAATCGCTGTATGTTCTCTAGGGTGAGGTGTGAGTGCTTTCGTGACTCTTGGTTGTTGTCCTTGAATTTGCACCGGTCACTTGTAGGACTCTTGGCTACCCTAGCCAAGGTCAAACTAAGCACTGAGAACACGTGGTCATGTGGGTTGGTTTGACATCCTGAGATCAGAAACTCCAAATTCGAGGTGGTCCTGGCAACCCCCTTCACGGACACAATGTTTCCAAGACAACTTAGACAAATCGGATGAATTCCACTCTCCAGGAAAGATATTTTTCTGTCTCTTTTCCGGATTTGGGAAGTTTCGAACTTGACCCCTGATCCTTGAACGTTCCCCTAGATTCCGTCCAGATACGGGCTTACTTAATTTTTATAGGGTGTGCCATTTGTTTGCCCTACATCCTCTACCCTGGCCTGTTTATTTTTCTTGAAACACAACTGTAAAGTTCTAATTTTCGTGCAACTTCCTTACATATGGTGTCAAAACACATAATCAATAATCCTTCTACGGCAAGAGGTAGGGGGAGAGAATTTCGATGGAGGCAAACAGAGCACACTAGCCTGGGAGGGCAGCCTTCACGAAGGAACGAAGCCCTGTGGAAGAGGGTGCTTTTCAGCACCCTTGTAGAGCACTTCCAAACAAAGAGACATACCCCAAGCGTGACAGGGCTCCATTCCTTCAAGGCTTCCAAGACATCTCTTGGGACACATTACCATGTGCCCAGTGGGCCCACGTGACACCAGAGCTTCGGAAAAAGAGACTGACCTTCAAAGAATGCTATGGGCCTTGGAAAGGAGGCATCGATTCTTCTCTTCAATGTCCTCAAGACATCTTTCTTGACTTTGCATTATGCTTAAGGCACGAGGGCACTGTAGGTGTGATGAACGCCAAGTCCGGCCACTTGTTTCCAATGAAGTTGCAAGCTTGAATCAGCATGACCTCCCCATAGACTTGAATAGATGACAATGTTCTCCTCTCCGTGCCTGTCCCTCTATTCTCACTTGTGGCCTAGGGTTCCTTTCTTATCCCTTGCATCAGACTCTGTTTTATCTCTTCTAGTTTCTGTGCCTGCTTTCTGTTTGCCAAACCTGTTTCTGGGTATCTGTCCCTTTAATAGCCTAGCCTAGGCCAATCCTCAGACTGTAACCATGCGGCCACCCTGGGGGACATGTTCACCGTGATGTCATAAGCGACCTCAAAATTCGAAGTTGTCCTGACAACCTCCGTGCACACAGAGTTTCACAGCCATCTCAGACCAGTCTGACTCCTCACCCTGTCTAGGTAGGATAGTTTTCCTTTTTCTGCAATTGTTGTCAGTTTCTATCTTTCTCCTTGAACTTCGAAAGGGCTCCTACATTCTCTCTAGACACTGGTGTCACTCCTGTAAGATTATCCTGGGTTTTATCTCTTATATCTTGGGTAGATGGCAAAATGGGTGGACCTTACCCAGAAAAAGTCCTGGACTCCCTCACAAGTTGAAGTTGCCCAGGGAATGTTCTGATGCACGATGATGGTGTCATCTCGTGGCACTCTGCCAATTCCACCTTGGCAGGTCACAAGTTTTCCTTCCTTCTGCCTTTGGGAAGTGTACCAGATACTTCCATAGATTGTAATATTCTTATGGTTCCTTTTCTTGTGCGTATTGATAACGTATCCTCACAATTGCTGCTTATTTATGATCTCTGCCCGCACCATACCATGAAATCTATATTTCCTAACACTACTAATGTGATATGCACTCGTAATGTGAAACAGTGAGGCCCGGGCCGCCCAAGCGGAATGTGGGCACTTACCTGCTCCACCACAGGGCCGGCCCTGAATTGTACTTTTGGACCAACCTTTTGCCTGAACTTGGGAAGACGTGGGCCTGTTTGGATTATTCGTGAAGGTGATTAGTAATAACATCATGGACGGTAACATTTTCCGTTCGTTCATGGGTTTAGGACTGATCATGTTCTCTTCGTAGTATTCCTCTTCACCTATTTGGAATGGTCTGCCTTTCTGTAGCATCTGTAAGCATTTGGAGGTGATTTTCCATCCTTGGAAGTTCACCTTCCGTAAACTCTTTCCGCCCCCAAAGCTTTATGACATCATTCTGGACCCCTTTTTGGATTTTTGATTTGAGGTGAATTTATAGCCATGGCCCTGCATTAGAACGTACTATAACTTCCAGATTCACATCCTCATTGCTTTAGACTTCTGTGTAGCTTCCATCATCTTCACCAGTGTAAGACTAATCACAGGCCCTCACCACACACTTGTGCCTAATCTTCTCTTTCACCCTCCGTCACCGCCCCTCTTTGCCTCTGGGAGCCCGCATACAAATGTTCAGTGCCACCTGTTGGTTAGTGCTTGCTTTTTCTTCTCCTTGTAAGTGAGATTCTATGGTATTTGAATTTCTCACTGGGGCTTGTTACACTTCCCCTAAAACCCTCACAGCCATTCTGGTGGTCACAAATGGCTGGATTGCATCATTTGTTCCGGCTGAGTGGTATACCATTGTGTGGCTATAGCCCATCTTCCTTCTCCAATCATCCCTTGCTGGACACCAGGGTGCTTTCCAAGTCTTGGATATCAGGAGTAAGACTGTGGTGAACACAGCCATGCACATGTCTTTATGCGGTAGTCTTTCTGACTTTTTTGGATAAGCAAGCGGCAGATTAATAGCTGGGTCATACGGGACATGGATACTTAAATTTCTGAGGCAGTTCCACACCTTTGGCATCGTGGCTGCACCGGGTTACACTCCCACCAGCAGTGCAGGAGGCTTCCCTTCTCTGCACCTCCTCTCTGACACTTGTTATTTCCTGTCTGCTTCCTTCTAGCCATGCTGACCACAGTGAGCTGCCATGGCCTTGCAGTTTGGATTTGCATTTTCCTGAGACTTCATGATGGTGAACAAGTTTTCATGCACCTACTGGCCCTCTTTCTGTCTTCTTCGGAGAAATCTCTGCTTCCATCTTTTGACCAGGTTTTCATTGGCTTGTTTTTTTTCTTGTGGAGACGTGCGAGTTGATTGTATCTTTGGGCTTTTCACCCCTTGTCCGATGTGTGGTTTGCAAACATCCTCTCCCAATTGTTGTGGTGTCTTAGTATTCAGTTGATGGTTTCCTTGAGTGGGCAGAAGTGTGTGCATTTGATGTGGTCCCGTTTGTTTCTTGTTTCCTTTGTTGCCCTTGCCCAGTCAGACATGCTTCTTCCAAATAGGCGGCTCAGACAGATGGCAAAGAGCACTCTGCCTAGGTCTTCTCCTACAAGGTTCACGGTTTCAAGTCTGCCATTCAAGGCTTTAATCCACTTCAGGTGGTGTGTGTGCCAGGTGTAACATCATGGTGTACTCTCGTTGTGTTCCATGTGGCTGTGCAGGCTTCCCAGCACCGTTTATTGTAGAGACTCTCCTTTCTCCGCTGTCTCCACTTGGCTCCCTGGTCCAAAATGGGCTGTCCATGTAAGTTTGAGTTGGGCTCTGGGCTCTCAATTGTTTTGCACGGGTCTTCATGCCTGTTTTGGGGCCCAGACTGTGCCGTTTCGGTACCTAGCGCTTCGTCCTCTATGTTGAAATCAGAAATTGTGACACGTGCTGCTTTGTTCGTTTTCCTGAGGATTCCTTTGCCTAGTCAGGGTCTCGTGTTGCTGGCTAGAAACTTCAGGATTCTCTCTTCTTCTCTGTGGCAAATACTGCTGCAACTTTGACTGGGATTGCATGGAATCCAGAGATTCCTTACTGCGGTATGAACCTTTCAAGTGTGTTAATCCTTCCATTCCTAGATCCCTCGATATCTTTTTTTTTCTTGTGTCTTCTTGAGTTTCTTTCCCCAAAGGTTTGCTAGTTTTTGAATTAACATAGAATTCACCTGTTTTGCTAAGGTTATTCACAGAGATCCTATTCTTCGTAATGGCAAGCTCCTGTTTTTTTGTTTTTTTTTTCCTTAGCTTCAGTTTTTCTATTCTTTGCAACTTTTAATTGGTTTTGTTTTGGCACAAGTGCATTGCTGTGCTCACATCTGCTGGCAATGCTCCTGTATTTGCTGTGGAAGTCTGGCCCTGTCCAACGTCCCTTCCCATCTGCCTCTACTCTACCTCGGACGCCTGCACCAGAACAACTGAAGCAGTGGTGAGGAGGCCCAAACCGAGGATTCCACCCATCCCATACTGGGCCACAGACCCAGAAGGTGCGGACCTCACCACTGCACCACCGGCCGGCCACTTACATGTTCAGTGGCAACGTGCAGTTGAGTGCAACGGGAGTTAAATATACTAGTGAGCCCAACTCTAGCACTGTGTAGATGAGGCTAGGTTGTTTTTCGGGTCCATTGTGATGTCAGAGGATTTGTCATAATTGTGTCTCTGAGGTCCAGCATGCTTCCTGGATACAGGTTTCAGAGCCTGCTTGGAGCAGTCTCATAACTCACCCTTCCCAGTTAGCCCATGCTTGACCTTCGCTGCCGTTTTTTGGCTTGTGAATTTCTCTGACTTTCAAACGTTCCAGCAGAGTCTGTCTAAAGACGGACATCATCTTTCATTGTGGATAATTCAGGTGTGATTTCTGTTCACCTTCCATTTTCTGGGTCCTCTTTTTCTTTTCCATAGTATACTCGTCATGGTCTTTCTCAGCTATCTCCCTTAGACATGCTTATCAGTCCGTTCTCCTTCATTCCAAGTGATTAGTTTGTATTTCTTTAATCGCTGTATGTTCTCTAGGGTGAGGTGTGAGTGCTTTCGTGACTCTTGGTTGTTGTCCTTGAATTTGCACCGGTCACTTGTAGGACTCTTGGCTATCCTAGCCTAGGTCAAACTAAGCACTGAGAACACGTGGTCATGTGGGTTGCTTTGACATCCTGAGATCAGAAACTCCAAATTCGAGGTGGTCCTGGCAACCCCCTTCACGGACACAATGTTTCCAAGACAACTTAGACAAATCGGATGAATTCCACTCTCCAGGAAAGATATTTTTCTGTCTCTTTTCCGGATTTGGGAAGTTTCGAACTTGACCCCTGATCCTTGAACGTTCCCCTAGATTCCGTCCAGATACGGGCTTACTTAATTTTTATAGGGTGTGCCATTTGTTTGCCCTACATCCTCTACCCTGGCCTGTTTATTTTTCTTGAAACACAACTGTAAAGTTCTAATTTTCGTGCAACTTCCTTACATATGGTGTCAAAACACATAATCAATAATCCTTCTACGGCAAGAGGTAGGGGGAGAGAATTTCGATGGAGGCAAACAGAGCACACTAGCCTGGGAGGGCAGCCTTCACGAAGGAACGAAGCCCTGTGGAAGAGGGTGCTTTTCAGCACCCTTGTAGAGCACTTCCAAACAAAGAGACATACCCCAAGCGTGACAGGGCTCCATTCCTTCAAGGCTTCCAAGACATCTCTTGGGACACATTACCATGTGCCCAGTGGGCCCACGTGACACCAGAGCTTCGGAAAAAGAGACTGACCTGCAAAGAATGCTATGGGCCTTGGAAAGGAGGCATCGATTCTTCTCTTCAATGTCCTCAAGACATCTTTCTTGACTTTGCATTATGCTTAAGGCACAAGGGCACTGTAGGTGTGATGAACGCCAAGTCCGGCCACTTGTTTCCAATGAAGTTGCAAGCTTGAATCAGCATGACCTCCCCATAGACTTGAATAGATGACAATGTTCTCCTCTCCGTGCCTGTCCCTCTATTCTCACTTGTGGCCTAGGGTTCCTTTCTTATCCCTTGCATCAGACTCTGTTTTATCTCTTCTAGTTTCTGTGCCTGCTTTCTGTTTGCCAAACCTGTTTCTGGGTATCTGTCCCTTTAATAGCCTAGCCTAGGCCAATCCTCAGACTGTAACCATGCGGCCACCCTGGGGGACATGTTCACCGTGATGTCATAAGCGACCTCAAAATTCGAAGTTGTCCTGACAACCTCCGTGCACACAGAGTTTCACAGCCATCTCAGACCAGTCTGACTCCTCACCCTGTCTAGGTAGGATAGTTTTCCTTTTTCTGCAATTGTTGTCAGTTTCTATCTTTCTCCTTGAACTTCGAAAGGGCTCCTACATTCTCTCTAGACACTGGTTTCACTCCTGTAAGATTATCCTGGGTTTTATCTCTTATATCTTGGGTAGATGGCAAAATGGGTGGACCTTACCCAGAAAAAGTCCTGGACTCCCTCACAAGTTGAAGTTGCCCAGGGAATGTTCTGATGCACAATGATGGTGTCATCTCGTGGCACTCTGCCAATTCCACCTTGGCAGGTCACAAGTTTTCCTTCCTTCTGCCTTTGGGAAGTGTACCAGATACTTCCATAGATTGTAATATTCTTATGGTTCCTTTTCTTGTGCGTATTGATAACGTATCCTCACAATTGCTGCTTATTTATGATCTCTGCCCGCACCATACCATGAAATCTATATTTCCTAACACTACTAATGTGATATGCACTCGTAATGTGAAACAGTGAGGCCCGGGCCGCCCAAGCGGAATGTGGGCACTTACCTGCTCCACCACAGGGCCGGCCCTGAATTGTACTTTTGGACCAACCTTTTGCCTGAACTTGGGAAGACGTGGGCCTGTTTGGATTATTCGTGAAGGTGATTAGTAATAACATCATGGACGGTAACATTTTCCGTTCGTTCATGGGTTTAGGACTGATCATGTTCTCTTCGTAGTATTCCTCTTCACCTATTTGGAATGGTCTGCCTTTCTGTAGCATCTGTAAGCATTTGGAGGTGATTTTCCATCCTTGGAAGTTCACCTTCCGTAAACTCTTTCCGCCCCCAAAGCTTTATGACATCATTCTGGACCCCTTTTTGGATTTTTGATTTGAGGTGAATTTATAGCCATGACCCTGCATTAGAACGTACTATAACTTCCAGATTCACATCCTCATTGCTTTAGACTTCTGTGTAGCTTACATCATCTTCACCAGTGTAAGACTAATCACAGGCCCTCACCACACACTTGTGCCTAATCTTCTCTTTCACCCTCCGTCACCGCCCCTCTTTGCCTCTGGGAGCCCGCATACAAATGTTCAGTGCCACCTGTTGGTTAGTGCTTGCTTTTTCTTCGCCTTGTAAGTGAGATTCTATGGTATTTGAATTTCTCACTGGGGCTTGTTACACTTCCCCTAAAACCCTCACAGCCATTCTGGTGGTCACAAATGGCTGGATTGCATCATTTGTTCCGGCTGAGTGGTATACCATTGTGTGGCTATAGCCCATCTTCCTTCTCCAATCATCCCTTGCTGGACACCAGGGTGCTTTCCAAGTCTTGGATATCAGGAGTAAGACTGTGGTGAACACAGCCATGCACATGTCTTTATGCGGTAGTCTTTCTGACTTTTTTGGATAAGCAAGCGGCAGATTAATAGCTGGGTCATACGGGACATGGATACTTAAATTTCTGAGGCAGTTCCACACCTTTGGCATCGTGGCTGCACCGGGTTACACTCCCACCAGCAGTGCAGGAGGCTTCCCTTCTCTGCACCTCCTCTCTGACACTTGTTATTTCCTGTCTGCTTCCTTCTAGCCATGCTGACCACAGTGAGCTGCCATGGCCTTGCAGTTTGGATTTGCATTTTCCTGAGACTTCATGATGGTGAACAAGTTTTCATGCACCTACTGGCCCTCTTTCTGTCTTCTTCGGAGAAATCTCTGCTTCCATCTTTTGACCAGGTTTTCATTGGCTTGTTTTTTTTCTTGTGGAGACGTGCGAGTTGATTGTATCTTTGGGCTTTTCACCCCTTGTCCGATGTGTGGTTTGCAAACATCCTCTCCCAATTGTTGTGGTGTCTTAGTATTCAGTTGATGGTTTCCTTGAGTGGGCAGAAGTGTGTGCATTTGATGTGGTCCCGTTTGTTTCTTGTTTCCTTTGTTGCCCTTGCCCAGTCAGACATGCTTCTTCCAAATAGGCGGCTCAGACAGATGGCAAAGAGCACTCTGCCTAGGTCTTCTCCTACAAGGTTCACGGTTTCAAGTCTGCCATTCAAGGCTTTAATCCACTTCAGGTGGTGTGTGTGCCAGGTGTAACATCATGGTGTACTCTCGTTGTGTTCCATGTGGCTGTGCAGGCTTCCCAGCACCGTTTATTGTAGAGACTCTCCTTTCTCCGCTGTCTCCACTTGGCTCCCTGGTCCAAAATGGGCTGTCCATGTAAGTTTGAGTTGGGCTCTGGGCTCTCAATTGTTTTGCACGGGTCTTCATGCCTGTTTTGGGGCCCAGACTGTGCCGTTTCGGTACCTAGCGCTTCGTCCTCTATGTTGAAATCAGAAATTGTGACACGTGCTGCTTTGTTCGTTTTCCTGAGGATTCCTTTGCCTAGTCAGGGTCTCGTGTTGCTGGCTAGAAACTTCAGGATTCTCTCTTCTTCTCTGTGGCAAATACTGCTGCAACTTTGACTGGGATTGCATGGAATCCAGAGATTCCTTACTGCGGTATGAACCTTTCAAGTGTGTTAATCCTTCCATTCCTAGATCCCTCGATATCTTTTTTTTTCTTGTGTCTTCTTGAGTTTCTTTCCCCAAAGGTTTGCTAGTTTTTGAATTAACATAGAATTCACCTGTTTTGCTAAGGTTATTCACAGAGATCCTATTCTTCGTAATGGCAAGCTCCTGTTTTTTTGTTTTTTTTTTCCTTAGCTTCAGTTTTTCTATTCTTTGCAACTTTTAATTGGTTTTGTTTTGGCACAAGTGCATTGCTGTGCTCACATCTGCTGGCAATGCTCCTGTATTTGCTGTGGAAGTCTGGCCCTGTCCAACGTCCCTTCCCATCTGCCTCTACTCTACCTCGGACGCCTGCACCAGAACAACTGAAGCAGTGGTGAGGAGGCCCAAACCGAGGATTCCACCCAGCCCATACTGGGCCACAGACCCAGAAGGTGCGGACCTCACCACTGCACCACCGGCCGGCCACTTACATGTTCAGTGGCAACGTGCAGTTGAGTGCAATGGGAGTTAAATATACTAGTGAGCCCAACTCTAGCTCTGTGTAGATGAGGCTAGGTTGTTTTTCGGGTCCATTGTGATGTCAGAGGATTTGTCATAATTGTGTCTCTGAGGTCCAGCATGCTTCCTGGATACAGGTTTCAGAGCCTGCTTGGAGCAGTCTCATAACTCACCCTTCCCAGTTAGCCCATGCTTGACCTTCGCTGCCGTTTTTTGGCTTGTGAATTTCTCTGACTTTCAAACGTTCCAGCAGAGTCTGTCTAAAGACGGACATCATCTTTCATTGTGGATAATTCAGGTGTGATTTCTGTTCACCTTCCATTTTCTGGGTCCTCTTTTTCTTTTCCATAGTATACTCGTCATGGTCTTTCTCAGCTATCTCCCTTAGACATGCTTATCAGTCCGTTCTCCTTCATTCCAAGTGATTAGTTTGTATTTCTTTAATCGCTGTATGTTCTCTAGGGTGAGGTGTGAGTGCTTTCGTGACTCTTGGTTGTTGTCCTTGAATTTGCACCGGTCACTTGTAGGACTCTTGGCTATCCTAGCCTAGGTCAAACTAAGCACTGAGAACACGTGGTCATGTGGGTTGCTTTGACATCCTGAGATCAGAAACTCCAAATTCGAGGTGGTCCTGGCAACCCCCTTCACGGACACAATGTTTCCAAGACAACTTAGACAAATCGGATGAATTCCACTCTCCAGGAAAGATATTTTTCTGTCTCTTTTCCGGATTTGGGAAGTTTCGAACTTGACCCCTGATCCTTGAACGTTCCCCTAGATTCCGTCCAGATACGGGCTTACTTAATTTTTATAGGGTGTGCCATTTGTTTGCCCTACATCCTCTACCCTGGCCTGTTTATTTTTCTTGAAACACAACTGTAAAGTTCTAATTTTCGTGCAACTTCCTTACATATGGTGTCAAAACACATAATCAATAATCCTTCTACGGCAAGAGGTAGGGGGAGAGAATTTCGATGGAGGCAAACAGAGCACACTAGCCTGGGAGGGCAGCCTTCACGAAGGAACGAAGCCCTGTGGAAGAGGGTGCTTTTCAGCACCCTTGTAGAGCACTTCCAAACAAAGAGACATACCCCAAGCGTGACAGGGCTCCATTCCTTCAAGGCTTCCAAGACATCTCTTGGGACACATTACCATGTGCCCAGTGGGCCCACGTGACACCAGAGCTTCGGAAAAAGAGACTGACCTGCAAAGAATGCTATGGGCCTTGGAAAGGAGGCATCGATTCTTCTCTTCAATGTCCTCAAGACATCTTTCTTGACTTTGCATTATGCTTAAGGCACAAGGGCACTGTAGGTGTGATGAACGCCAAGTCCGGCCACTTGTTTCCAATGAAGTTGCAAGCTTGAATCAGCATGACCTCCCCATAGACTTGAATAGATGACAATGTTCTCCTCTCCGTGCCTGTCCCTCTATTCTCACTTGTGGCCTAGGGTTCCTTTCTTATCCCTTGCATCAGACTCTGTTTTATCTCTTCTAGTTTCTGTGCCTGCTTTCTGTTTGCCAAACCTGTTTCTGGGTATCTGTCCCTTTAATAGCCTAGCCTAGGCCAATCCTCAGACTGTAACCATGCGGCCACCCTGGGGGACATGTTCACCGTGATGTCATAAGCGACCTCAAAATTCGAAGTTGTCCTGACAACCTCCGTGCACACAGAGTTTCACAGCCATCTCAGACCAGTCTGACTCCTCACCCTGTCTAGGTAGGATAGTTTTCCTTTTTCTGCAATTGTTGTCAGTTTCTATCTTTCTCCTTGAACTTCGAAAGGGCTCCTACATTCTCTCTAGACACTGGTTTCACTCCTGTAAGATTATCCTGGGTTTTATCTCTTATATCTTGGGTAGATGGCAAAATGGGTGGACCTTACCCAGAAAAAGTCCTGGACTCCCTCACAAGTTGAAGTTGCCCAGGGAATGTTCTGATGCACGATGATGGTGTCATCTCGTGGCACTCTGCCAATTCCACCTTGGCAGGTCACAAGTTTTCCTTCCTTCTGCCTTTGGGAAGTGTACCAGATACTTCCATAGATTGTAATATTCTTATGGTTCCTTTTCTTGTGCGTATTGATAACGTATCCTCACAATTGCTGCTTATTTATGATCTCTGCCCGCACCATACCATGAAATCTATATTTCCTAACACTACTAATGTGATATGCACTCGTAATGTGAAACAGTGAGGCCCGGGCCGCCCAAGCGGAATGTGGGCACTTACCTGCTCCACCACAGGGCCGGCCCTGAATTGTACTTTTGGACCAACCTTTTGCCTGAACTTGGGAAGACGTGGGCCTGTTTGGATTATTCGTGAAGGTGATTAGTAATAACATCATGGACGGTAACATTTTCCGTTCGTTCATGGGTTTAGGACTGATCATGTTCTCTTCGTAGTATTCCTCTTCACCTATTTGGAATGGTCTGCCTTTCTGTAGCATCTGTAAGCATTTGGAGGTGATTTTCCATCCTTGGAAGTTCACCTTCCGTAAACTCTTTCCGCCCCCAAAGCTTTATGACATCATTCTGGACCCCTTTTTGGATTTTTGATTTGAGGTGAATTTATAGCCATGACCCTGCATTAGAACGTACTATAACTTCCAGATTCACATCCTCATTGCTTTAGACTTCTGTGTAGCTTACATCATCTTCACCAGTGTAAGACTAATCACAGGCCCTCACCACACACTTGTGCCTAATCTTCTCTTTCACCCTCCGTCACCGCCCCTCTTTGCCTCTGGGAGCCCGCATACAAATGTTCAGTGCCACCTGTTGGTTAGTGCTTGCTTTTTCTTCTCCTTGTAAGTGAGATTCTATGGTATTTGAATTTCTCACTGGGGCTTGTTACACTTCCCCTAAAACCCTCACAGCCATTCTGGTGGTCACAAATGGCTGGATTGCATCATTTGTTCCGGCTGAGTGGTATACCATTGTGTGGCTATAGCCCATCTTCCTTCTCCAATCATCCCTTGCTGGACACCAGGGTGCTTTCCAAGTCTTGGATATCAGGAGTAAGACTGTGGTGAACACAGCCATGCACATGTCTTTATGCGGTAGTCTTTCTGACTTTTTTGGATAAGCAAGCGGCAGATTAATAGCTGGGTCATACGGGACATGGATACTTAAATTTCTGAGGCAGTTCCACACCTTTGGCATCGTGGCTGCACCGGGTTACACTCCCACCAGCAGTGCAGGAGGCTTCCCTTCTCTGCACCTCCTCTCTGACACTTGTTATTTCCTGTCTGCTTCCTTCTAGCCATGCTGACCACAGTGAGCTGCCATGGCCTTGCAGTTTGGATTTGCATTTTCCTGAGACTTCATGATGGTGAACAAGTTTTCATGCACCTACTGGCCCTCTTTCTGTCTTCTTCGGAGAAATCTCTGCTTCCATCTTTTGACCAGGTTTTCATTGGCTTGTTTTTTTTCTTGTGGAGACGTGCGAGTTGATTGTATCTTTGGGCTTTTCACCCCTTGTCCGATGTGTGGTTTGCAAACATCCTCTCCCAATTGTTGTGGTGTCTTAGTATTCAGTTGATGGTTTCCTTGAGTGGGCAGAAGTGTGTGCATTTGATGTGGTCCCGTTTGTTTCTTGTTTCCTTTGTTGCCCTTGCCCAGTCAGACATGCTTCTTCCAAATAGGCGGCTCAGACAGATGGCAAAGAGCACTCTGCCTAGGTCTTCTCCTACAAGGTTCACGGTTTCAAGTCTGCCATTCAAGGCTTTAATCCACTTCAGGTGGTGTGTGTGCCAGGTGTAACATCATGGTGTACTCTCGTTGTGTTCCATGTGGCTGTGCAGGCTTCCCAGCACCGTTTATTGTAGAGACTCTCCTTTCTCCGCTGTCTCCACTTGGCTCCCTGGTCCAAAATGGGCTGTCCATGTAAGTTTGAGTTGGGCTCTGGGCTCTCAATTGTTTTGCACGGGTCTTCATGCCTGTTTTGGGGCCCAGACTGTGCCGTTTCGGTACCTAGCGCTTCGTCCTCTATGTTGAAATCAGAAATTGTGACACGTGCTGCTTTGTTCGTTTTCCTGAGGATTCCTTTGCCTAGTCAGGGTCTCGTGTTGCTGGCTAGAAACTTCAGGATTCTCTCTTCTTCTCTGTGGCAAATACTGCTGCAACTTTGACTGGGATTGCATGGAATCCAGAGATTCCTTACTGCGGTATGAACCTTTCAAGTGTGTTAATCCTTCCATTCCTAGATCCCTCGATATCTTTTTTTTTCTTGTGTCTTCTTGAGTTTCTTTCCCCAAAGGTTTGCTAGTTTTTGAATTAACATAGAATTCACCTGTTTTGCTAAGGTTATTCACAGAGATCCTATTCTTCGTAATGGCAAGCTCCTGTTTTTTTGTTTTTTTTTTCCTTAGCTTCAGTTTTTCTATTCTTTGCAACTTTTAATTGGTTTTGTTTTGGCACAAGTGCATTGCTGTGCTCACATCTGCTGGCAATGCTCCTGTATTTGCTGTGGAAGTCTGGCCCTGTCCAACGTCCCTTCCCATCTGCCTCTACTCTACCTCGGACGCCTGCACCAGAACAACTGAAGCAGTGGTGAGGAGGCCCAAACCGAGGATTCCACCCAGCCCATACTGGGCCACAGACCCAGAAGGTGCGGACCTCACCACTGCACCACCGGCCGGCCACTTACATGTTCAGTGGCAACGTGCAGTTGAGTGCAATGGGAGTTAAATATACTAGTGAGCCCAACTCTAGCACTGTGTAGATGAGGCTAGGTTGTTTTTCGGGTCCATTGTGATGTCAGAGGATTTGTCATAATTGTGTCTCTGAGGTCCAGCATGCTTCCTGGATACAGGTTTCAGAGCCTGCTTGGAGCAGTCTCATAACTCACCCTTCCCAGTTAGCCCATGCTTGACCTTCGCTGCCGTTTTTCGGCTTGTGAATTTCTCTGACTTTCAAACGTTCCAGCAGAGTCTGTCTAAAGACGGACATCATCTTTCATTGTGGATAATTCAGGTGTGATTTCTGTTCACCTTCCATTTTCTGGGTCCTCTTTTTCTTTTCCATAGTATACTCGTCATGGTCTTTCTCAGCTATCTCCCTTAGACATGCTTATCAGTCCGTTCTCCTTCATTCCAAGGGATTAGTTTGTATTTCGTTAATCGCTGTATGTTCTCTAGGGTGAGGTGTGAGTGCTTTCGTGACTCTTGGTTGTTGTCCTTGAATTTGCACCGGTCACTTGTAGGACTCTTGGCTACCCTAGCCAAGGTCAAACTAAGCACTGAGAACACGTGGTCATGTGGGTTGGTTTGACATCCTGAGATCAGAAACTCCAAATTCGAGGTGGTCCTGGCAACCCCCTTCACGGACACAATGTTTCCAAGACAACTTAGACAAATCGGATGAATTCCACTCTCCAGGAAAGATATTTTTCTGTCTCTTTTCCGGATTTGGGAAGTTTCGAACTTGACCCCTGATCCTTGAACGTTCCCCTAGATTCCGTCCAGATACGGGCTTACTTAATTTTTATAGGGTGTGCCATTTGTTTGCCCTACATCCTCTACCCTGGCCTGTTTATTTTTCTTGAAACACAACTGTAAAGTTCTAATTTTCGTGCAACTTCCTTACATATGGTGTCAAAACACATAATCAATAATCCTTCTACGGCAAGAGGTAGGGGGAGAGAATTTCGATGGAGGCAAACAGAGCACACTAGCCTGGGAGGGCAGCCTTCACGAAGGAACGAAGCCCTGTGGAAGAGGGTGCTTTTCAGCACCCTTGTAGAGCACTTCCAAACAAAGAGACATACCCCAAGCGTGACAGGGCTCCATTCCTTCAAGGCTTCCAAGACATCTCTTGGGACACATTACCATGTGCCCAGTGGGCCCACGTGACACCAGAGCTTCGGAAAAAGAGACTGACCTTCAAAGAATGCTATGGGCCTTGGAAAGGAGGCATCGATTCTTCTCTTCAATGTCCTCAAGACATCTTTCTTGACTTTGCATTATGCTTAAGGCACAAGGGCACTGTAGGTGTGATGAACGCCAAGTCCGGCCACTTGTTTCCAATGAAGTTGCAAGCTTGAATCAGCATGACCTCCCCATAGACTTGAATAGATGACAATGTTCTCCTCTCCGTGCCTGTCCCTCTATTCTCACTTGTGGCCTAGGGTTCCTTTCTTATCCCTTGCATCAGACTCTGTTTTATCTCTTCTAGTTTCTGTGCCTGCTTTCTGTTTGCCAAACCTGTTTCTGGGTATCTGTCCCTTTAATAGCCTAGCCTAGGCCAATCCTCAGACTGTAACCATGCGGCCACCCTGGGGGACATGTTCACCGTGATGTCATAAGCGACCTCAAAATTCGAAGTTGTCCTGACAACCTCCGTGCACACAGAGTTTCACAGCCATCTCAGACCAGTCTGACTCCTCACCCTGTCTAGGTAGGATAGTTTTCCTTTTTCTGCAATTGTTGTCAGTTTCTATCTTTCTCCTTGAACTTCGAAAGGGCTCCTACATTCTCTCTAGACACTGGTGTCACTCCTGTAAGATTATCCTGGGTTTTATCTCTTATATCTTGGGTAGATGGCAAAATGGGTGGACCTTACCCAGAAAAAGTCCTGGACTCCCTCACAAGTTGAAGTTGCCCAGGGAATGTTCTGATGCACGATGATGGTGTCATCTCGTGGCACTCTGCCAATTCCACCTTGGCAGGTCACAAGTTTTCCTTCCTTCTGCCTTTGGGAAGTGTACCAGATACTTCCATAGATTGTAATATTCTTATGGTTCCTTTTCTTGTGCGTATTGATAACGTATCCTCACAATTGCTGCTTATTTATGATCTCTGCCCGCACCATACCATGAAATCTATATTTCCTAACACTACTAATGTGATATGCACTCGTAATGTGAAACAGTGAGGCCCGGGCCGCCCAAGCGGAATGTGGGCACTTACCTGCTCCACCACAGGGCCGGCCCTGAATTGTACTTTTGGACCAACCTTTTGCCTGAACTTGGGAAGACGTGGGCCTGTTTGGATTATTCGTGAAGGTGATTAGTAATAACATCATGGACGGTAACATTTTCCGTTCGTTCATGGGTTTAGGACTGATCATGTTCTCTTCGTAGTATTCCTCTTCACCTATTTGGAATGGTCTGCCTTTCTGTAGCATCTGTAAGCATTTGGAGGTGATTTTCCATCCTTGGAAGTTCACCTTCCGTAAACTCTTTCCGCCCCCAAAGCTTTATGACATCATTCTGGACCCCTTTTTGGATTTTTGATTTGAGGTGAATTTATAGCCATGACCCTGCATTAGAACGTACTATAACTTCCAGATTCACATCCTCATTGCTTTAGACTTCTGTGTAGCTTACATCATCTTCACCAGTGTAAGACTAATCACAGGCCCTCACCACACACTTGTGCCTAATCTTCTCTTTCACCCTCCGTCACCGCCCCTCTTTGCCTCTGGGAGCCCGCATACAAATGTTCAGTGCCACCTGTTGGTTAGTGCTTGCTTTTTCTTCTCCTTGTAAGTGAGATTCTATGGTATTTGAATTTCTCACTGGGGCTTGTTACACTTCCCCTAAAACCCTCACAGCCATTCTGGTGGTCACAAATGGCTGGATTGCATCATTTGTTCCGGCTGAGTGGTATACCATTGTGTGGCTATAGCCCATCTTCCTTCTCCAATCATCCCTTGCTGGACACCAGGGTGCTTTCCAAGTCTTGGATATCAGGAGTAAGACTGTGGTGAACACAGCCATGCACATGTCTTTATGCGGTAGTCTTTCTGACTTTTTTGGATAAGCAAGCGGCAGATTAATAGCTGGGTCATACGGGACATGGATACTTAAATTTCTGAGGCAGTTCCACACCTTTGGCATCGTGGCTGCACCGGGTTACACTCCCACCAGCAGTGCAGGAGGCTTCCCTTCTCTGCACCTCCTCTCTGACACTTGTTATTTCCTGTCTGCTTCCTTCTAGCCATGCTGACCACAGTGAGCTGCCATGGCCTTGCAGTTTGGATTTGCATTTTCCTGAGACTTAATGATGGTGAACAAGTTTTCATGCACCTACTGGCCCTCTTTCTGTCTTCTTCGGAGAAATCTCTGCTTCCATCTTTTGACCAGGTTTTCATTGGCTTGTTTTTTTTCTTGTGGAGACGTGCGAGTTGATTGTATCTTTGGGCTTTTCACCCCTTGTCCGATGTGTGGTTTGCAAACATCCTCTCCCAATTGTTGTGGTGTCTTAGTATTCAGTTGATGGTTTCCTTGAGTGGGCAGAAGTGTGTGCATTTGATGTGGTCCCGTTTGTTTCTTGTTTCCTTTGTTGCCCTTGCCCAGTCAGACATGCTTCTTCCAAATAGGCGGCTCAGACAGATGGCAAAGAGCACTCTGCCTAGGTCTTCTCCTACAAGGTTCACGGTTTCAAGTCTGCCATTCAAGGCTTTAATCCACTTCAGGTGGTGTGTGTGCCAGGTGTAACATCATGGTGTACTCTCGTTGTGTTCCATGTGGCTGTGCAGGCTTCCCAGCACCGTTTATTGTAGAGACTCTCCTTTCTCCGCTGTCTCCACTTGGCTCCCTGGTCCAAAATGGGCTGTCCATGTAAGTTTGAGTTGGGCTCTGGGCTCTCAATTGTTTTGCACGGGTCTTCATGCCTGTTTTGGGGCCCAGACTGTGCCGTTTCGGTACCTAGCGCTTCGTCCTCTATGTTGAAATCAGAAATTGTGACACGTGCTGCTTTGTTCGTTTTCCTGAGGATTCCTTTGCCTAGTCAGGGTCTCGTGTTGCTGGCTAGAAACTTCAGGATTCTCTCTTCTTCTCTGTGGCAAATACTGCTGCAACTTTGACTGGGATTGCATGGAATCCAGAGATTCCTTACTGCGGTATGAACCTTTCAAGTGTGTTAATCCTTCCATTCCTAGATCCCTCGATATCTTTTTTTTTCTTGTGTCTTCTTGAGTTTCTTTCCCCAAAGGTTTGCTAGTTTTTGAATTAACATAGAATTCACCTGTTTTGCTAAGGTTATTCACAGAGATCCTATTCTTCGTAATGGCAAGCTCCTGTTTTTTTGTTTTTTTTTTCCTTAGCTTCAGTTTTTCTGTTCTTTGCAACTTTTAATTGGTTTTGTTTTGGCACAAGTGCATTGCTGTGCTCACATCTGCTGGCAATGCTCCTGTATTTGCTGTGGAAGTCTGGCCCTGTCCAACGTCCCTTCCCATCTGCCTCTACTCTACCTCGAACGCCTGCACAGGAACAACTGAAGCAGTGGTGAGGAGGCCCAAACCGAGGATTCCACCCAGCCCATACTGGGCCACAGACCCAGAAGGTGCGGACCTCACCACTGCACCACCGGCCGGCCACTTACATGTTCAGTGGCAACGTGCAGTTGAGTGCAATGGGAGTTAAATATACTAGTGAGCCCAACTCTAGCTCTGTGTAGATGAGGCTAGGTTGTTTTTCGGGTCCATTGTGATGTCAGAGGATTTGTCATAATTGTGTCTCTGAGGTCCAGCATGCTTCCTGGATACAGGTTTCAGAGCCTGCTTGGAGCAGTCTCATAACTCACCCTTCCCAGTTAGCCCATGCTTGACCTTCGCTGCCGTTTTTTGGCTTGTGAATTTCTCTGACTTTCAAACGTTCCAGCAGAGTCTGTCTAAAGACGGACATCATCTTTCATTGTGGATAATTCAGGTGTGATTTCTGTTCACCTTCCATTTTCTGGGTCCTCTTTTTCTTTTCCATAGTATACTCGTCATGGTCTTTCTCAGCTATCTCCCTTAGACATGCTTATCAGTCCGTTCTCCTTCATTCCAAGTGATTAGTTTGTATTTCTTTAATCGCTGTATGTTCTCTAGGGTGAGGTGTGAGTGCTTTCGTGACTCTTGGTTGTTGTCCTTGAATTTGCACCGGTCACTTGTAGGACTCTTGGCTATCCTAGCCTAGGTCAAACTAAGCACTGAGAACACGTGGTCATGTGGGTTGCTTTGACATCCTGAGATCAGAAACTCCAAATTCGAGGTGGTCCTGGCAACCCCCTTCACGGACACAATGTTTCCAAGACAACTTAGACAAATCGGATGAATTCCACTCTCCAGGAAAGATATTTTTCTGTCTCTTTTCCGGATTTGGGAAGTTTCGAACTTGACCCCTGATCCTTGAACGTTCCCCTAGATTCCGTCCAGATACGGGCTTACTTAATTTTTATAGGGTGTGCCATTTGTTTGCCCTACATCCTCTACCCTGGCCTGTTTATTTTTCTTGAAACACAACTGTAAAGTTCTAATTTTCGTGCAACTTCCTTACATATGGTGTCAAAACACATAATCAATAATCCTTCTACGGCAAGAGGTAGGGGGAGAGAATTTCGATGGAGGCAAACAGAGCACACTAGCCTGGGAGGGCAGCCTTCACGAAGGAACGAAGCCCTGTGGAAGAGGGTGCTTTTCAGCACCCTTGTAGAGCACTTCCAAACAAAGAGACATACCCCAAGCGTGACAGGGCTCCATTCCTTCAAGGCTTCCAAGACATCTCTTGGGACACATTACCATGTGCCCAGTGGGCCCACGTGACACCAGAGCTTCGGAAAAAGAGACTGACCTGCAAAGAATGCTATGGGCCTTGGAAAGGAGGCATCGATTCTTCTCTTCAATGTCCTCAAGACATCTTTCTTGACTTTGCATTATGCTTAAGGCACAAGGGCACTGTAGGTGTGATGAACGCCAAGTCCGGCCACTTGTTTCCAATGAAGTTGCAAGCTTGAATCAGCATGACCTCCCCATAGACTTGAATAGATGACAATGTTCTCCTCTCCGTGCCTGTCCCTCTATTCTCACTTGTGGCCTAGGGTTCCTTTCTTATCCCTTGCATCAAACTCTGTTTTATCTCTTCTAGTTTCTGTGCCTGCTTTCTGTTTGCCAAACCTGTTTCTGGGTATCTGTCCCTTTAATAGCCTAGCCTAGGCCAATCCTCAGACTGTAACCATGCGGCCACCCTGGGGGACATGTTCACCGTGATGTCATAAGCGACCTCAAAATTCGAAGTTGTCCTGACAACCTCCGTGCACACAGAGTTTCACAGCCATCTCAGACCAGTCTGACTCCTCACCCTGTCTAGGTAGGATAGTTTTCCTTTTTCTGCAATTGTTGTCAGTTTCTATCTTTCTCCTTGAACTTCGAAAGGGCTCCTACATTCTCTCTAGACACTGGTGTCACTCCTGTAAGATTATCCTGGGTTTTATCTCTTATATCTTGGGTAGATGGCAAAATGGGTGGACCTTACCCAGAAAAAGTCCTGGACTCCCTCACAAGTTGAAGTTGCCCAGGGAATGTTCTGATGCACGATGATGGTGTCATCTCGTGGCACTCTGCCAATTCCACCTTGGCAGGTCACAAGTTTTCCTTCCTTCTGCCTTTGGGAAGTGTACCAGATACTTCCATAGATTGTAATATTCTTATGGTTCCTTTTCTTGTGCGTATTGATAACGTATCCTCACAATTGCTGCTTATTTATGATCTCTGCCCGCACCATACCATGAAATCTATATTTCCTAACACTACTAATGTGATATGCACTCGTAATGTGAAACAGTGAGGCCCGGGCCGCCCAAGCGGAATGTGGGCACTTACCTGCTCCACCACAGGGCCGGCCCTGAATTGTACTTTTGGACCAACCTTTTGCCTGAACTTGGGAAGACGTGGGCCTGTTTGGATTATTCGTGAAGGTGATTAGTAATAACATCATGGACGGTAACATTTTCCGTTCGTTCATGGGTTTAGGACTGATCATGTTCTCTTCGTAGTATTCCTCTTCACCTATTTGGAATGGTCTGCCTTTCTGTAGCATCTGTAAGCATTTGGAGGTGATTTTCCATCCTTGGAAGTTCACCTTCCGTAAACTCTTTCCGCCCCCAAAGCTTTATGACATCATTCTGGACCCCTTTTTGGATTTTTGATTTGAGGTGAATTTATAGCCATGGCCCTGCATTAGAACGTACTATAACTTCCAGATTCACATCCTCATTGCTTTAGACTTCTGTGTAGCTTACATCATCTTCACCAGTGTAAGACTAATCACAGGCCCTCACCACACACTTGTGCCTAATCTTCTCTTTCACCCTCCGTCACCGCCCCTCTTTGCCTCTGGGAGCCCGCATACAAATGTTCAGTGCCACCTGTTGGTTAGTGCTTGCTTTTTCTTCTCCTTGTAAGTGAGATTCTATGGTATTTGAATTTCTCACTGGGGCTTGTTACACTTCCCCTAAAACCCTCACAGCCATTCTGGTGGTCACAAATGGCTGGATTGCATCATTTGTTCCGGCTGAGTGGTATACCATTGTGTGGCTATAGCCCATCTTCCTTCTCCAATCATCCCTTGCTGGACACCAGGGTGCTTTCCAAGTCTTGGATATCAGGAGTAAGACTGTGGTGAACACAGCCATGCACATGTCTTTATGCGGTAGTCTTTCTGACTTTTTTGGATAAGCAAGCGGCAGATTAATAGCTGGGTCATACGGGACATGGATACTTAAATTTCTGAGGCAGTTCCACACCTTTGGCATCGTGGCTGCACCGGGTTACACTCCCACCAGCAGTGCAGGAGGCTTCCCTTCTCTGCACCTCCTCTCTGACACTTGTTATTTCCTGTCTGCTTCCTTCTAGCCATGCTGACCACAGTGAGCTGCCATGGCCTTGCAGTTTGGATTTGCATTTTCCTGAGACTTAATGATGGTGAACAAGTTTTCATGCACCTACTGGCCCTCTTTCTGTCTTCTTCGGAGAAATCTCTGCTTCCATCTTTTGACCAGGTTTTCATTGGCTTGTTTTTTTTCTTGTGGAGACGTGCGAGTTGATTGTATCTTTGGGCTTTTCACCCCTTGTCCGATGTGTGGTTTGCAAACATCCTCTCCCAATTGTTGTGGTGTCTTAGTATTCAGTTGATGGTTTCCTTGAGTGGGCAGAAGTGTGTGCATTTGATGTGGTCCCGTTTGTTTCTTGTTTCCTTTGTTGCCCTTGCCCAGTCAGACATGCTTCTTCCAAATAGGCGGCTCAGACAGATGGCAAAGAGCACTCTGCCTAGGTCTTCTCCTACAAGGTTCACGGTTTCAAGTCTGCCATTCAAGGCTTTAATCCACTTCAGGTGGTGTGTGTGCCAGGTGTAACATCATGGTGTACTCTCGTTGTGTTCCATGTGGCTGTGCAGGCTTCCCAGCACCGTTTATTGTAGAGACTCTCCTTTCTCCGCTGTCTCCACTTTTCTCCCTGGTCCAAAATGGGCTGTCCATGTAAGTTTGAGTTGGGCTCTGGGCTCTCAATTGTTTTGCATGGGTCTTCATGCCTGTTTTGGGGCCCAGACTGTGCCGTTTCGGTACCTAGCACTTCGTCCTCTATGTTGAAATCAGAAATTGTGACACGTGCTGCTTTGTTCGTTTTCCTGAGGATTCCTTTGCCTAGTCAGGGTCTCGTGTTGCTGGCTAGAAACTTCAGGATTCTCTCTTCTTCTCTGTGGCAAATACTGCTGCAACTTTGACTGGGATTGCATGGAATCCAGAGATTCCTTACTGCGGTATGAACCTTTCAAGTGTGTTAATCCTTCCATTCCTAGATCCCTCGATATCTTTTTTTTTCTTGTGTCTTCTTGAGTTTCTTTCCCCAAAGGTTTGCTAGTTTTTGAATTAACATAGAATTCACCTGTTTTGCTAAGGTTATTCACAGAGATCCTATTCTTCGTAATGGCAAGCTCCTGTTTTTTTGTTTTTTTTTTCCTTAGCTTCAGTTTTTCTATTCTTTGCAACTTTTAATTGGTTTTGTTTTGGCACAAGTGCATTGCTGTGCTCACATCTGCTGGCAATGCTCCTGTATTTGCTGTGGAAGTCTGGCCCTGTCCAACGTCCCTTCCCATCTGCCTCTACTCTACCTCGGACGCCTGCACCAGAACAACTGAAGCAGTGGTGAGGAGGCCCAAACCGAGGATTCCACCCAGCCCATACTGGGCCACAGACCCAGAAGGTGCGGACCTCACCACTGCACCACCGGCCGGCCACTTACATGTTCAGTGGCAACGTGCAGTTGAGTGCAATGGGAGTTAAATATACTAGTGAGCCCAACTCTAGCTCTGTGTAGATGAGGCTAGGTTGTTTTTCGGGTCCATTGTGATGTCAGAGGATTTGTCATAATTGTGTCTCTGAGGTCCAGCATGCTTCCTGGATACAGGTTTCAGAGCCTGCTTGGAGCAGTCTCATAACTCACCCTTCCCAGTTAGCCCATGCTTGACCTTCGCTGCCGTTTTTTGGCTTGTGAATTTCTCTGACTTTCAAACGTTCCAGCAGAGTCTGTCTAAAGACGGACATCATCTTTCATTGTGGATAATTCAGGTGTGATTTCTGTTCACCTTCCATTTTCTGGGTCCTCTTTTTCTTTTCCATAGTATACTCGTCATGGTCTTTCTCAGCTATCTCCCTTAGACATGCTTATCAGTCCGTTCTCCTTCATTCCAAGTGATTAGTTTGTATTTCTTTAATCGCTGTATGTTCTCTAGGGTGAGGTGTGAGTGCTTTCGTGACTCTTGGTTGTTGTCCTTGAATTTGCACCGGTCACTTGTAGGACTCTTGGCTATCCTAGCCTAGGTCAAACTAAGCACTGAGAACACGTGGTCATGTGGGTTGCTTTGACATCCTGAGATCAGAAACTCCAAATTCGAGGTGGTCCTGGCAACCCCCTTCACGGACACAATGTTTCCAAGACAACTTAGACAAATCGGATGAATTCCACTCTCCAGGAAAGATATTTTTCTGTCTCTTTTCCGGATTTGGGAAGTTTCGAACTTGACCCCTGATCCTTGAACGTTCCCCTAGATTCCGTCCAGATACGGGCTTACTTAATTTTTATAGGGTGTGCCATTTGTTTGCCCTACATCCTCTACCCTGGCCTGTTTATTTTTCTTGAAACACAACTGTAAAGTTCTAATTTTCGTGCAACTTCCTTACATATGGTGTCAAAACACATAATCAATAATCCTTCTACGGCAAGAGGTAGGGGGAGAGAATTTCGATGGAGGCAAACAGAGCACACTAGCCTGGGAGGGCAGCCTTCACGAAGGAACGAAGCCCTGTGGAAGAGGGTGCTTTTCAGCACCCTTGTAGAGCACTTCCAAACAAAGAGACATACCCCAAGCGTGACAGGGCTCCATTCCTTCAAGGCTTCCAAGACATCTCTTGGGACACATTACCATGTGCCCAGTGGGCCCACGTGACACCAGAGCTTCGGAAAAAGAGACTGACCTGCAAAGAATGCTATGGGCCTTGGAAAGGAGGCATCGATTCTTCTCTTCAATGTCCTCAAGACATCTTTCTTGACTTTGCATTATGCTTAAGGCACAAGGGCACTGTAGGTGTGATGAACGCCAAGTCCGGCCACTTGTTTCCAATGAAGTTGCAAGCTTGAATCAGCATGACCTCCCCATAGACTTGAATAGATGACAATGTTCTCCTCTCCGTGCCTGTCCCTCTATTCTCACTTGTGGCCTAGGGTTCCTTTCTTATCCCTTGCATCAAACTCTGTTTTATCTCTTCTAGTTTCTGTGCCTGCTTTCTGTTTGCCAAACCTGTTTCTGGGTATCTGTCCCTTTAATAGCCTAGCCTAGGCCAATCCTCAGACTGTAACCATGCGGCCACCCTGGGGGACATGTTCACCGTGATGTCATAAGCGACCTCAAAATTCGAAGTTGTCCTGACAACCTCCGTGCACACAGAGTTTCACAGCCATCTCAGACCAGTCTGACTCCTCACCCTGTCTAGGTAGGATAGTTTTCCTTTTTCTGCAATTGTTGTCAGTTTCTATCTTTCTCCTTGAACTTCGAAAGGGCTCCTACATTCTCTCTAGACACTGGTGTCACTCCTGTAAGATTATCCTGGGTTTTATCTCTTATATCTTGGGTAGATGGCAAAATGGGTGGACCTTACCCAGAAAAAGTCCTGGACTCCCTCACAAGTTGAAGTTGCCCAGGGAATGTTCTGATGCACGATGATGGTGTCATCTCGTGGCACTCTGCCAATTCCACCTTGGCAGGTCACAAGATTTCCTTCCTTCTGCCTTTGGGAAGTGTACCAGATACTTCCATAGATTGTAATATTCTTATGGTTCCTTTTCTTGTGCGTATTGATAACGTATCCTCACAATTGCTGCTTATTTATGATCTCTGCCCGCACCATACCATGAAATCTATATTTCCTAACACTACTAATGTGATATGCACTCGTAATGTGAAACAGTGAGGCCCGGGCCGCCCAAGCGGAATGTGGGCACTTACCTGCTCCACCACAGGGCCGGCCCTGAATTGTACTTTTGGACCAACCTTTTGCCTGAACTTGGGAAGACGTGGGCCTGTTTGGATTATTCGTGAAGGTGATTAGTAATAACATCATGGACGGTAACATTTTCCGTTCGTTCATGGGTTTAGGACTGATCATGTTCTCTTCGTAGTATTCCTCTTCACCTATTTGGAATGGTCTGCCTTTCTGTAGCATCTGTAAGCATTTGGAGGTGATTTTCCATCCTTGGAAGTTCACCTTCCGTAAACTCTTTCCGCCCCCAAAGCTTTATGACATCATTCTGGACCCCTTTTTGGATTTTTGATTTGAGGTGAATTTATAGCCATGACCCTGCATTAGAACGTACTATAACTTCCAGATTCACATCCTCATTGCTTTAGACTTCTGTGTAGCTTACATCATCTTCACCAGTGTAAGACTAATCACAGGCCCTCACCACACACTTGTGCCTAATCTTCTCTTTCACCCTCCGTCACCGCCCCTCTTTGCCTCTGGGAGCCCGCATACAAATGTTCAGTGCCACCTGTTGGTTAGTGCTTGCTTTTTCTTCTCCTTGTAAGTGAGATTCTATGGTATTTGAATTTCTCACTGGGGCTTGTTACACTTCCCCTAAAACCCTCACAGCCATTCTGGTGGTCACAAATGGCTGGATTGCATCATTTGTTCCGGCTGAGTGGTATACCATTGTGTGGCTATAGCCCATCTTCCTTCTCCAATCATCCCTTGCTGGACACCAGGGTGCTTTCCAAGTCTTGGATATCAGGAGTAAGACTGTGGTGAACACAGCCATGCACATGTCTTTATGCGGTAGTCTTTCTGACTTTTTTGGATAAGCAAGCGGCAGATTAATAGCTGGGTCATACGGGACATGGATACTTAAATTTCTGAGGCAGTTCCACACCTTTGGCATCGTGGCTGCACCGGGTTACACTCCCACCAGCAGTGCAGGAGGCTTCCCTTCTCTGCACCTCCTCTCTGACACTTGTTATTTCCTGTCTGCTTCCTTCTAGCCATGCTGACCACAGTGAGCTGCCATGGCCTTGCAGTTTGGATTTGCATTTTCCTGAGACTTCATGATGGTGAACAAGTTTTCATGCACCTACTGGCCCTCTTTCTGTCTTCTTCGGAGAAATCTCTGCTTCCATCTTTTGACCAGGTTTTCATTGGCTTGTTTTTTTTCTTGTGGAGACGTGCGAGTTGATTGTATCTTTGGGCTTTTCACCCCTTGTCCGATGTGTGGTTTGCAAACATCCTCTCCCAATTGTTGTGGTGTCTTAGTATTCAGTTGATGGTTTCCTTGAGTGGGCAGAAGTGTGTGCATTTGATGTGGTCCCGTTTGTTTCTTGTTTCCTTTGTTGCCCTTGCCCAGTCAGACATGCTTCTTCCAAATAGGCGGCTCAGACAGATGGCAAAGAGCACTCTGCCTAGGTCTTCTCCTACAAGGTTCACGGTTTCAAGTCTGCCATTCAAGGCTTTAATCCACTTCAGGTGGTGTGTGTGCCAGGTGTAACATCATGGTGTACTCTCGTTGTGTTCCATGTGGCTGTGCAGGCTTCCCAGCACCGTTTATTGTAGAGACTCTCCTTTCTCCGCTGTCTCCACTTGGCTCCCTGGTCCAAAATGGGCTGTCCATGTAAGTTTGAGTTGGGCTCTGGGCTCTCAATTGTTTTGCATGGGTCTTCATGCCTGTTTTGGGGCCCAGACTGTGCCGTTTCGGTACCTAGCGCTTCGTCCTCTATGTTGAAATCAGAAATTGTGACACGTGCTGCTTTGTTCGTTTTCCTGAGGATTCCTTTGCCTAGTCAGGGTCTCGTGTTGCTGGCTAGAAACTTCAGGATTCTCTCTTCTTCTCTGTGGCAAATACTGCTGCAACTTTGACTGGGATTGCATGGAATCCAGAGATTCCTTACTGCGGTATGAACCTTTCAAGTGTGTTAATCCTTCCATTCCTAGATCCCTCGATATCTTTTTTTTTCTTGTGTCTTCTTGAGTTTCTTTCGCCAAAGGTTTGCTAGTTTTTGAATTAACATAGAATTCACCTGTTTTGCTAAGGTTATTCACAGAGATCCTATTCTTCGTAATGGCAAGCTCCTGTTTTTTTGTTTTTTTTTTCCTTAGCTTCAGTTTTTCTATTCTTTGCAACTTTTAATTGGTTTTGTTTTGGCACAAGTGCATTGCTGTGCTCACATCTGCTGGCAATGCTCCTGTATTTGCTGTGGAAGTCTGGCCCTGTCCAACGTCCCTTCCCATCTGCCTCTACTCTACCTCGGACGCCTGCACCAGAACAACTGAAGCAGTGGTGAGGAGGCCCAAACCGAGGATTCCACCCAGCCCATACTGGGCCACAGACCCAGAAGGTGCGGACCTCACCACTGCACCACCGGCCGGCCACTTACATGTTCAGTGGCAACGTGCAGTTGAGTGCAATGGGAGTTAAATATACTAGTGAGCCCAACTCTAGCACTGTGTAGATGAGGCTAGGTTGTTTTTCGGGTCCATTGTGATGTCAGAGGATTTGTCATATTTGTGTCTCTGAGGTCCAGCATGCTTCCTGGATACAGGTTTCAGAGCCTGCTTGGAGCAGTCTCATAACTCACCCTTCCCAGTTAGCCCATGCTTGACCTTCGCTGCCGTTTTTTGGCTTGTGAATTTCTCTGACTTTCAAACGTTCCAGCAGAGTCTGTCTAAAGACGGACATCATCTTTCATTGTGGATAATTCAGGTGTGATTTCTGTTCACCTTCCATTTTCTGGGTCCTCTTTTTCTTTTCCATAGTATACTCGTCATGGTCTTTCTCAGCTATCTCCCTTAGACATGCTTATCAGTCCGTTCTCCTTCATTCCAAGGGATTAGTTTGTATTTCTTTAATCGCTGTATGT